>NC_135227.1:10971118-11291118 GCF_052324685.1 Brachyhypopomus gauderio
CCAGGCCGGGGCACAGCGACGAGAGGGAGGGGACCAGAGTGGGAGGGGTGTGTGGGTGGGTGGGGACCAGAGTGGGAGGGGTGTGTGGGTGGGTGGGGACCAGAGTGGGAGGGGTGTGTGGGTGGGTGGGGACCAGAGTGGGAGGGGTGTGTGGGTGGGTGGGGACCAGAGTGGGAGGGGTGTGTGGGTGGTTACGAGAGTGGGAGGGGTGTGTGGGTGGTTACGAGAGTGGGAGGGGTGTGTGGGTGGGTATGAGCGTGGGAGGGGTGTGTGGGGGTACGAGAGTGGGAGGGGTGTGTGGGTGGGTACGAGAGTGGGAGGGGTGTGTGGGTGGTTACGAGAGCGGGAGGGGTGTGTGGGTGGGTACGAGAGCGGGAGGGGTGTGTGGGTGCGTGGGTACGAGAGCGGGAGGGGTGTGTGGGTGGGTGGGTACGAGAGCGGGAGGGGTGTGTGGGTGGGTGGGTACGAGAGCGGGAGGGGTGTGTGGGTGGGTGGGTACGAGAGCGGGAGGGGTGTGTGGGTGCGTGGGTACGAGAGCGGGAGGGGTGTGTGGGTGGGTGGGTACGAGAGCGGGAGGGGTGTGTGGGTGGGTGGGTACGAGAGCGGGAGGGGTGTGTGGGTGGGTGGGTACGAGAGTGGGAGGGGTGTGGGTGGGTACGAGAGTGGGAGGGGTGTGTGGGTGGGTACGAGAGTGGGAGGGGTGTGTGGGTGGGTATGAGCGTGGGAGGGGTGTGTGGGTGGGTACGAGAGTGGGAGGGGTGTGTGGGTGGGTGGGTACGAGAGTGGGAGGGGTGTGGGTGGGTACGAGAGTGGGAGGGGTGTGTGGGTGGGTATGAGCGTGGGAGGGGTGTGTGGGTGGGTACGAAAGTGGGAGGGGTGTGTGGGTGGGTACTAGAGTGGGAGGGGTGTGTTGGTGGGGAAGGGTGTGTGGGTGGGTACGAGAGACGTGCCCCCCATATTATGTGTGGGTGCTCCCAGGACCGTTCTACAGTGTAGAAGGGCATCACCAGCCCTGCCTCAGGGAGCATGTGCACTGAGCATCTGGCCTTCCTACTTTCTGGAGCGGCCCACATGGCACCGGCCCCAGCTCCGCTGGACTGCGAGGGCGATCACCTTTAGGTCCCGGTAGACCACGTTCCTCTCCGAGTGCAGGTAGTCCAGCGCCGAGACGATCTCCGCCCCGTAGAAGCGCGCCCGCTCCTCCGAGAAGACCCGGTCCCGCGACAAGTGAAAGAAAAGCTGTGGGCGGAGGGGAGGAGGGTTGGGGAGACTGTTTCCAGCATCCGGTCCCAGCTGGGGACTCACTTAAGGGGCTAGATCAATCAGCTCACGCATGCACCAGACGTGGGCACACTCACCTCTCCTCCATTCGCGTACTCCATCACAAAGCACAAGCGGTCGTGTGTTTGGAACGAGTACTTCAGCCCCTTCAAAGAGAAAGTCAATGAAACGTTTAAAAGGACTCGACAAGGTCTCGCTAACTTCAGTGTTAAGTTCAATACAAGCATCCCAGAGCTGCATCTGAATCCATTAGCTTCTGGTTAGTCTCGGAAATGTTGACACGAATGGCGACGTAGTACGGTTTTACATTCAGCACCTTCTAACATACTCATTTTTCTGTCTTTCATATATTCAAGAGGGAGCAATGCTTTTCTCACTAATAATGAGGGGGAAATAGCAGAGGTCACCCTGGGGATGAGTGGAGAGAGCGGATGGATCTAGCGCTGATGTGACATCAGAACTCCCCTTGTTCATACTGGGCTAAAATACCACAGGCAGCACCCTGATTGTGAAGTAAGTATTCCCAGTCTGCTCTGCTGGGAAACTGCCTAGTAAAGACAAACACTGGTTCTGAGAGGGCTGCACACCTCCACCTCACTATAGAAATATACAAGAATAACTATTTAATATAAAAATTCACACACACACACACACACACACACACACACACACACACACACACACACACACACACACACACACACACACAGTAAAAGTAAAAAAGAATGTGAACTCTTTATTTTGTAGCTTGTGGCACATCCTTTTGCAGCCATTACTTCAACCAAACATCTTCTGTAACCACAAACGAGTGCCTCATCTGATTTTTGGGATTTTTGCCCACTCCTCCTTGCAAAACTCTCACTTCAGATCTTGCCACATCAATTCCATTGAATTGAGATCCGGACTTTGACTGGGACAATCCACAGTGCAAATCCTTGGTAGTTTTGCTGGAATGCATCTCATGTTGCTGCATAATCCATTTCTGTCCCAAGTTCAACTCCCTGACTGATGGGAGATTCTGGTAAAGAATTTGTTGATTGGCCTGGGAATTGAAGGTTCCTGGGAGAACATGGAGTCGTCCAGGTTTGGAGGCACAAATGCAGGCCAGACCTTCACATTTCCACCACCATGCTTCACTGTCTGGAGGAGGCTCTTCTTTTTATATGCAGTGTTGACTTTTCTCCAAACATGGTGCCTGTGACTGGGGCCAAATAATTGAATTTTTGACTTCCAGAATGCCTCTGGTTTGGTCCAACTGCTTTCTGGCAAAGTTTAAACATGCAACTTTGTTCTTTCTTGAGAGAAGAGCCTTTTATCCACTAAATCTTTTGCCTGATTGTAGACAAATGTATATTTCTCCCAGATGCTCTGGATGTGATGTGCGAGGTGGCCTTTACCTGAATTATTAGTTTTCTGGTGCTTCTTGGTGTAAGTTTTGATGGCCATCCACTTCTGGTCAGAGTTGTGGTGATGCTGAGTGCCCCCCATTTGTAAATGATTTGTCTTACAGTGGATGGATGGAGCTGGAATCTTTTGGAAAAGGTCTTGTAGCTTTTCTGAGACTGATGGGCTGTCACCACCTCCTTCCTGATGTCCATGGAGGTCTCGTTTCCTCTCAGCATTGTTGATCCGTGTGCTTGGCACGACAGTGGTTTGGTTTGTTTCCTCTCCCTTTTAATCAGTGTGGCTCAAATCTTTTCCAAAGGATGTATCATTTGATTGGTCTGCTTAACTGATTACTTGAGCACTTACGTGTTTCACCTGAGTCTTATACCTAATTGACTTTACCAATGCAGCTGTGGTTCATTAACTATTGCACATGCTCTGATTCCACGTTTCATGTAGTCTGCTGGAAACTTACACATTTCCCTCAAAACAAGTAAAGGGAATTGACGAACATCTCATATACAAAACTGGTTATGATAAAATAAGAGAATCATGGTAAACAACAGAAAATATATACAGGAGATGTTTAAGAGGTGGGGGAAGTGAAAGAAGTGGGAGAGGAGTGTGTGTGTGTGTGTGTATACAGAGCCTCACCGTTAAGAAGGGATGCTTAGAATTCTGGAGCACGCGGTTTTCTGTGAGTGTGTGAGCCACTTCATCCTGAGAGACAGATCACAAAGAGTGGTAGTGTACTTGGATAATGTGTGCTCTCACACAGATGCAGTTTCACACACACACACACACACACACACACACACACACACACACACACACACACACACACACACACACACACACACACACACACACACACACACACCTGGTACAAGGACACTCACAAGCTCTCAGCTATATCCTGTCACACACATTCATCCTGACCCTCCACCCTGTACCTACTTTTGCTACGATCACTTCCTTCTTCAGGATCTTCATGGCGTAATATTTCCCCGTGGCCTTCTCCTTCACCAGAATGACTTTGCCAAAAGTGCCTTTCCCAAGGAGTTTGAGGTATTCAAAGTCATGCATAGTCTGAAACGACACGCCATCCGAGTGCGTCAACAAACGGGTCCCGACAACACAAGCTCCGCAACTTACACACGGTGACGAGGCAGCATTGCTTGTGCCTTCGAGGTGTTTACACAACATCTCTGTCTGTGCTGTGCACATTTGGCATGGGCCCTCATGAGGGATCTCCCACACACGAGAGCCATGTGTGACCTCTACAGCACCAGGGCTGCAGGGTGGGCAGGAGATACCTGCACACGAGACACTGAGGGGAGGGTGGTGAAAGGACCCGGCATAACCAAGCAAAAGCAGCAATGAAGCGTAGGGGTTTGTGAAGAGGTCAGGACCAGTCTGTCTGTTAAAGCCCAGAGAAGGTCTTCTTTTTTTAGAACACTTCAGTTAAACTGCCTTTACATCATGATCACTATCACCAAAACAGGCTAAAATAGCGCAGAGAAAAAAACGTGTAAGCTACCAAGCAAAAAAAAAAAAAAAAGCACTTTCAGGAAGTCTACGGGCATAAAAATAATTGACATCATGTACATAAATTATTTAGTGAATTATTCTGAAGTATTTTTAAACAATTGCCCAAAAATGTAAGCTAGCAGCTCTGCATACATGTGGTCCATCAGAGCTTCTACAGCCACAGTGCCCCTACTTAGAAGCTCACCTTCCACAAGCAGGACATTCTAATTTTACATCAACAAACATGTCTGACGACGAGGTAGAAACGATCCCACAAGAAGTGAACCAGTATTGAGCTGAACTACAGAACCACCGACGGACGTATTTGGATACAAAATGCTCATTGTGAGTGTAGTATATGCACAAAGATATGTAGAAGTCGTGCAGAATCAGTCTCGGAGCGGTCAATCCAATCCGTTCTTTTGGTTTGTCAGGTGAAAGAGTCATGGACTGCCCAGACCATGGCATGGAATTAATAGCCCAATCATTACCCAACTCATTAACAGTAACAGCTAAGGGCTCCAAAAAAGCACTTTTTGATTTTGAAATGATGCCCTGTGGTCTAAAAGAAATCATTTTTTGAGTCACATGCAACTCTAAAATCAAATTACAAATTACCAAAGGCAAAAAAAAAGTAGAATTCTTGAGATTCAGGGTTGGAGTATTCCTTTAAAGACACAGTGATGACCTCAAAGTGAAATGCTCAAAGTTATAACAACTTGATTTATGCCTGTTATATCAAACCAATGCCGCGATCCATCAAAAGCACGCAGAACTGAACATAGCTTACTGTCTGAGACTGGTCTGGATGACCATAGCACAGGAAAGTGACACGGTAATGAGCTGAAGTCTGGGCTTCTGTGAGATCACTCTGGTGGTATTACTATGGCTGTGGTCAACACTGCAATATCAATTATCAAACGACAGATGATACCGCCCTCATGGAAGCAAAAAAAACAAAAAAACAAAACCCCGTCAGACCAGTTACAGCAGATATGGCGTTCATGGACGCTACTCTTATGCCAAGCTCCATGAATGTGGCCGTGTTTTCAGACTGTTAAGACAGGGTGGAACTTCATCAGGCTGCCTGCACTGCCTACGGTTCACACAGAGGAACGCTGCAGATTCCAGCTGACACACGCAGCAGATACTCGCGCCTAGTGTTCAAAGAGTCATTGTAAGAATGCAGTTATGTAAGGAACCTTGGCTAGGTGAGCCCAAGGACAAGAGAACGTAAGACAAGGACACCGGGCCTGGTTACCGGTCGAACGGTTGCGGGACGTACCACTTTGAGCCGGGGTTTGGTGAGGTACATCTCCATGTCCATGGGGTCGGGGGAAGAGTCCATCAGCTCCTCCTCTTGTTTCTGCAGACTTTCAGCCACGGCCTGGATGGCTTTGGTCCACTCCTCCCTGGAGAAAGGAGGCACGGTCAGGCCACACACCGACGTGAGCTCATACGTTAGCCAGATGTATGGAGGAAAGATAAGCGTACCCCATACACACCACGTAAAGTCCCATGATTGAATGTGCAACACAGAGCCATGGAAGGAGCATGCGAGCTTGTGTGAGAGTCTCACAACACCTCTGGAGTCTCCACATGGAAAAGTGTGTGTGTGTGCGTGGGCATGGTAAAAACCCTCGTTTGTCCTGGTTTGATTTGTGTGTTACAGGTGCCACATCTAAATGGCCCTCCCGTGGCTCCTGTTAAGATACCAGGTGGGGCTCTTCATCCTAACCACCCTGATGCCCCAGTCACTGGCTGCTTCATCTTTTCTCCCCTGCATCCAAGGCCCATTGAAACCTCCAGTAGATGGACTAGCCCTGGGTCTCTTGGTCCATGTTTATGCAGGTTTCACCATCGTTGTACTCTTCATCTGCTACTGCTCTCCCTGTTCTAGTTGGTCTGCCATTTTCCTGTCTAGTTTGAGTTTGACGTGTCTTTGGCTGCACACTTTTTCTCTCCTGCTTATATGGGTCAGGGAAAAGGGGAAGGAAGGGTTGTGGTTTTCTTTTACGTTTATATTCAGTGCATTTAACCCTCTACTGCACGCATTATTACACCAACATGTAAAAAATTTTTACAGTGTTTTTTATCACTTAAAATGAACTTAGATTTACATATTTAAAGTTTTTTTAGAAATATTTATTTTTTAAGGGGTACGTTTTGGTACGTTGCCATATGGCAACATTGTGCAACAATGGAAACAAGATCATACAGATCATAGAACTTTCATAGATGAGTATAATTAGTTTTGTTCACTGGAAAATGTTACAATTGATTAATCAATGAGAAATTTGTAATAAAAAGTGACATCTCATTCCTAATCCATAGGGTTCAATATGACGTTGGTCCACCCTTTGCATCTAGAACAGCTTCAACTCTTCTGGGAAGGCTGTCCACAAGGTTTAGGAGTGTGTTTATAGGGAATATTGACCATTCTTTATAAGCGTATTTGTGAGGTCACGTACTGATGTTGGATGAGAAGGCCTAGCTCTCAGTTTCCGCTCTAATTCATCCCAAAGGTGTTCTATCGGGTAATGGGCAGGCCAGTCAAGTTCATCCACACCAGACTCTACCATCCATGTCTTTGTGTTACTCCAAGGACCTTGCGTTGTGCACTGGTGCACAGTCATGTTAGAAGAGGAAGGGGCCAGCTCCAAACTGTTCCCACAAAGTTGGGAGCATGGAATTGTCCAAAATGTCTTGGTATGCTGAAGCATTCAGAGTTCCTTTCACTGGAACTAAGGGGCCAAGCCCAGCTCCTCAAAAACAACCCCACACCATAATCTCCCTCCACTTGTACATGCATGGCTTGGATGCAGCTGCTTGTCCATGGAAACCCATTCCATGAAGCTCTCTGCACACTGTTCTTGAGCTAATCTGAAGGCCACATGAAGTTTGGATGTCTGTAGTGATTGACTCTGCAGAAAGTTGGCGACCTCTTCACAGGTCTTCAGCATCCACTGACCCCACTCCGTCAGTTTACGTGGCCTACCACTTTGTGCCATTTATCTTATGACATGGTACACAAAAGAATAAACATATTTGTAAGCATATAAGCATATCTGTAAACATATCTGTCTAGTCCTACACCATTTATCTATCTATGTGTCTGTCTAGCTCCACTGACTATATTGTTCCATTGTTGCACGATGTTGCCATTTGGCAACGCACCTAATTTTTTGAATAAAAAGACAATATTATCATAATGTAAACATTTTTCTAATAAAATTAAGTCATAACGCCCCACAGAATCTGTCAGTATTTTTTGTAATGCTGTAAATGGACGAAAAAATGGCAAAATCATTGTAGATTGAGCAGCTCTTCGTCAGGTGACCTCAGTATGGGAACAGTGTGGGAAAAGGCACGACTTTGGAAGGAATAAATGTCATGTGATGTCCCCCAAGCACATAATTGGTTAAACTAAGGCCCCAGGTTCTATGTAAAAGCCAATCAGTATTGAAGTTTCTTTTTAAATACCAGGAAATTGCAAAGAAATGGTATGTTGCCATATGGCAACACCGTGCAGTAGAGGGTTAACAAATGCTTTTATCCAAAGCTCCTTGTGACCAACTACAACTCAAGCATCTGGGGGCCTTTCTCAGGGGCCCAACATTAGTAAACTGGCAAAGGGGGGGGGGGGGGGGGGGGTTGGGGGGACTTCATCTGGCAACTTTGTGCTTACTAGTCCAGTTCTTAGGAAAGTTATCAGCTTTTTTTAGTTGCAGGTTTTTGTTTGTTATTTTGGCCTGGTGAGCTCCCAAACCTCATTCCCACTGCTGGCAGTAAACATCATTTCATTATAACACATTTATTATCAATGCGGCCCTATATTTCTTGTTGCTGCTAGACCCATAGTGCAGATCAAGTCATATAGCATTCATGCATCTAACTGGTCTAGGGAATGTGTGTGTGTGTGTGTGTGTGTGTGTGTGTGTGTGTGTGTGTGTACATGCGCATCCGACCGTTCCTCTGGCGTGTCCACATGGAAGGTGTGTGTGTGTGTATGTGTGTGTGTGTGTGTGTGTACATGCGCGTCTGACCATTCCTCTGGCGTGTCCACATGGAAGGTGTGTGTGTGTGTGTGTGTGTGTGTACATGTGAGTCTGACCGTTCCTCTGGCGTGTCCACATGGAAGGTGTGTGTGTATGTGTGTGTGTGTGTGTGTGTGTGTGTGTGTGTGTGTGTACATGCGAGTCTGACCGTTCCTCTGGCGTGTCCACATGGAAGGTGTGTGTGTATGTGTGTGTGTGTGTGTGTGTGTGTGTGTGTGTGTACATGCGAGTCTGACCGTTCCTCTGGCGTGTCCACATGGAAGGTGTGTGTGTATGTGTGTGTGTGTGTGTGTGTGTGTGTGTGTGTGTGTGTGTGTGTGTGTACATGCGAGTCTGACCGTTCCTCTGGCGTGTCCACATGGAAGGTGCGCTCAATGACGGTGGTCCACTGCAGGCAGCGGATGATGAATGTGTTGGGCTTGGGCCGCTCCGTCTTCATCAGCTGACACTCTAGACACGTCCAGGAAGGACCCCGCCAGAGAGAGAGAGAGACAGGGAGGGAGAGAGAGAGAGAGAGAGAGAGAGAGAGAGAGAGAGACATCAAGAGAGGGAGACAGGGAGAGAGCGAGGGAGAGAGAGATTCATAGTTAAAGCCATTTATCTTTATCTCCATTGCTCTCCAGCACTGCATTAAACACACTCAGTGAGGAAGCTCCCCAGGTGAGCTGCAACAGAACAGGTGCACCATGGGAGTCCAGACAGCCTCAGTCCAGCTTGCTTTGTACACAGCATCAATGTTCAGTTCAAAGAGTTCCATCTCATGTCCTGGGGTTCCTTTTAAGGTTAGTTCTACAATGTGTTTCATACTAATAAAACACAACTTAATCTAAGTTTGGTATCAAGTATTTGTTAAGAGCCTTTTGACCTTTGTGTAGCTGAAGATCATCAGGACATAACCTTTATGATACTGTACAGTAACTTTCTGAATTGAGCTGGACACTGTGATGCATTGTTCTATGTCCAATTCAGGGACTGGTGTAGCAACAGTAGTTTCCTGCAAGGAGAGACTGTTGTCACCAAGATCTTCCTCTGTATCAGCAGTGTAAAAGATATCTGTACGTCATGTGGTCTTCCAGGGGATTAGCTACCCAACATTAAACATTAAAGTCTCATGAATCAGCACTTTTGTGGTCTTCCTGCTTCCAGAGGAGACACCGTGGTAAAGAACCCCAAAAAGCACAATGTCATCAGCAGTTATCAAGTCACTTGTGTGTATCTCAATGGCTAAACAAAAATAAGCTACAGTGGCTAACCAGAAAACAGACAAACAAATAAAACAAATAACAATATAGCGATAGAAGCATTAAAACAAAACTGGGTCCCAGAATCTTGCTTGCAGCCATATGTGGGAAAGGAAACCATTTGTGGAGGCAATAAGGGGGGGGGGGCAGCATAAGAAGCCTGTCAGGGAGATGGAGGACCAGGGTGGAGGCAACCACTGCGTTCCAGCAGGGCTCATCGACAACCCTGAATGACTCACGTCATGCACCTCCGTCATCGGGGTGTACCAACATCAGCAGAGCCGCACCGCCCACTGACTGACTGACTAGCTGCTGCTGCTGCTACTGTAGAGGCGAAGCGAGATAAATAATGAGAATCAGGCACTTAATAACCACTATAACTCACGGGTGTCAGGGAGGAAGTGTTTTCTTTAACAAACAATATGGCTCTCTAATTAGCCTGTTCAATCATACGAGCGGTTTTAGCAGGGATGGAGGGGCCAATGTTTCTCAGAAGTTTGGAAGGAGAGGGCGATGTGGAGGGGACGATGTCTGTAGACTCTTGTTGTGTGCTGGGTCAGAAGGGGGTCAAAAGTGATACCAGCAAAAGCCCCAATTGTCTTGGTCATGCCCGATTTGGGCTTTTCAGAAGGCTTGGACCCAAGTCTGTGGTATCGGCCTTCATGCTATTGATGTCATGCTGAGACACTTACGCGCTACGGAGAAGTTATTGAGCGGAGTCTCCAGCTGGTCCAAGTCTTGGGGCCGCTCCTTATAGCCGATAAACGTACCATCATTCTTCAACAAGAAATACCTCGGCCTCCACGTTTTAATGTACTCTCCTGTGGACCAGAGAAGACACACACACAGATTGGCTTTAGTTTAATTTCCAATAGTTTTTATTTACTTTCTAATTACAAATTTACAACTCTCATTGTAAACATCATTAAATTATTTATCAATCCGACAGCATAAGTTCACAATGGTGTTTTTATTTTTTACAAATCATGAAATAGGTTCTTCGTTAAAGGAGTTCTCTGACCACAGAATGAGCAGCTCTTGATTATTTATACTTTTTAAATGCCATTAAACACAGCTCACTTACTGAAGCATTCACCTGTATAACTAGGCAGTCCAATTTCATCCATTTATACACACACACACAACTGTCGGAACCGTTACCATAATTGAGGGCTACAAAAACACATCAACGTGCCAATCAGCCAACTCACATCTTCTCACTACCTCCAGAGAAAACCCACTTTCTCTCACAGTGACAACCGTTCACTTCTACCTAAGAACAGAAGGAGTCATGTGCCAGATGCTGCAAAGTATACACAAAAAAAGCGCTTTCGCATTAGAAAAAAAAAAAGAGACGGAAGCGAAGCGTCTGCAGAAAGCTGGAGTGGTGCGGCGCTGTGAGAGAGTAACACGCTACAGCGTTGATACCCGTGGAGGAGCATTAACCCCACGCAGCAGCTGAGCCGTCCTTAACTGCTCCACTGCCTCCATGAGCTCCATGAAGAGAACCAGCTGACTAGAGGGGGGCGGAGCTCACTAGAGGGGCGGAGCTGACTCCAGGGGCGGAGCTCACTAGAGGGGCGGAGCTCACTAGAGGGGCAGAGCTGACTCCAGGGGCGGAGCTCACTAGAGGGGCGGAGCTCACTAGAGGGGCGGAGCTCACTAGAGGGGCGGAGCTGACTCCAGGGGCGAACAGGCGAACAGAGTTGAGGTGGTCGGAGGCTTTGCCACAAGAGCAGAACACAGATGCCATCTCATCAACCTCTGAGGTTACAGATTCAAGTGAATATTTGGTTAGATCTATTTTAAAAAAATGTGTATAGTATATAGTTGAACTATTGAGCATTAGAGACATGTATTTGATCTCTGAGCTTATAAAGGGACACTGCAACATAGCCCAGAACATGATGGTACAGTAGCCAGTCATGCGTCTGTCAGTCTCAATAATGGGGGTTTGGTTTTTGATAAAGGTGAAGTGCTGGAGAAGATCACTGATGCTCCTGCTGGAGCTCCAAGAGTGGAGACGTATTCCAGCCAGGCAGCTGCGTGGAACCATCTCTCCCATAGGGCGAGCACAGGCCACCTGACGCCCCACGCACCAGAGAGGGCACAGGCGAAGCCAGACACTGGAGAGAACCGCCTCCCGCTCCTGCCCGCGTAACAATTTGTAATTTTGCAGCAGATGTCCAATATGTTGTTGCGGCTGGAGCCATTTTTCATCGGCGGGTGGGAGGGTTTAAACTCCCGCACTGCCATCCGCTCTGCCCATAAGAAGGTTCTGCTGCCAAAGCCCACTTGGCTTTAGAAGCTACTAGGCATGAACAAGGGTCTCAGAGTTTCAGTGTCCAACTGTGGCTTGAAAGTTTGCCCCGTCACAAGGCTTCCTGGGAGGAGGAAGTGATCTGGATAAGCAGATTTCTCTGGTTAGCTTAATTGGACTCCATCACACCCACTGAATAGAATGAAACTGAGAGGATATACATTGAATCTATATACACGTGTACACACATTTCCCCTAAAAGAGGTTGGTATGATTGTATGATCAACGTTCTTCCCTTTCGCTCATCTATGGTGATATAATCCCTAAAAGTGCTTTGCTATCAGGTGTTGGGGCAACGTCAGACATCATGGCTGGGGAGGAGCCGTTTGAGACAGGAGCCCAGGAGAACTTTGGCTGACCCACCTGTCTTGCTGCCCACACCCCCCACCACCCCCTCCTTCCCTGCCTCTCCCTCCCTCATGTGAAACTGACCAGCTGCCAAGCCGACCCGGGACAGTATGTACACAACGCCACAGCAGCAACGCTGGACAGGGGTACAGAGCCGGGTAGGCTCAAACACACGGAGACGTGTGTGTGTGTGTGTGTGTATGACACGGAGCCGGGCAGGCTCAAAGACACGGAGACGTGTGTGTGTGTGTGTATGACACGGAGCCGGGCAGGCTCAAAGACACGGAGAAGTGTGTGTGTGTGTGTGTGTGTATGTGTATGACACAGAGCCGGGCAGGCTCAAAGACGTGGACATCAAGTGCATGTGCACATCCGCATGCCAGACCTCTGCCCAAAGGAACAGTGTGTCCAGATCTCAAACACCGGTCTGCCTGACGCATGTCGCCCGCCTAGGTTGGCACAGTTGGGCTGTTCGCTGCTTTTACATGTCATCTCCAACCTTTGCTGGTGATAACATGCAGTGTTACCCAGTTTGCCATGCACATTTGCACCAGGGGACCACAACTATCACCATTATGGCTGCCTGTCACAGAACTGTAAGTACACTCTCCCTCACAGACACTCTCACAGTCCAAACATAAAACTTTATTTAAACCTGTCAACACAAGGTTTATCCGCACCCAAACAAAGCCATAAACAAAAACACAAAGAACTTAATTAATAAGAAATTAATCATTTTAAGTTAGGACTTAAGAATTTATTTTATCCTCTTTTTGTGCAAAAGTCTAATCCTGAAAAGACCTGAAATGCATACAGTATATGAACACAAACACACAACCACCTACAAACATGTATCAGGTTTTGAAACAGAAACCTGTTCAATTTTTAAAATATCATGTTCATATAGACATTGATCTAGAGGCTGGAGGGATATTCCTACTTTTGTTTCTCTGAGGAATGCAAAATCATTTTGCTTTACTATTACGAAAATAATTCTAGACATTTCAAACACTTGTGTCAAATTACAATAAAATGTTTTATTGCTGAAAAATATATTGCCACAACAACAATATAGTACCCATAATGTTTTCACTCTAATGCAACATCATTCCTGCCATGTTAAATTTAAAACCTTGATCCAAAATTCTTGTCAGCCTCTTACAGAGACAGTGTTTGTGTTGAGACTACATCACACTGGAATGTAGCACCAGGTGTCTATACCCAGGCAAAACACCACACCCCTCTCTCTCACTCTCACACCAAGGCACTCATTAATATATATTTGCCAAGGTCTGTACATGGATAATTTTATTGTACAGGTGAGAAGTTTACAGATTTTATTGCCCTCAATTCACTTCACCATAGATATGAAGACAGAACAACACTATGACATATGCAATTAGTTAGGCTTTGTCAGAATCTACTAAGGATGTCTATGCTCTCATATTTCTCATATATATAAGATTTTATACAAGAAAATTCATGTTTATGGCTATAGCAGACTGCTTTTGCTCACTTATTTATATAAGAATATGCTTATATACCTTATATATATATACACCTTACCATTTATTTATTTGAGCCAGAATTCAGAAGACAAAAAACTGTGGAGTGTGCCCCATAAATGATCAACACATTTTTAAATAAATGAAATATCGAAAAATTAAACTCAGAATCGAAAGTCGCATGAAAGGTGTGCAAAGTTATCATGTACTATCTATTCACGATATAAATTCACAGAAGATGTCCCCTCAGGCCTGGGTATATAGAATAACATCTAAAAATTATTCATGTAAATGACCCCAAAAAAAGGATAATAAATGAGCGGCATCAAATCCCACTCGTCACATTACCACAACTATGGCGTCGGAACTTTGCCAGGATGCTGGTGTTTACTAAACACGCTTTCTCTTGCGACTGTACGTCACATGACGCGAGATGTGCCCACCACATCCGCCTGACCGTCTGGTGATTTCTTTCGCCTTCTCCTTCACTTAGTCCAGCTTTTAATCACTTCTGTGAATTCGTTCGCCACTTCCACGCACTACCATCAGATTCGCCCGCGTTTCCTATTTTTCATCGTGTCTTCCTCTTTTTCACCGTCGTATGTTCCACTTTTTCACGCAGACAGAGAGGGCAGAAGTTGAGCCAAGTGTTCACTACAGCCACTGTGCGTTACTTCGAGCTTCAAAACAATGAAGCAAAAGACGTAAATGTACCGGACAGTGGACATTTCTCGGTTCATTCATGCAACTGTTTACGTATTCACAATCATTTTCACGCAGACTTAAAAGATTCTTAAAATAAGGTGCTTTTCCTGACATTGAATTTCTATCTGCTCACATGCGTCACTTGTGAAGTCCATGATGTTTGGTAAGGACTCGTACTTTATTAGAGTCAAAACAAGTCTGGTGTGAAATGGCAGTTCAGGAGATGCTGTGCTATTGGGCAGCTCTGCCCTATCGAGATGATCCATCGCGGCAGTCTTTCGATAGCAACATCGCGGACACTTCCCATCACAGACTGTCCGTTTCTCGAAAACAGGAAGTGAACCCGAGTCTGACTACTATAGTGGAGATAAGAGATATCCATCTTTATCTAGGGGCATCCA
This sequence comes from Brachyhypopomus gauderio, assembly GCF_052324685.1. NCBI lineage: Eukaryota > Metazoa > Chordata > Actinopteri > Gymnotiformes > Hypopomidae > Brachyhypopomus > Brachyhypopomus gauderio. The sequence goes on from NC_135227.1 coordinate 10,985,894, forward strand.
TGAACTGGTTATTGCAGGTCAGAGGGCATCAGAGCGTGCAACATGCGATAGTCATCTTCTTCTGCATGCACTGGCATGTGACAGGAAGTATGTGCTAGTATATAGTATAATAAAGTATACAAAGAATGGTTGTGTTGCTTTTTACACTGTACAGCTGTTTCCATATAGAGACGAGTTTGTGTGTGTGTGTGTGTGTGTGTGTGTGTGTGTGTAGGCTGATGCCACGTGTATGTTGATCTGTCAGAGCCTGATAGAGTGCTTGTACGCGCTCAACAGCTGCAAAGCTCAGGGATTCTCGCAGGCTAAAGTGGAATATAATGAAGAGGAAGATTCTAGCACTCAAAAGAGAATCCATCTCTATCTGACAACTCACGCACGCATGCACACACACAATATTCATCTCTATGTGACAACTGCTATACTGTCCAACCTGTACCAAAACCAATGAGAGACAAGTGCAGTCTCCCCCTCTCTCCCTTAAAAACACACACATGCGCACACTCGTGTACACACATGCGCACACTCATGTACAAACATACGCACCTTACATTTAGCAAATCATTGACGAGTCTTATAAATATTTCAGAAATTATTTTCTGATCTCACATGAAACTCACCCACTGCACCGTGTGCCAACAGACAGCAACATCTAGCTTGAATATCACCTAAAGCACCATGGCATACGAGCCACAGCAGCTAGGTATTAAAGGACTCTTCAACAGAAATGCTAACACAGCGTTTAAAACAGCGTCCCAGACTGATGGATGGTATGAACGCAGAGCAGCTCGAAAATCAGGTGGTGGAATTTGCTGAGTGCAGGACGGTGTGGTGGAGCGACCACACAGAACCCTGGCCCGCGACTAGGGGAACCGCTGCGAGCGCCGCCATCGTTTCACACGACGTTCAGCTACCGCAGCTGGAGGAGTGTGGACAGCAGAGCGTCCTCTCATTAGGACTGAACATCAGGACTCAGACAGAGAGTGTGAATTTCAGACACCACTTTCTGCATGTGCAGATTAAGGGCCCTGGAGGAGATTATGGGAGGAAAACAATGTCAAGAAGGAGAGACTAATGCAAGGAACACCAGCGAGGAAGAGATGCAGGTGTGTGTGTGTGTGTGTGTGTGTGTGTGTGTGTGTGCAATGGGAGGACCGGCGGGGTCTTTGCAGGACAATGGTGAAATATTCACTCAATAGTCCTCTGATGCAACCATTACAACATGATCTAAATGGAAAAAAACAAGAAAAAACAAGTAGGAGAGCAAAAACAGGAAATGTTAAGGTGCGATTAACAGAAAGATGCCCAAAGATGTATATACAGAGATGGAGAGAGAGAGAGAGAGAGAGAGAGAGAGAGAGAGAGAGAGAGAGAGAGGGGGAGTGAGAGAGAGAGAGAGGGAGTAAGAGAGGGAGGGAGTGAGAGAGAGAGAGAAAGAGAGAGACAGAGGAAGAGAGACAGAGAGGGAGTGAGAGAGAGAGAGAGAGAGGGAGGGAGTGAGAGAGAGAGAGAGAGAGAAAGAGAGAGACAGAGGAAGAGAGACAGAGAGGGAGTGAGAGAGAGAGAGAGAGAGAGAGAGAGAGAGAGAGAGAGAGAGAACTTCCTGAGGGAGCAGCCGTGGCGTTCTGTCCTCCCCATTCATTGCCCAGGATAAGAAAAGAGGACGAAGCACTGATGACTGTGTGTGTGTGAGAAAGAGAAAGAGAAAGAGAAAGGAGAAAGAAAAAGAAATGAAGGGGGTGGGGTGTTTCTGAAGAGGGTAGCAGTAAGGTTGAGGATTTAGGGAATTAAACTCTAAAAACTGTGAAGGCGGATGGGGGGGTGGGTGCACTTTTGTCACTTTTTTTCCTTCTCTCTACAGGGTCACCCGTGCACACACACGTTCTCTCTCTCCCTCCGTCTCCCCCCTCAGCACTGCAGCCTGGTATCCCGCAGCTGTGGCAGCCGTCCCGCGTCCTGCATCTCAATGAGTCTCTCAGCAGCGGCCCAGCGGAGCCCCCTGTGGGCTTCTCCACTCCGGGCCCTGGAGCTGCATCACCCACACACCCCCCACACACCCCGGCCAGGCCCACCGTGGCCCACGTCCCCGTCCCCAGCCAGCCGCACAGCCCGCCCGGCCCCGCTCGACCGCCCAGGAGCTCCGGCTCCGTCCCCGTGCCTCTCCCTCCTCCGTGCATCCTTTCTTCCCCTCTTTTGTTGGCCCCTTTTTCTTTCTCCCCCGCAGCTGGATGGGACTGAGCCTTTGGCAGTGCAGCCCCCCCCCCCCCCCCCCTTTTCCTTCTCTCTCCCTTTTTCTGCCACTGCTGCTGGGGTGGGCAAGTACACGGTGGAAAAACGGGGGGGTCTGGGGGGGAGGATGAGGAGAGGAGTCGAACCCTCTTTCTCACGCTCGTAAGAAAGCCCTCACTTCTTCTCGCTGGCCAGAGGCACCTGCTGATTACCATAGAGACACTGTGTGAAGTCCTGCACCCTCCCTCCACCCCCCCTCCGGTTTTTCTTCTGTTTCAGACCCCCACATTGCCCCCCCCCACCCACACCCCCCGCCTCCTTTTCCCTTTCGGTAAACAAGTGGTCCATGGATTAGTTAAATGGGATACTGCACAGGAAACAAATAAACAAATAGAGAGGGGGGGGACAATTCTGTAATCAATGCTCACTATTTATGTGGAGTCTGATCTTGTTCTCCAAGACTAGCCTGGCCACCGATGTCCAATACAGCTATGGAGGACCAACAGCTGCATGTTTTTACAGACAAACATGGTTTGTTAAGGAACTCTTTAAAGGAGGGATCTTCCTCACGCCTCACTTGTGCCGCACATTCTTGTTGCTCTTTGTGAGTTGATTTGGACCTGGTTCTGGGGAGAGGGAAGGAGAGACCCGGTTGCCAAGCAGCCATGCGGCCGTGGTATGCATTGTGTTCCTCATTCACAAAATGGACAGATTTCATCAACAGCTCCGTCGCCGTGACACCGATCGAAGCAATAAGGCTCCGTTATGATGCGTCGAACCTAAATTATATGAAAATATTGCAACGCCACGGCCTTTAAATGAACATACGAGCGAGATTTTGGCTGCAGGGGCTGAAGAACCTGTACGCACGAGTCAAGTTTCCTCCATCACCACCAGCCTGCCGCTTCAGAGCCGACGGTGCACGTACACCTGCGCGTCTCCTGTGGTGTTAGGGCTGCGTCTCGAAGGAGGGCCCGGCTCTGGAACCCCAGCCCAGCGGGCCCACAGCCACCTGACCGCGCAGCACCGCGGAAAGCTCCGGAAAGCTGGCTGCACTCTGGCCAGTTGCTGAGGAGAGCAGCGGCGATGATGGATGCGTGGGCCGGCCGAGAGGCACGCCAATCGGAAGCCGGCCCACACACTGCACTCCGGGGAGGGGGGCGGCAACTGCACACTGCCAAAGGAGACAGCAGGGGAGTGGGGGGGGTAACAGCAGAGGAGTAAAAAGGGCAAACAGAAGTGAAGGAAAGCCTGTGAGGGGCCAAGGGGGTAAAATAATAAAGAGAGATGTTGACGATGAAGAGGGAAAGCAGAGAAAAATGGCCGACCCTTGCAGCACAATTGCAGAGCAGGAGGTTTGTGCACAGAGAAGTAAGCACACAGCAGGCCGACTGCGACAGAGGTGGACCCTGCTGGTGCGCACACAGAGACACACACGCACATGCACACAAAAACAAGCCCCCCCGAAGCACCCCCACCCTGGTCCCCGACAGCCCCGCCCCCCCCCCCCCCCCCCCCCCCCCCTCCCGACAGCTGCACCACGGCAATTTACATCTCTCCAGCACATTTAGCAGGAGTCTGTCTGCTATCACCCGAGGCCCAGGGACCCCGCTGGCCTCCAGACACCAGACAGAGTGCTCTCCTCGCGGGGAGCCCTGCCCCACCGCTGCCACTGCCCTCCGGAACAGCACCGCTCAAACACAGTCAGCACTTCTCTACTGTGGATGCTACTTTTCACGATAAAAAATCCATCTGTGATAAAGTGATGCCGTCAGGGCGAGGCACTCAGCACAGCAGAGCCAAGAGCAGTCCATATTTGTTACCGAGGAGAGTGATTTAGAGACAGCAGCGGCTTCTGTTTCTTATAGAGTAGCACAAAAGCTTCAGTGAAAAGGATTGAGGTTTCCTGAACAGGCAGGAGCAAGAGAGAGCACCAAAAAGGAGAGAGAGAGAGAGAGAGAGAGAGAGAGAGAGAGAGAGAGACTAGCCTGACCCGGAAGGTGTCAGCTGCTAAGAACAGTGCCCCAATGGGACAGTGCTAATCAGGTGGTTAAAAACAGAACACACAGAGAGAGAGAGGGGGGGGGGGGGGAAGAGTTTTAGGTTTATACTCTTAGTCTACTAGGAAGGAATAAGACTTAAGCCATTATTTTGAACAAAGAACAGTTTCAATTTCAAAGCTGATATACACATACACAGCCACACCCCATTCAGACCACCGGGATTTCCACAGAATGACACGCAGGTGTGCACGAGTCGACCACCACGGAGCAAACAGGCCCGGGCCTGAGCTCCAGTCTGACCAACACCATGGAGCGCTTCACAACCAGAGGCTCACCCACCGCAGCTGCAGGGTCTCCCAACGCTCCCCAGCAGGGGCCAGCATCTCTTCCCCAATGGCTGGCACGTGAACATCTTCACTTTCAATTTCAAATCTTTACCTCACCCCCCACCCACTTTCCCGAGTATGTTACTCTAAACCATGCTTGTTGCAGTCGTTACTCTGAAAGAGAGCCCACTCAATAACCTCAGCCACAAAACAAACAAACAAACAAACAAACAAAAAAATCCCCACAACAGCAAAGACTCAGAGGTTTAGCTCAAGACTCAGCCATGTTTCCCGGAAGGTGGATTGTGGCCTCTTTGATGTATGTTGTTCTAGCTATGATAAAAGATAAAATAAAAATATCAAGCCAAAAAAAAAAAAACTAAAAAGTTACTCATGTGAGACAGTGCTTTGCCTGGCTGCGTCCTCGAGCACGGCCCAGGCATGCGGGTGACGTCAGCGTTCGCCCAAATCACGTCAAAGCGAGGGTAAATGACGGACTCAAAGTAGCACAGCGCGGTACGAAAAGCCTCTCAGTTCAAGAACTTCCTGTGGGACCAGCGCGATGTTCTCCTGGGGCCTGTTCTTGATATCATTCCTTACATTTACTTAACCAAGGTACAATACTGAGCATGTCTTCACAAGGCCACCATACAACTTTAAGACAAACGTAAGCCAAGAATCATCAAAATGTGCAAGAAATTATTGGATGTAACTAAATGATCTTTAATTAAAGCGACCAGTGGAAACCGAAAGCACATTTACACATTGAGCAAGAACATGTATTTCATGCTGCTTGTGTTTAAATGGCCGACACACTCCCTTCAGCACACCTTCAGAAGACTGAACAGATGCGTGTAGCTGAAACACAAACGCAGCGATGTAACCCCAGAAACAGAGATCGCGCAGGAGCTCAGGGACAGAACACGTAGGGCACGGTCTCTGTGGAGCTGGAAAACTCACACCAACACGACCAAACCAGAGAACCTGCCATGTATGGACCAAACCTGGCACTGGCACTGGACGCTGGATTTGCTGTAAGCAGGTTTCCAACACATGCACATTTATTAACGCGCATGCAGAGAAACGAAATAGTGAAATCTGCAAAAGTCAAAAGGCAATAATCAGGACTGAGATAAGCATTAAAGGCACCACAGGAAAGTGCATCGGCGCTGTTTGTGACTGGGGACCCTGAGTGACCACGGACAGACAATGTCACGCCGAGCGTGCCTTCTGTGCAATGGCTGAGACAGCGGCACCCCGACAGTGACGGGACACCAAAGGAAGATCTCCACAAGGCCTTCTGCTCTGACCCGGACCAGCACGGCCCCCTCTCACTCTCCCCCTGTCTGCCCCCACCCGCCCCTGATCGAACCGGGGAGAGGCCCTGTGACATTTCACTTGGCACAGCTGCTGGCTTAGTGACAGCTAAACATTCGGTAAGGACTGTTTGGGGGGGTGAAGACAGACATGTGAGTGAGGGCCAGTGTGCATGCGTGTGCATAGTGTGGTTTGCTAGGACTTAGACAGGCAATGCACCTGTGGTGATTTTAACAACACGTTCATTTCTCGGAAAGTGACCCAAATACGCACCGAAATGCATTTACATTGGATCAAACATTGAAGCTGTGAAGTGGATGAAAGCTCAACATAATTCTGAAATATTTCCTAGACTGAGAAAATACCAGGTGATACCAGTTATCTCCATACTGTTAATGGATCCTTGCAAAAATGTATAAAAACGATCAAAAGGCTAGAAAATTCTACAATCTGACAGCTAATATTTGAAACGTAAATTATGGCTCGCGCTTGCAGTCTTATGCGTGTCCTGACGTTATCTTCAGAGAGCCTGCCAAATGTTCACGCAGCCAACGAGCCGTCCAACCGAGCATGCGAGTGAGCGAGCTTCCTGTGTGCTGGCCTGCTCCTCATACATGGGGAGAAATGTGAATGGAAAGGTCTGCTGGCAATCTGCGGTTCAGATCTAAACAGTCTACTGAGCTCCTCCTCACCCATCCAGCCCCCTAGTCAGCCAGCAGCTTGGAGCTTCCTGTTCCGCCGGGCGGCTGGCTGACGTCACGTTGTGTTTTTCTCTTCTGCTCAACAATACCACAACAGTTCTGTGGCGGGGAGAACAGGCCGAATGGTTGTTTGGGGCGTGGGGCGGTTACATGTGCCCCCAGCTCGGTGAGAAGGTGCACTGGCGCGATTTTGAAAGTCTGTGGTGATATCGCGCCTCTTTGCTCGGCCACCAACAATTAGACACTTTGAGTACAATCGTACTTCATCGAGATGATCAGACTGTATCCAGTCATAATGGAATTACTTATTTAAAAGATGACAAACAAAAAAGTAAGCTGAAAAAAAAAGGTCAGATGGGCATTTGTACAAAGCTAATTGAAGTAAACTCTGCATATGAGCATTTTTTATAAATGTGTGCGAGAGAGAGAGAGAGAGAAAGAAAGAAGATGCATATTGAACTCTATTCTCTGACCACCCTCTCACACTTCAGCTCTGCTCACTTCCCCTATCTCTATGTGTCAACAAAATTTAACACTACACATTTGACTCATGTTATCGAAATCAATCAGTTGCGGATGGGGTAAACAGAAAGTGCTTCTTGAACTAAATCTAGGGCAACACACAGTGCACCGTTGGGTTTCCCCAGTGCTTTGTAGCGCAGAAATCAGTAAATGATGGACAAGAATGCTTTTAACGCTATGATGCTTTTGGGAAGCACACACAAGAAGACAAGAAACATTCAAATATGGACACATTTGTCATCACCAATGCAAGTCTTAAGTAACTGACTAGCCATCTTGTCATCACAGAGGTAAATATGAGCCCAAAACTCTTTGGACCTCAAGGCTTTTCATGTGAATATTTCAATACGGTGACTTTTCATTATCATTAAAAAGCTGCATCAAAAAAATGTAATAATATCTTTTTACATTGAGTCATTTAGAATGTAATTTTTCTGTTGAAAATATGTTGAAAAGTGTATTGCCAACTGAATACGAGGTTTTAGTGTAATCCAGCTACGTATGCTACAGTTTAGCTATAGCTAACCCTATAGAAGGGTTAACAGATGGCATATCACACAGTGCAGACAAAGCAGAGATCAAATCCATGACATCTTTCAGCACTGTTCTGACTGCTATACCAACCCCATCTCGCTCCCCATCAGGAACACTTTTAGGTCCGAAGCTGGATCTGCAGGTACACTGCAGGTACAAAGCCCAGAGTGGAGGACTACCATAGACACCACTGGCTCGGACTCACCAGCACAGGTGTGAGAGAGAGAGAGTGTGTGGGCATGTGAAGTGAAAAGGTCACCAGGAATCAATCTTTCCCAAAACAATCATCTGGATGACATTTTAATTACGTGAACTTCATGGGACATGTAAACATTTTGTTTTTCTGAAGGCAGTTTAGCTGGTTTTAATGAATAAGCACAGAACATCCCAGGATGTTTTATTCCACTGGCAATGAATGTGAACTAACTAATTGCAGATTCACAGTGTTTCTTCAGGCACTTGGTTTCAGATGGAAGAGTTGTGTCTGAATTTAGGATGCCTATAAATACAGGGCGAACACATGTTCTATGTATATGCCCTTATGCATATGTTCTGTGAAATTACACTGTACATAAAGCTTCTGCATTTATGTACATTATAGAGCTACTGCCCCAATATAGAAATTAAAAGAACACAACCATGTTGTAAAGGTGGAGATTAACTGGACCACAGTGGAACAAGGTAGACGTGTTACTAATGAGGTCCTTAGCATAAAGATGGAGATCACGGGATCACGAAAACTGAAGGAACCACCTTGGAGAACAGGTGGCATGGGTGCTACCACGAAACAGGAATTCTCAACATGCGCCCCCTCTAAAAGGCCAAACGTTCACCTGGACACACACACAACCTTCTTTGACCTTCTGTGAATCATACCTCGTTTGTGGAGCCATCCCTCCTTCACAATCACCACGTCACTCATGCTGGCCCACGGGGAGCTGGTCCGACTAGCCGGCGTCTCAGAAGGAGAGCAGCCACTCCGAAGCCCGCGGTCTCCGGTCTTCGGGCCAGGGCAGGGAGCCTCTTCTCAAAGGTTACCTGTAAGGGTGTGGCCAAGAATTATGCATCAGCCTTACCGTATAGGTAAAGGAAATACTATATCCGAACCGACTTTTTCAAATACTAAACAAGAGTAGAGATCAGAAACAATTAAAACTCGTTACTGCAAAGATTATGAAGTTTTGTTCTGCAGAATCGTGCACAGACTCTGCCCGAAGACCAAGGACTAGATTATATCACGCAACCAGTTTCCCAACTTAAACAGATGTCAACGCTGCTACGCCGTGACATCCAGCCTAGGAAGCGACCCGTGTACCCCTGCTTCGTCAACAGCTTCTGGAAACAACAGGAAGTAGTGATGATACTGACAGGCGGCGATTTCGCGCCACAAAGGGGAGGGCAGACGTTTGTGCGTCTCTCACGGAACCGGACGCTGTTGTGTCCACAGCCCCGTGCTGCACGGAGACACGACGCTCTTGTCCTGGTTCATGAGCTGCCGGGCCGAAACGCTGCAGCTGGCTATTTTTAAACTCTTCAGCAACAAGGCAGGCTTTATTTGAACCCTCCGCTAATGGAAGGCTTACATCTGCCGTGGTCATCAATATTTCAATGTGATCAATGAATTAAACATACATTTATTTAAAAATGAAATGCAGTACAAGTACACAAGTCCCGAATACAGTGTACGGGGACGCTCCGTCAAAGGTAGAAGTTTGAAAAAAAGAAATAAAGAAAATTCAACAAGAGCAGAGCTCAGGCAATGTAGTCAGTTACATTATGTAGTCTGGATTTCACCGCAAAAATGTTTGCTGTATGACAGGAGACATAATAACCATAAAAGAAAAAACTCAGTTCATGTCTACCAGACATGAGAACACAGAAGAAATGACAGCAGTATCATCATTATACAATATAAAACCAAACATGCTAACCTTTGACTACTGGAGCCCTTGGAAAAGACCTCAGAGACAACCAAAGAAGCCCAGAATGAGTGGGGAAGGATGATTTAATATAAAACTATAGGTACAATCCAAACTGCAAGACGTTAATTTAGCAAAAAATACTAAATGCAGCAAAATACTGAAGATCTCTTTTCACACAATGGTGGCAGACAGTACCAATCAAATTTCAGTCCAACTGTCCATTAGATTAAACTAAACGTTAAACTAAACGTTTTCATAATAAGAACTTCCGAACAGCAGATTATGCTCACTCAGAAGAAGTTTCACTGCTATATTGTGGGACAACCTGACAGGAGAATTACAGCACTCTGTCCAGCAGGTATACTGGCCTTAATTCACTAGTTTCCAACCAAATAAGCATGTTTCAAAATTTTGATAATTTTGATAAGATCCAGATACAAGTACAAGCAGCCAGTGAGGACACTGCTGGAGCTTCTATTTTCCAAAGGCAACATTACATAAGTGATGACAACAACTGGAAATTGTGAAAACTTACCAATGTCCCAGTTTTAAAAGTTTCAACATGGCTTCTACAGCAGACTTGGTCAATATTGGTGGACATATGTAAAGATGCCACACTCATTTGTGCTTTAAGGTCACTGTTGACAGTTCACTTTTGTGATTTTATTATTTATTTAAAGTTTGGTAACCTTTCTTTTTTTGAATAGGGTGGCAGTATCCACCCCCCCCCCCTAAAAAAAGGTTTCACATGTACTTTTCCTTTTTAATTTTTGTAATACTATTTCCACATTTTAGAAAGTGAAGACATCAAAACTATTAAACTCCAGATGTGGAATTCCTCGGTGACCAAAAAAGTGTTACACAAAAACTCTCTTATGTTTTATATTCTTCAAAGTAGCCACCCTTCACCTTGACGACTTCGCACACTCTTGGCATTGTATCAAGCAGCTTCATGAGGCCACCACCTGGGATCCTTCAGCAAAGTTCACACACATGCAGAGCACTTGTAGACAGAGGGACTGAAGTTGGTCAGAAGTGTTTTTAATTGTCTTTAAGATTATGGAAAAGCTACATTCAATTACGCATGCTGAAATTATGTGTATTGCTGCATGTAATCACTGAAACTATAAAATGATTGCTGGCATCAGAGCTACTGTTCATGGCTCAAACTTGACTGGTCGTTTGAAACCATAACATTTCATCTAGCATCTTATTTTCAGCAATAATCAAATCAGTGACTGCCAAATCTTGCATCATTCTATTAGTACAGTGTGGGCAGGGCTTTTGCTTTGCTAGTCGGCACATTAGTTTTGAAGCTAAACAGAGTTGTGCTACCATTTCCTCAGCTGAAAGAGAAAGACTTCAATGGCTGGGACAAACATAAATAAACCCAAATGTGTCGAGAGGCTGCTCCCTCACAGGAAGTCATTAGTTTGGAATGGGCAGCGGCTGCATCAAGCTTACCCCTCTGCCTGAGGGACCCCCAGTGCACAAACCCCTCACACAGTCATCACATCTGAATGTGGTGAAAATGTCACAGGCCTGTACGACCACAGGGACTGTGGAAGAGGTTCGGTCGGGCCTCCACAGCTACGGCGGCAGACGACTCAACAGGAAATTCAAACAGATAGGACACTGCGAGGAGCCTCTCCACCCTCAGGGTGCCGTCTTACGCCACTAGTCTCACTCGCACAAGTCCTTAACTTCAGCTTTCTCTCACACATGCTTAACCACTGCCAAACATCCCCACCCCAGCCCCACCCAGCAAGAGTACATGCGAGGCGTCTTTAAAAGCTAGCGCAACAGACAGATGGACAGAGTCACAGAAATGGAAAGAGAAAGCAAGACGAAAAGACAACAGCAGCGCATGACGGACTTGAAACCTAAACAGTGAGCTCGTCTTAAACGTGAGCGGTCTCTGCATTGCCAGTTGACTCCATGCTACTCAGGAGGGGTGGGGGGTGTAAATGCCTGCATAGCTGGCAAGCGGCCAGCAGCAACTGAATGAACCCAATACCCTGACTGGGGGGGTTGAAGGGGGTCACATGGTGTACTGGGCCCTGGGGCCTCCACCCACACTCTCTCACTCGCTCCTACTCTCGTTCTCCAATCATTCATCATTCCTGTTCTGACTGAAGGGGCAAGCCCCATTCAATGCAAATCAGTGTCATGCAGCAGGGCGATACAGTGGGGTCTGTGCACATCATGGCTGAAAGACTGGGCCGTGAAGCTGGCCAGTACAATCACCTCCAACATCGAATGAGGGAAGGGTCATCACTAGAGCAATGGGCTGGCAGCTAGCTTCTGTACCCGTCTGATCCAGAATACATCATTCCAAGGGAAGAAGTATTTATTACAGTAGTCCATCTAGCACACTGTGATAAAATATGACTCAAACCCCTTTTACAAATGTTCGGCATAGAACGCTTGATTATTAGTCAGTGAGTTAAATCAATTAAGCCACAACAAAGAAAACACTACATTGCTCAGTGTTGCAATTTTGAATGATCTGAACGGCACTGGATTTGACTATTTTGTATTCTGGCAGAGGGATAATCTGCATGACCATAAAATCAGCCATAAGGCTAGTTTCATGTTTACTGATATAAGCAGTGAAACATGTACTGCCATTATAACATAATTAACTATATTTGGGGCGATCATGTGCAGTCAATAGACAAACAGGAAATAACACAAACACGGCACCATGACCATCAGAGGCAAGCTTGATCCGGTACTGCAAAGATGAGTGTATAGTAAACACAAGACAACAAGAACAGGCTGGGGATTCCCGTTCCACAACATATTTACAAAGTTGCAAAAAAAGTGGCCTGTAGGTTGTTAAAAGAACAAGCATACTGAAATATTTCTACTATCAACCAATTCATTTACATATATTATGCACTGAAGGATATTTCATCTAGCCTATGCCTAGACACTGCATGAACGGCCCAAAGGGTAATATCTTTGGTTTAGGGTTTTAGAAGAGTCACTAACTCACTTTTAGTTTAGCACATCTATGCAAGCTTGAGCTTGCAGGGAATGTTTGGTTTTGGCAATAAAGCAATTTATTCCATTTTCCATGAACTGTCTGAGTAATCCAGCTCACACGTGGCATGAGGAGGTCAAACTATTACACACTTATTTGACATGTTTACAACAAATTGACTTGTAGAGTACATCATTAGATAACAGTTACACTTTGGAGTTTTTTTTTTGCCTCCCAACTTACTTAAGGAAATGCATCAGGAGCCAAAAGCTGTTCTGAGAGACAGCTCAAAACATTAATGTAGAGTCAAGGGATAAGTGCATCTAAAGGAGGGGGGTGGCAATTGGGAAGCCAAGACATCTTAAAAGATTGTTCTCCCCAGGACCCAACGCAAATGAAGGTCAGTTTTACGAAAGGTTAGCGTCAGAATCTCTTTCTTTGGTTTACAGGCCAGCCACTCTCATCCTCCGTCCTGAGGCGTGCCTCCAAGCACTGACGTGCACAATAAGCCCAACTGTGTCTGAGCAAATTTCAAACGGCATTCCTGGGATTCTGCATGTTACTGGCGGCACATTTGCGTCAACAGGACCCGAAGGAGCTCAAAGTCTTTTCACATACTAATGGACAAGAAGAGAGAATGAGGGTGTGAAAGACAAAGCTCTCAGCATCTTCAACTAACACCAGAACGAGTCAGTACCTCTACACCAGAACGAGTCAGTACCTCTACACCAGAACGAGTCAGTACCTCTACTCCAGAACGAGTCACATGCTACAGTTTCCAACAGGCCAATAGTCCCCACTAAGGTCTCGTGACTTTGGAAGAAAGAAAAAAATAACAGGTCAATAGCTTAAACCTGTGGATCTAGTGAAGCTGGGGGCAGCTCGGTGGATCTGACCCGAGGGCGTGAATTATACGCGTAAAAAGAAAGAAAAACATTTAGCTTCCATTTTGTGTTCTTCCTTCAAGCACATGTTGTTCGTGTCCTACAGTCAAAACAATCAAGGTTCAAAGAGTACCAACGTGGGAGTGAACACTAGTGAATCACCCCAGCCATTTCTAGTGTGAGCGGCTAAATAACAAACCGTGGTAGATAAATACATTGATCTCGCTTACGATTACATGTTACACTTTTTTTTATCATGAAAACGAAATATTTTAATGCATGATGAGAACTAGGAGGCTAGATGAACAAAAGTAGGCCTGTGCGTCCACGCGGCGGTCAAGCCGAGACAAGAGGACACAATGTAATGACAGATCAATAAAACATTTGGACTGGGTTATTTTAGCCAGACACATGGTGTTCCGGTTTACGTACGTGTGGTGTTACATGTTTTAATCTACGTTCAAGATACGCAGGAATAAACGGGCGCTTAATACAGTTGCTTAATGCAAACGAATATAAGCAGAAGAAAAGACATGATTCTGGGCCTAGACAGGGCAGACTGGGTGAGAATAACCGCATCCTATATAATACAATGAGACCTTCCCTCTCAGCTCACAGTCGGACATAATCCACGAGAAAAGGAGAAATACAACGCTTTACCTGACCAGTGTATCAAAACTGTCTCCGGAACATTGCTTTGAGTGGCGTCGGCAATTTTACTGGCAGCTAAATCCCACAAAAACAGGTAAAACTGTTTTCATTTACCCCGCTCCCCTTTGCCTTTCCTCCACTACACCTCCCAAACGTTCTGTCTGCAGCGCTCCTGCCCGCTGTCGGCGTGGTCCTAGTGCCGACAAGGTTCGTCGCTCTCTTCATATCGCAATGAAATAAAAAGGGTATGTAAGAAACTAAATATGACCTTCCAAATATTTAGATATACAACGGTGCTACAACACTTGCATCGTGGTACATCTGTGATCGTTTTAAAATGGTAAGCAATACTTAAGGTCACCCAGAAAGTGTTGAATCTGTTCAGTTGTATTAAATGAAAAGTTCAAACTTTAGACTCCTAAATAATTTACTAAATAATCTATGTTTCTTATGTCATAAATGATCTACACATGACTTCAAACGTCTGGAGGTTCCATCATAAAGTTAGATGTGTAGTTGTTTTGGGATTTTACATCATAGTCAATTGTTGGACTGCAGAATATAATAATAAGAAGACCAAACATGTATGCATGCAAACAACTATAATACAAATAAATATAAATATCAGAGAGCTACCTTTTCAGTTCATGAACAGTATTAAAGTACTGACACGTCCTGTGTATTGAAATCATTTGATATGCTCCCTTTGATTTTTTTATTTGTTTAATCAGTCCCAATATCCCCCACACAAGTCCATCCAGGTACTGGGCCTTCAAGTCTGATGATCTTTGCTCCAGTGGTTTTGAAGCCCACAACATTGCATTCTCTAGCTTCCTTTACATTGCATTTGTTCTCAAAAGAAACAAAAGAAATATCCTGAAAACAGCTGTTTCTTTGGACTGTAGCTTGAGCAACAGTCAGTGATGACAAGACCTTTAAGTGGCATTTTGTTTAGGTCGTGTTTCTCCACAATACTTTGTCAGAGTATGTGCCACTAAAGAAGAGACTCCATGCCTTCCCAGGTTAGCTGTACTCTGTTATAGTTATAGACTTAATGATATCTATCTTACACAATGTTTATGCTTCATTTTATTGTGTATTTGTTTTTTTTTTCAAGGATATCAGTGGAGGTGATAAAAATAAATTAAAGTTGAATTCATCAATGACGGACTCGCTGGAGAATATAGCAGCAGGTGTGGGGCTGGTGTGGGGCTGGTGTGGGGCTGGTGTGGTGCTGGTGTGGTGCTGGTGTGGGGCTGGTGTGGGGCTGGTGTGGGGCTGGTGTGGGGCAGGTGTGGTGCTGGTGTGGTGCTGGTGTGGTGCTGGTGTGGAGCAGGTGTGGGGCTGGTGTGGTGCTGGTGTGGGGCTGGTGTGGGGCTGGTGTGGTGCTGGTGTGGGGCTGGTGTGGGGCTGGTGTGGTGCTGGTGTGGGGCTGGTGTGGGGCTGGTGTGGGGCAGGTGTGGTGCTGGTGTGGTGCTGGTGTGGGGCAGGTGTGGGGCTGGTGTGGTGCTGGTGTGGGGCAGGTGTGGTGCTGGTGTGGGGCTGGTGTGGGGCAGGTGTGGTGCTGGTGTGGTGCTGGTGTGGTGCTGGTGTGGAGCAGGTGTGGGGCTGGTGTGGTGCTGGTGTGGTGCTGGTGTGGTGCTGGTGTGGGGCTGGTGTGGTGCTGGTGTGGTGCTGGTGTGGTGCTGGTGTGGGGCTGGTGTGGTGCTGGTGTGGGGCTGGTGTGGGGCTGGTGTGGGGCTGGTGTGGTGCTGGTGTGGGGCTGGTGTGGGGCTGGTGTGGGGCAGCGCTACTCTAGAGGAACTTGTAGCTATGTGTTTTCTACAAAAGCACAGCAAATGGAGGTCAAAAAGAAGCTGGGGAACTGAGACATGGTTCTGCACTGATGGTGTGTCAGCGTAACCTACAGTCATTTCTGATCCACCAGTTCACTTTTACAACACTGCTAAGATTTTAGGCATAGAAACTGAAATGCGTAAATGCTACAAAATGTCTCTCTCTCGTTCTCTCGTTGTTTTAAGTTAAACGCACACAATTAGCAAAGTTAGCGCTGAACATATGCTGCACATAAGTCAGCAAGTGTGAGGAGCTCCTCACACGGTCACGTGTGCAGGAGCTGTGAAGGAATACGATGGTGAAACTCTGACGGCGCTGAGAGCAGAACGCAAAGGAATGTGTTGCCATTGTCTGAGTAACGAGAGGGTTGGGGGGAATGCCATTGATGAGTTCAGAGGGAAAGAAAGAGCCTCCTGATAGCTCCCTCTCTCTCTTTCTCTCTCTCTTGTGAGAACCTCATGTAATCCATGTAATCATCAGCCCACTGAAGCTGTCTCAGGAGCTCTGGTCGCAATGTGCACAACTACTGCTTTGTCTCACCTGTAAACACACACCTCACCAACCGCATTCAGTCTCCATCCTGTTTTTGAACGACAGAAAGCTTGGGGTCTTGCATGACCAATAGGGGAGCAATACACTTCCCATAGCATTTGTCACGTGTTGATCAGCCTACTAAGCTGGACATTGTTGATCTTGATAACAAAGTTACTCTTTCTAGTGAAGATCATTGTTCATAATTGGCTCTTTGAGAATGATTAGATAATATTGATGTAGAAGCTTATTTAGAATTGTTTGTGATTTTAATTATCAGTCAATATACTATATTTTTTGTACATTAAATATTAATGATGGTAATTAAAATGTACTATCTTGGAAATCTTTAAAAAAGGCCCTAAATTGTAATGCCTTTTCAACTTTTACAAGTCTACACAGTGTGACCTTTCAACAGTTTCATAATAATAAAACGAAAACCAGCTCCATGGTTTGAAAGCAACAGGGGCTGCAGTAGGGAAGACAGCAGCTCAGTGCCTCTGTCGATAGGGTTGTTCCAGCAGTGGTGGGCTCATCCACCATATCACCCAACATCCCCCTGCTTCTCCAGAGCTGTAAGCCCATACATCCTGATACAGGATAAGTTCTCCCTGCTGTAATTAGCACCTTGAATATTGTAAGGAAATCAACACAACTGGTCGCAAATCAGTGGAAAGGCAACGATCCCCTAGCACCCTGGGGAGAAGCGGCAAATGGGCTTTTCAAAGCGTTTGGCAGCTGGGGCTCAGGCCAAAGGTGACCCAAGCAGTTGTGGAGGGCAGAAGCTGAGCAGCTGCACCTCTGAGTCCTTGTCTTCACTGTGCCTTAACAACAGTCTGAGTGCTGAAAATAGAAACAACTATGTACCTCACATACATCTGATTGCTCAAATTACTGGATAGCAAATGCTTATCCACAAAATATTTGAAAGTTACTACATAAACTTACAAATTACTATGACCTGATATTATTGTTTTTGTGTGTTAAATGTTATATAAAATAAAGGTCCAGTAGAGAATAATGTCCTATGTGGAATGTTCTGTTCTAAATTACCAGTTGATAATGTCCAGGCATTCAAGTTTTGTCTTTTCTCAGTCTCAAAAACATGAAAAAATGGAGTTTGTACAATATTCATACTGCGTGTTGAATCTAACCACCCCCCCCCCCCCATGAACATGCACACCACTTCATACATTTTATTTACTTATTTATTTTTACTTGTTGATGAAAATAGTCAAACATGAATTTATATGAATTTATTTACAAATAGAAGGATATAAATGTATCATCTATATTGAATTCTGGGATATGAATTTGAGATATGATATCGAAAGTGGTTCAAATTGAGCAAACCTGTATAAGTCTAAAGGCTTTCTCTGTCTTGACAGGTGAGGTAGTTTGGAAATAATTTCTATGCCATGGCGTGAGAACAAATTCCTGTCCCATTGATGAGTTAGCACTACTTTCATGAATGGAGCTCAGTGGTCAAATTGCACATCCTCTTACACACTGTCATAAAACAAAAGAGTAAGAAAGCAGAGCAAGGCAGTGACCTGAACATATATGTCATACATAGCATCTCCATGACAGGTTTGAAAATATGCGCTGTTGAGAGCTTCTTCGAAATACTGCACTGTTGGGCAGCTTTAACTTGGCTAAGGACTGAGTCAGGGCCAAGGCATTCCAGCTCTGAGCAGGATTAGCCCCATAGCCATCTATAAGATCCCTGCACTTCCCACACACACAGCACATCAGTCCCCCACAACAATGCACAGAAAAAGGGGCGGGAAGAGCCTCCAACAGTCTCTAATTATACACTTAAATCTCCTGAAAAGAGAGGAATGCGCTTGGCTAGGCTTGTTTGATGGGATAGCCACAATTTAGAATGTTAAAAACAACTTAACCAGGTTCTGCCTGCTAAACGTCACAAACCCTAAGTGGCCATTTCTTTCTCCCGAGAAAGCAGCTGCTCTTACTTTGATGGTCTTGGTTATATCTGAGGTGCCATGCTGTCTTGCTGGAGTGGTATACATGAAGATATGTCTCCAAAATTGACTGGTTTGTGACCTTGGAGTTTGCACAAGGCTACGCTCAGCAACTGCTGGAGGTAGGCACCTGACTTTCAGGCAAGTAGATCAGGTGCCTGTTCCAGGGGTATCATGTTATGTATGGTTCTCGTTCTAAAACGTTGTTAATGTTATGTAGTTTTGTTCAAAAAGGATTAACAAACAGAGGTTTTCATAGAAACCTAAGGGATGAGAATTTTTCAACAAAAACTAATCTAGTCTTGCTGACTAATATAGCCAAACATAATTGGTCATTAGTCTTTAACAGATAGATATTTAACATTCTGACCAAAGTTATTGACTTATCAGTTACAAATTTGGTGGTGCGCTCTCTGGCTTCTGAGGTTCAGAACTCTAAGGCAAAAATAATAGCAAGCAAGCTTATGTCTTATTGAATAAAGCAAGTATGCTTATGCCCCATGTTGGATTTTATAGTGAACACCTAACACTGGGCCAAAGAACAGTTGTAGGTGTAGAAATAATATTTTTAGATTCTAAGTCTATATTAAACTGAGTAGGATCAGTAAAGTGCTACTGATGAACAAGCACAGCTGTTTAAGGGGAACCCTGCCACTTGCTGCCACGGTGTGAGTTTAAGTAGAAATACAGTACAACGGTGTTTGGCGTTATCGCGAGACTGGACCATTAACAACCTGCTTGACACAGCGCAGTGCTGCTATGAATGCTGCTCGCTCAGCGGGGTCGAACTAGCTCAAGAAACCAAATGAGGCGCCAACATCTGGCCACACATCATGAATTAACGACAGACTATCTAAGGAAACAACGAAAGTCGCGATTTCTGTAAGTATGGCGTTCGACAGACGAAAACGTAAAGATTTAAAGTTGGGTTAGACGGACTCATCCGCCTCCGAGCAGTGCAGTTGCCTTAGTCAGCGGCAGTTGTCGAGTTCCTTTGGTGTTAAAGGCTCCCACTAAGCTGCTGTTCAGAGTGTCTACGGACGCCTCTTTCTGTTTATTATTCAATATATGAAATAGAGACAATTTCACTGTTTCATTTTAAGATTTTTCAGATTACCCGTACCTCGGTCAGGAGAGTACTGTCAAATGTAAAACCTAAATTGCCTAATTACGACAGGCTTTGGCTAATAAAACGTTTGAAGTGTAAATGTTGTGTACAGTTCTGTCTTCAATTTGACTTTAATTAACAAAAAAGCTCATAATCACTACAACGAGGGGGCTAACTTTTGTCAAAGTTAGTTTATTTAAAAAAAAGTAACAGTGGGTTCTTTGTTGAATCGGACTTTCCTCGCAAAGTTTTTGCTCGAGCGAGATGAGGGGTTCGTCCTGGTCTGGGCGGATTACGGTGTTACGGTTGTGATGTTGCACTGAGGTAAAAAAGTGCGTTTAAGCCGCGGCTTTCTGCAGTCACTGTGTTTGGAGTAACATATGGCGTAAAGGCGAGCACAGCTGGAGGTAGCGCTCCCACCGCCGTGATGTCAGAGCAGCTGACTCCACAGCTTGCGGGATAATTAGCAAACAGGGCACCAGTTTACTCCGCGGACCCGGCTGGACGGTCGCGAGCTCAGGACGGTCGCGAGCTCAGGACGTCGCTCGAGCGTTTTGTGCGGCTCGCGCGGTGTTGGTTTATGAGCGGGTTCTTCTGCGCGAGCGTCCGACGAGGCTGGAGAAGCGAGCGGGTTTTGTTCGGATGCGCGCGCCCGACTGGGGGCACTTACTTCGGTCTCTGCGGTTCCACGAGACGCGCACAAAGTAAGGTTCAACTTTAAGCGTTGTTAAAGGTATGGATGTGCTTGACTTCTTCCTACTCTTGGGTCTCTACATTTCAAATATATAAGACTTCATACATTATTAAAAAACATATTTGCATTAGGCTCCAGTAGCATCACGGGCAATGCTTTGGTTGAAGTTTTCATTTGGAGTTTCCACAAAAACATGTATTGATTTTAAGTACTTTTTAATGTTGCATGGTCTTGCTAAGGACTCATGATTAAAAGAATTTGTGGTCTAGTATCCAAATATTTCTTAGCTGTTGTATTTAATGGGGTTGGGTTTACTCTTGTTTGTCTCCAGTGGCCTCTAGCACCATATGCGTTGCTAAGCCTGTTTGTCGCGCTGTGAATGGCTGCCGTGCGTTTATTTAATATCCAGTTTTTCCTGTTTTCCGCCAGGTTATGAGAGAAGAATGGAGTTCCCAGACCATAGCCGCCAGTTGCTGCAGTGTCTGAGTCAGCAGCGTCACCAAGGTTTCCTCTGTGACTGCACTGTTCTTGTCGGCGAGGCGCGATTCAAAGCGCACAGAGCCGTGCTGGCCTCCTGCAGCATGTACTTCCACCTCTTCTACCGGGACCAGCTAGACAAAAGGGATGTTGTGCATCTGAACAGTGACATTGTGACGGCGCCTGCTTTCGGTCTGCTCCTTGAATTTATGTATGAGGGGAAGCTGGAATTCAGCAGCCTGCCAGTGGAGGACGTGCTGGCCGCTGCCAGCTACCTCCACATGTACGACATCGTTAAGGTGTGCAAAGGCCGTCTGAAAGATAAGGAGCTGTGCTCCCTAGATGAGAGGTTGGTGGACGGCGTTGGCTTGAGCTGCCTGGACAGGGAGAGCTCCTCCGATGGAGAGCTGCCTCAGCCCAGCCGGGCCCTGCCGTGCCGGCAGCCACAGCAGGTCCCCCAGGGCCCCCCCCCAGCAGATGACATGGACACCGGCGACGGTGGCCTGGCTGTCACAGATTGTGATAGGCTCGCGCCGGCGAGCCAGAAGGCGAACGGTCACCCCGGCGGGTCCCCGGACCTTGTAGGTGTCAATTATGTGTCAGCCGAGGCCGAGCCCCGCGTCCCAACAGCTGGAAAAACAAAGGGCGATGTCAGCGGTCTGGCCGGCGTGCCGTCCCAGAGGTCCCGGGCGGTGGATGACATGGACTGCGCCCTGGACTTGTCTTTCAAGCCGCCGTCGGGCCGGGACGGCGCGCGCGCCTTGGGCCAGCTGGCCGGCGACAGCCAGCAGCAGGGCGCGGACGCAGTCGCTCGAGACGAACACGACGCGCTGTCAGAGCACGGGGACAGCGGGGGCGCCAGCCCCGAGAGCCAGTGCTTCGGGGGCAGAGCCAGGGGCCCCGCGCCACCAGGGCTCTCCACCCTCTTCTCCGGCAGTGCCACCCTGCTCGGGCCGGACGACCACCTGATGATGGAGGATGACGAGGAGGAGGAAACTGGGGAGGAAGAGGTAGTGCCGAATGAGGGTGTGGGAGGGAGGGTCCCGGGGCCGGGCGTGCACGTCCGTGGCCGAGAGGTGGTCGAGGAAGGACGGGTCGGAGCAGGAGGGGGCGGCCCGAGGCTGCTAGGTGACAGTGAAGAGGAAGAGGAGGAGGACGATGACGACTTGGTCCCCCCAGACGTGGGTGTGGGCGGCGGTCTCCTGCCAGTGGGTGGCCCACCTGTTTGCGTGTGCCCGCTGTGCAGCAAGGCCTTCCCCAGCCCACACGCCCTGCAGATGCACCTCAGCTCACACTTCCGTGACCGCGATGGGGGCGGAGCCGGGCCACGCCCCAAGCTCTCGCCCGACGGCCAGGTGCCCACGTGCGCACAGTGCGGCAAGACCTTCTCCTGCATGTATACGCTGAAGCGACACGAGCGTACGCACTCGGGCGAGAAGCCCTACACTTGCGGCCAGTGCGGCAAGAGCTTCCAGTACTCGCACAACCTCAGCCGGCACGCCGTGGTGCACACGCGCGAGAAGCCGCACGCCTGCAAGTGGTGCGAGCGACGCTTCACGCAGTCGGGCGACCTGTACCGCCACATCCGCAAGTTCCACTGTGCCCTCGTCAAGACCCTCGCCATCGGATAAGAGCTCCTGGTCTGGTGCCTGCTGCCTCTCCACTCCCAGCTGCCCCAACTGTTCCCAAGTAGAGCTGCATATGAAGTATTTGAATCTAGAGGGGCATTCTCTTCTAACACCCCAAGCCAGAGTGGCTTATTGGACATAGATGTGTTATTACCTGTAATGATATCCAGTATTTTGCTGTATTCCGACATGGGGCTGAGAAGTGAGAGGAGCCCTAGAGTCACAGAGGTGTACCTCCATCCAGTGTAGAGGGGGGGGGGGCATCTGATGCACTTGGTCAGTCACTGACAGCCATGTTCTGTAGTCGGTGATAAATATCTGCTGAAGTTTTTTGTTGTACATTAAGTCTAGAACAACATAAAAGGTTTTGGAGGGGATATTTCTACTGAGCGGTTGAAGCCATTGAAGGGAGTAACCGAAACACATTAAGAACACTTTTTTCCCTCTTAATTAGATTAAGCTACATCCTGCATACATCATTTATTAAAAAATGAACAACATATTAGTTTGAAAACTGGTATGGAATTGTAAAGTACAGGGTTTGTTCTCTGCACGTGATAATGTCCTTTTGGATGAATTTAAAATGGTGAAGAATTAGGTAATGATTCAGTTGTTGCTTCTTTATCACCTCTGGGTTGTCAGGGTCATAAACTGTTATTAAAGGGTATAAGCAATTGCAAAGATTGAAAAACAATATATTAAGAAACAAAAGGTAATCTGTATCATAGACACTCATTCAAAACTAATATCTACACCTGTTCTGACTAATGCAAACCTTTTTCTGCAGCATTACTATGAAATGTGTTTGCTTGTTTTCCATGAAAATTTGAAAGGTAAATTGAAGAATTGTGGGTAGAACTGAGAGGAGATTTGGATACTTGTCCATGCAAAGCTCACCCATCCTTGTGTTTTGAGTGTGTTAGCTGTTGGTGAGACCCTGTCTTTGGGAAGACCCCTATTGCAATCCGGGCAAAGCCTAAATCATGACAGTGAATTTTATCACCAATATATATTTCTTAGTCACAAAGTGAAATTAGGGACAATATTGCTTAAGCAGATAGTTTGGAGAAACACCAGAATGCAGGAATATTTTTTTCATTTCATCATTTAAATTTTTTTATTTTTGTGTGTTAATTGTTTTGGTGTGTGTGGTTGTTTAGTTATAATGGCAAGTAGCACTAAAATCCATGTAATACATGTGGTTCATTTTTTCCTGAGAAAACTTGATTAGAATCGTGTATTAGTTCTGTTGGTTCAGGGTTTACTGTAGGTTTAACATCTGAAGTAGACAATTGTGCTGGGTCCTAATATCTTGTTGTACTGGTACTTTTTCAGTTATACTGCGACAATAATTGATTGTAAAATCAGTTGCTGTATATGGGTTTATCGTTTCATTGTATCTTGTGTAGATAAGCCATCTTAATCACTGTTTGTCAAGATTTGACTCCAGAAATGCTAAAAAGCACTTGCTTTGTGCATACCTAGACTATAGATCCAACACTGATATTCTGTAGGCTGCTATTTCTAATTGTATATTTATTGTAAATATGTATTTTATTTATAATTTTTTCCTCTTTATTTGATTCAAGGACATCTGAATCTGGTTGTAAAAGCTGCAGTTTTCCATGTTGACTTCTGACATTTAAGTCTTCCCTGGTTGAGCTGGGACTGGTCTGTCTGAAAGCCAGCTGAGCCTTTAACACTGCTGCCAAACGGAAAAGAGAGTAGTGGGAGTAGCAGATCAGAAGTAGCAGATCAGAAGCACAACCACCTTGTGGAGATGCATGAGTGCCGAGTACCTGTCGAAGCCCTATAGCAAAAGTAGTGCTTCCTCCGTGCTGCGTCTTGTTTTAGGGAGCTAAGTGTCAGGAACTGTTAAGAGGAGTGTTGAGAGTTTGTGTTGGATGAACACGCACTCATGGTATCTCAATGCTCTCAATGACTGGACTACACCATCAAACCATTTCATCTTTGCACATTCATTGAACAGCTATCAAAAATGTACTTTTGAATTTATTTAATTGTTTCATACTCCATGTATGTTTTACAGATGTTCTGTAAAATGCTGTGTGGACTACTGGATTATAGGCAGCACAGACAGACCTTCCAACTAAAATTGTTAATACAAGAAAGAATTTATGTGAAGAACACTTATTTCTGAATTAACGATTTCACAGAATGTTTTAGTTTAATTACTCACAAAGTAGGATTGGACTGTAGATATTTTTCCCTTAAGTGAATGATCTTGTATTTAATGCAGCTGTTACTAAAAGACTGTAGGTGCTCTCTTTGAAACGTGCATTTAACTGTCAATGCGGAGATCATGACTCCATTTGTGTGTTCCTGAAGTAATATGTATGTACTTGATCACTCTACACAGAATGTGCCTTGTTGACACAAACATTAATCCAACAGCAAATTAGATATTGGGCATTATTATAGGCCTATAACAACATTAATTTTGAAGATGTTATGTGAAGTTGTGTCTGTTGTGACACAAAGCCGACAATGCTGACACTGATCACCCATGTCTCTGTTGAATCACTTAAAGTTACAGTAAGCATGTTTTTCTTTCAGAACATTTTTAAGAGAGAAGTATATTATAGTGGTGATATGGTGTAAATGGTACAAGGTGGAAAGTAAAGGCTCTTCGGGGCAGTCAGTGAACTAGGAAAACCCATTTCTTCTCTACATTCATCAGGGCAACCTATGTGGTCACATCCTGTTCTGAGGTCATAGCCATATGACCAGTAATGAGCCAGTAATGTTTAACTATCACATGTGACTCGCAGTTAGCCAATCATATTTAAATATTACACATGACCAGAGGAAAGCCAGCAAATGTTGAAAGTGTGACAATGTGTGACAATCTCTGTTGCATATTACATATCCTTCCATAACATGATTGAAAACTCAAACCATTGCTTAAGGCATGAGGATGATTTTAATCTGCAGTTTTCTGCAAAATGTCAAAAAGAAAATGAAAACAAATACTGGAATATTGTCTTCTAAGGTTCTGACTGTGAAATTGTATAATCATAAGGAATATTTATTGATTTCTTTCTTGTGCAAAGATTTTAATGTATCAGAATTTGACTGGAGTAATGAAAAATGCTACTAAATGGAGAACGTTTTTAAATAGACTTTGTAGAAGTGCCATTAGATTTAATATAATTTTTTGATAAGAAACTTATATTTTATAGGAAACAAAAGCTTCGATGTTAGTGCTTTAGTGAATGTAGGTGACAATCTGTTTGATTTGAAACACTGGTTGGATTTTTTGGGCAATTTATTTTCATTATCTGGAAAAAAAAATTTCTTTGGCGCTTTTGACGTGTACCCTGTGTGTGCTGTGAAAAAGTGACAATCTTGAGCTATGTCTTTATTTAGATTATGTATAGATTAAATAGACCATTTTATGTGAAAATACTGTGTATTTCTTGAGCCATACAGACGTTCCCTTTCTTCCATTGCTGTGTGTTTGCTGATGACTAGAAAATATTACTTAATAATCTTTACAGATAGTAAACTGGTTTTTAGTTTCTATTTAAAAATTTATTTTGAGGCAGATTTCACAGAGGTGCTCCACAGATTATAACCTTAACATAGTTCTCAAGGAGGACATCAACTGTTGTCTGTTCATTTGTGAGGTCAGATATTTGATTGGAGAAGTGCTACTGTATATAGACAAAGTTAGTGTGTAACTCACCGAGGTGTCTCTATCAACAAATCCAATTTACATGGCTGTAGGCAGAACAGAAATATAACTAACTGCATTATATTAGAGTAATGTTCTTGGTCATAGATTCATCAAATCTATATGCTTTTAATATTCCTACAGTTAGGTACCTTTTTGAAGAGTGGACAACAAAGTTAAAGTACGTATACAGACCAAAGTGAGCTTAGCCTCTAGACCTTGAAGACTCTGTTGTTGTTAGCCATGCTGGATGGTGCCAGACATACAGTCTTTAACATCATGTGCCATTCCTTTTGTCCTCGTGTGAAGTTTCCCCTCAATGGAAATACCAGCTGCTAACCTCCTCGCCACTCATTTGCATCCTCACAAACAAACAAACAGTTTTGGGGGCAGGAGATGGAGGGGGATCGGGGGTGGTGTCAAAAATGCGTAGCTAATTTGGAATCTCAAAGCCAATTCAGTGGTCATTTTTCCTGGGGAGTGGACTCCTCTTTATTCTCTGGCTGCACATCCAAAGAAATCCAGTTGCTTGGTTAGGCGATTCCCATAGCCCTACCCCCACTGGGACTGCATGTTCGGGGAGGGCCACGGACGAGGCCGCCCGTCCCCCCAACCATACACATGCACACACATCCCCCCAGCTAACCCAGCCTCATCCCACCAGTGCCTTTGTCTGGGGATGGTAGTTCAGCCTCCCCATTGTCCTCTGTGGCTCCTGGGTTCTCCCTTGAAGCTGTATGGTGGGAGTGACTGTGGTGTGACTGGGCCCCAACCAGCTTGTCTGGGAGATGAACCCACCAGTTTCAAACTCACTAAGCAGTGCCTCAAGACGTTGGGCTTGTCACCTCACTGTAAATAAGGGTGTGGGAGAGGTGGGGAGGGCCTGAAGAGAATTATAGTAATTAGAGAAGCTTGTCAGAGGTGGGAGAAGTTGTCTAAATGGCTTCAGAACATTTAAGCTCTTCTAGAGATCAATTATTAGTTGATCTTTAAAAGAGCAACAGAAAAAAGACTTCTTTTATTATTATGTATTCTGGCCTCATCTTATGCTGTTTTGACTTAATTAGGTATGTTTTGCCCTCACTGATCAAAAAAGTCTCATGTAATTTCCATTTAACTAGAGCTGGCCTATTTGCATGTATTCCCTAGGTGATAGGAAGTCTTTGGAGGGGAAGTGAAGTCGAAACTTGGACGTCTTCACCTCGTGAGGCCAGCGGTGGGAGCCCTTGACCTCTGAACGGACGGCCAGGGACAGCTGGTGCCTGGCTGTGCTTATTTATTTATTTACCTCACAACACAAGACAGGTGGTCACACTCAAAAAGAAGCGATGCTCCCCAGCACACACACACACACACACACACACACACACAGTGTGTCCCAGCTCAGATGCTGAAACAAGAACACATGCAAAGAAAGTGACCCATGTACTGTCAAACCCCAGGCATACTGTCAACCTTTTTTTTTTTTAACCTCATCGAAGATAATTAATTTCTATACATCATATCCCCTCATGGATACATCAAGGTTATAAATAACTGTGTATACACCAAAAATTGAATATTGCACCCCAACACAGCCTAACTTTATACAAAGCGTGTAACTGTATATCTCATACTGGGCAACATAAAAATATCAGGCACTTCTAACATTTTATGCAATTCATTCCATCCCTCCAACCACACACATTTATCCGCCCCCTGGCGATCTGTAAGCGTGTATGTCATGCTGGATAAAGGGGATGTGTCCAGAGTTGTGACCTGCAGTTGGTG
Organism: Brachyhypopomus gauderio; assembly: GCF_052324685.1. Taxonomy (NCBI): domain Eukaryota; kingdom Metazoa; phylum Chordata; class Actinopteri; order Gymnotiformes; family Hypopomidae; genus Brachyhypopomus; species Brachyhypopomus gauderio. The sequence continues at coordinate 11,013,695 of NC_135227.1, forward strand.
GGACAGGAAGACATGGCTGAGGAGTGTCCTTGCGCTGGTGCACAGCTGTCACTCCTTCGATGGAGCCTAACCCATATTTATAGCATCTACCTCACCAAGGCAGTCTGTCCCCCCCCCCTCACCGCCTCTCTCTCGCCTTGCACTCTGTGTCTCTGGGCACAGCTGGTCCCTCTGCCATTGGTGGTGTTGGTGGTTAGCGATGGAGTGGGGGGGGGGGGGGGGGGGGGGTCGGATGCAAAGCTGCACGACTGGGCTTAAGTCCGTCCAGCAGCCAGCGGGCCTTAAGGGGTCTCTGGCATGTGGACAGAGGGTTGAGGGAGGGTAAGAGAACCCAGCTCGGAAGTTACAAGCGTGCCCTTTTCCGGGTAAAACTCTGCGGCGAGAGGAACTGTGATGAAAGCCCTCCAGCAGCTGCACCCGAGCCTCCGCAAAACACCAACTGCAGCCGAGCTGGTGCATCACTGTGTTCATTGAGAGGAGGGACAGGGAACAGACAGTGTCAGCAGTGGGCTAATTGCTTCTAACTCAGTGCTACTTCACAGCATAAGTCAGAACAAGTTTTTGGTGTGCTTTTCACTAAATATGGCGGCAGATGGTAGATGAGAAGTACAAGGATGTCATTCAGCAGGCTATCAAGTGACGTTTGAAGAAATCAAGCCCATGACTACTATCTCTTTACATGGACAAACACGTTACCTTCATGTACAGAGTTCTGAGCTTTCCCAGCTCGCTTTCCTAAAGTGAAAAAAGGAAACATCACGTTACTAAAACAGAACATCTTGGTGGAAACAGGCAGCTCTCTGAACCACCACCTCCAAAAATCTTGAGTGCTTCTAACTTTATGGACAGGAATAAAATGTGCCTTTGGCGTGTGGTTATCTGTAGGATTCGGGGGCTGGACCTAGCTGAAGCCAGGCCGACGCCTTGCTGCTCCCACCAGCTGCTCGTTTTTGCCTGAATATCAGAGCGTGCCTGCAAACGCCAACTGGCGCCAACCACAAGGAACCACACAGACCAGGCGAGTGTGACTCAGACTCACAGAGCTGCAGGCTCCAGTCCTGCTCAAGGTTCCTCATTTATGCTCATTGAGATTTTTCCTTTTATGTGGCCAGAGCCTTTACAATGTTCTAGAACCAATCGGTCTATAAGGTTTCCTTTTACAACAGCTCAGCAACATCTGTGGTAAAACACAATTGCATAAAATGCTGCTTATTCGTGTAAAAAAAAAATGCATTTGATTCTAACCACAAGGCAGCCGTCCCTTCAATAGCACACCTGGACACAGCCCTTGTCATTTAGGTCTGGGTCACAGTTGTGCTATGTGCATGGCTGTGGATTCTTAGGAACATATTTGACCACTTTGTCATAGGGAGGATGACAAGATCCCTCGCACCACGCAGCACGGGGCAGCTGTGATGCCATAATGTTGAGGACAGTTTGAATGATTGAATCATGCAGCAGTGGCTGGTTACTCAGTGACAGGCTTCACATGCACCAGCAGTGGTGCGTGCTGGACGTCCTGCTTAATAGTACTGTCATACAGGACGGAAGGATGGAAGATCTGCACTCAGAATCAGATGCCAGACTAATTTGGACAGACAAATGTATGTGTGGGAGGCGGAGGCTCTCACGTTCAGAAATCAAATATTCACACATGCATACAAAGGGGGGACAGAAGTGGAAGGCCACGTTGTGTATAAATATAACACAATAAGTCCATGGATCTCTTCTGGCAGCTTTTGCAACATGGTATGCGGCATTTCTGATGATCCAGGTTTTTAATGCGGGAACTCGGTCTGAAAGAAAATCCTGTTTTATATTTAATGGTCGAAAAAGCGATAACTGATGCCTTCCCCCAAAGCCTTACAACTCAGGGCTCCCCTCTGTCATTCCAGCTGAACTCTTTCCCGTCGGAGTTACGCATCTATAATTTATGAACGGATATTATAACTTAACAGCGGCCCTCGCCAGCCAGCCTAAACACACGATTCTTCACACCGTTTCTTTACGCCACGGTGTGTGGATGATAATGCGTCTCATCCATGATATTCAAACTGACATGCGGTCTTTAAACAGAGCTTTCAAAAATTACGTTATTTATAAGTAAAACATAATTAAATATAAAAGTAATTTCATTCAAATAAATATGCAATGATCAAAATATGTCCGTCACGTGGTTCTGATGTAATTTTAGTTGGCCCTTGGCGTCTTACCCTTATATTTATTTTGATCCAAATAGGTTTTCTATCGTAAACATTTAAGATGAGGCATTGATTTTTATGTTTTCTGTGATGTACTGGGGGCAGATGTGATGGTAAGTAACTTCTAGTCCAAAAGCAGAGCGATAAAACGAAAAGAAAATCGCGAGCAGTTGGCTGACTGAAACAGGCCGCTTAAACTGGATACTGACTCCAGAATACAGGAGAAACATAATGATGTGGCTGTTCTGATGGCTGAAAACGCAGGAGACTCCGAGTCTACCGTGGATTATTTTACTCACGAACACCTGAGTGAGCACAACACCCTGCCTCGTTAGCTGTATTCTCTAACATACATAGCTGGGAATGGAGTTGCACGCCTAAACCTTAAAGGACTTACTTTAAAAGAGTCGTAAAATAAGAAGTGAACCAGCAAATGAAATAATACACATGGAAGATGTAGGCCTATGTCTGGGTGGTGATAGTTGCCGTGCCTCTGTCCTGCAGATTTACCTGCTTATGTATATGAAATGTTATCTGTTCTCCATTAAGACACTAAAATGTTTCTGCCACTGAAAATTTGGCCAGCAAATACTAATTTTTAAATCTAATGCATTTAGCAGTTTTAGAAACACAGTGCATATTTTATTAGTTTACATGGTTTAGTTTTTTTTTTTTTTTTTAGATCGTCTCTCCCAAGCTAACTGCATTTTGTGTGATTGTTATTTGATCCACCTGTATAAATAAGTTGTAGATCAAAGGAAGTAACACAAGACTGTATTGTGGCACATCCCAACTTAGCTCGCAGCCTGGTGAATACAGCTTCTTTCCCCAAGGTAACGTCACGTGGTGAAAGCCTAGCTGTCTTTTGTTTGCTACCCGACACAACGTACTTATCATACTCAGCTACCGCCCTCTAGTGGCTTTTATAGTCACTGCATAAACAAGTTTGCTTTTTGACCTGGTGAATACTTTGCTAGAGGGTTGATTACGATTAATTCATACAGAAACCTAAAATATCTAATTTTTTTTCTATGTCTGCTGTCACTAGTAAGCCATAATCAAGGACTGAACAAACTTGGCAATTGTCTTTATCTTTGAGAAGATATGTTAAGTTGGAAGCCAAGAATATATGCTTTGCTTGACACAAACTTAGTATTGTGAAGCAGTTGCATCTTGAAATTAATCCCGTTATTAAAAAATGAAAGCAGCATATTCACATAATTGTCAGAAGCATAGCTTCACAATACAACCCAGAAATTTCAGTGATCTGTCCATATGATGTTCAAGTGAATGTGTCTTCAGTAGGGTGTCCCAAAAAATACAAAGTCTGATATTCTCAAGTCTCACCCCTTAAAAGTGTTCTACCTTTGGATAGGACAATGTGTAAAAAAATTTTAAGTCATTATGATAATATTTAGTGGTCCCCCAAGGGCGTCAAAGTTTTTATCTACCCGAAAATCATATTTGACACGATTTTCCATATTTGAGCAGTTTTATTGAGTGCATATAATGTTTTTACATGTCTCATACATCATAGCGAGTTATTTAACAGTTCTGCATCAATTGTTCAAACATGCAATGCTCAAATTGCACATATTTGCTCAAAATGTGCCAAAAATGCTTCAAACTGGCTGTTTTTTTTTGTTAATTTAACAGCAAAACTGAAAGTAGCAATCATGAACACAATCAACAGTCACCAATAAAAAGCTTAACATATTCACACACTCAGTCACAAACATGTCGGATTGTCGGTGATGGCAAACACTGGATTCCAGTAGAAACTGAAGTCTACACTCTACAAGTTAAATGTTTACAAGGTCGTTGCGGTCAGATGTCTTAAACTTGCTTCGATGATTCTCAACAACTTGTCAAAGAGTCAAAGAGTTGCTCTAGCTTTTCGGTGAACTGTTCCTGTTTGAGCAGATCTGACTGATTGCTGCGTGAACGGTGTTTCATTAGATTATTGCGCTCATTGTACAGGTCTTTTATCTTCTGGACGATGTGATGCTTCTGTCTAACTGGCAAGTGGGACTTTACCCAAAAAGGAACCAACTGATTGTAAACGTCATGTGCACTATCAGTGACTGTCATCTTCTTAGTGATGTGGTAGTAAATAAAATTCTGAAGCACATCACGACCACTGGGTAAACGAGCACCAAGCAGCATCTCTGTTGGATGACCAATCAGCCATACATTGTCAGTACTGCGAGTGACCAAGGATGTTGCCATAATCGGTCAATAAGATAAAATTGCTGCCAGCATTAATCACACAATGCTTAGATAGTGATGCACTAGAAAAAGTTTATTACAGAAACTTGAGAACTTAGAATTATTAGTACTACAAAAAATAACAGTACAAATAACTACAATAGAGTTCATGGGTGACTACTTAACGGCCTACTGCCAGCCCTTACTAGTACTAGTTACTACATAAAACCAATAGTCACAATTTGAAGTTAAATATGTGACAACAGTGGTCAACTGATTTATCACCATTATTAATCATCATTACTCCGCAAAACATTCATTACCAGAATTAATTATTTTATAATCAAAATAACTGATAAATTCTCAAAATTGCTGTCTGAAAATCATGGCAGCCATTTGTAAACAAAAACAAAGAAAACAAATTTAACAAATATGTAAATTACTTAATACTTACAGTTCATGCATGATGAGTTGCAGTATTGGATTGGTGTTCCTGTTTCTCAGTCTTAAAAACTGACTAAAAATCGTAGCTTTAAGCATTTTCGGCACATTTTTAGCAAATATGTATACTTGTAATGTGTGTTTTGAACAATTGATGCAGAACTGTTAAATAACTCGCTATGATGTATGAGACATGTAAAAACATTATATGCACTCAATAAAACTGCTCAAATATGGAAAATCGTGTCGGGTAGATAAAAACTTTGACGCCCTTGGGGGACCACTAATTATTATCATAATGACTTGAAATTTTTTATACATTGTCAAATCCAAAGGTAGAACACTTTTAGGGGGTGAGACTTAAGAATATCAGACTTTGTTTTTTTTTGGGACACCCTAGTCTTCAGTGCCATACAAAAACAAGTGTAATTCTCTTACTACTTGGGAAAAGCAAAAAAAACAAAAAAACCCGTTGTAATCTTTAATAAATGAGTCTTTTAAGTACTCCGAATAAGTATCAAAGCATTTATTTAACTGAGAAATTCCATATGTACACAAACACTATTAGAGTAAAAATTCATATAAAATTCATTTACATTGTGGAATGAATTAAAAGCTACTGCAAGCAGAATCTTCAACTGCATACACCCAGTCCAATATCTTTCCATCCATCTGATCTTTCTGCCAAATCAACTCATGACGAGCAGCTAGAGCAGAGGACCCGGTCATAGCGCTCTGTGTAACTGAAAAGACAGGACGGGCAAAGGTGTCACATATGGCAAAACTGCAGGCGGTGATACAGCAAACTGTAGGTTTACGCTGCATCACTGGTACCACACTAATGCACCAGCCCAGGGATCAGAGCCACACACACACACACACACACGATTTTAAAGGGTTTGGCCAAGCAGGGAGTGCTTACTCAGTCACGGTGCACACAGAGCAGCAGAGGCTGGAGCAGCTGCTACACTGTCGGGTGCAGGTTGTGCAGGTGGAGCGCTCACACCGCTCACACCGCTCACACCGCCTGCTCACCCCCAGCGTCCTACGGCACGCCCAACACACCGCCGAGGAGTTCGCCGTTTCTGTGGAGACATCAGCAAAAAAGATTGACATCAGGACACAAGTGGTTGTAAACAGCTTGGAACATGGGTCACCAGAGACGTAAACCCCACTCTCGCTTGGTCAACCCATTTCCCAAAGCCCCTCCCTCCTAAGGCAATGCACTCGGCACAGCCATCTCTTACATCTTCATGTACACATGCAAAATGGATGGACAGGAAGGAGCAAATAGTTAGACAAGCTCCCCCAATTGGTTAGTAAACCTGGGCAGTCTAAAACCAGTTATCATGTGACTACAGCATATGGTTCGACTTGAGCAATAAAAGCCTATAAAGGATGTTTGATATTCTCAAACCCTTCCGTTGTGTTTATCTCCGATCCCTTAGTGTTCCCGGTCAAAATTGACTGGTCTGATTTAACACATTTTTCACCACCAAATTAATTGGTTTTATGCAACATTCTTTAGCTGTGAACAATGTCTCAAAGTAGTGTTTACCATGAATTTATAGAATTACAGCAGCAGTGAAAATATACATAGGCACTGAAAATGTATTACAAAATAAACGTCATGCAAAAAAATAAATTGAAAACCAAAAACCAAACTCAGCATGAAGTGTGTGTGTGCTTGTGAATTCAAGGACCCATGTCCTTGTTGGGAGAGAGCAGCCAGGGCTGGGGTTGAGGCAGTGGATGGGGCTTACACACTCCTAACCAGACTGATAGAGGCTGAAGATGTGTACCATCAGTCTGAAATGTGAGTAAGTGTGTGTGTGTGAGTGAGTGTGTGGGTGTGTGTATGTGTGTGAGTTGGTGTGTGTACAGGGATGGTTTCTGTCTGATAAACGAATATAGTCTGCATACCCATTCATTTTCTATGGCGGTCACAATACAGGTCCTACAAGATTGATTAAAACACTCAAAAATAAATGAGAGGTAATAATCATTTTTACATGTTTAGGTACATATTGTGGAGGATAACATAAGGCCTTGAGGCAATCAGATGTAAAACACAGTATTTATGAGTTGCAAATCGGACCCTAGAGACCACTCAGGGGATGGCAGAAACACTGGAATATCATCATGACATGAACATTACGGAAAGGCACAGCCGTTAATGGGTCTTAGATCTACCTGTAACAGTCTCAACTTTCTTCAGTTTGCCATCAAGGCTAATCCGAGTCTGTCCTTTGAGTAGCATCTGACTGGCAGGCGGCGGCACCTCACTATGGTTCCGCGGACCCACATCAGAACACGTCCCCTCGGCTCCCACCTTCCAGATCCGCCCCATCACTGCTTTGGTCCCATTAAAGAGCAGATTTTTGGTCTTTTCTGTGGAGAAAAGCGCAATTATTCATTAGCCACGTGGCAAATGTTAGTAAACCGAGTAAATCTGACCCATTTAGCCGAGTATTTATTCTCAAGTTAGAAGCTGAAGATCTACAGTTGAGTCCGGATTAGTCCAGCTAGACCAGCACCAGCGTTCAGACTCACCGTACACTTCCTGTCTGTACTTGTTCCCGAAAACTCCGTGAAAGTTCAGCTCTTTCTGTCCAATATGGATCTTATACTGCGATGAGAATGATTCGGTAAAAGGATACGACCTTTTAGGCATTTTAAAAGGGTCCACGACAACGACCTGAGCCGACAGCAGAAATACAAACGATTAAGAAACGCGAGAAGCAAAGAGTCTACATGCTCTTTGGCGCGAAATGAACCTGTGCTTTAATAGAAGTCTTCGGGGCAACTTGGTTGAAAAGACTTTAGCGCCCTCTTGCGTTTTGGAGTCAAGACGTCAATAACAAGTTTGGTCACTTGCTCCTCACTTTTTATTTTCTAGTGTCTGAAGCAGTATCTAAAGTCAGTTGAGAAAATACCATCACAATACAAGTGTCTTTCATTGAAATCCAAATGTTTCAAGAATCTTACATTCATAGTTTAAAGAATTTATAATATGCCTCCTTTTAAACTATCCATTTGTTCATCACTGTAGGTCTTGTAACTAGGGGTGGGTATCGCCTCTGATTTCCCATTTCGATTCGATTTCGATTCACAAGGTCCCGATTCAATTCGATTTTCGATTCGATTCAATCCGATTCAATATCAATTCTTGTAGGGACATTTCAGTTACAATAAAAAGTGTAGCTTGAATGTGAAATGTTGTAATGATACAAGGAACACTCAAACTTTAATAAAATGTATTAAGATATTAGTGTTTATACTGTGAACAACAGTTACATTCTTTTTTTAATATCAATTAATGCACACTCTTCCACATAGCTCCTTTACCAGAAAAGGCATTGAAAGCGGTTTTGAACAGCCTTTTAAAGTGCAAATTAAGTTGTTTTTTTTTTTTTTTTACATGTAACAAAAACATTTATGAACATACTTCTGAATATTGTAAACATTAAGGTCCAAAAACTAATATTTATTCATGAATGCTTTCTGACATCTTGGAGATTGTCAAATTTTTCTGCAAGAAAAGGAGCTGATCAACATGTTGAGGAGTGAGACAGCTCCTTTGTGCAGTAACAATATTGATCAGCATGTTGAGGAGTGAGACAGCTCCTTTGTGCAGTAACAATATTGATCAACATGTTGAGGACTGAGACAGCTCCTTTGTGCAGTAACAATATTGATCAACATGTTGAGGAGTGAGACAGCTCCTTTGTGCAGTAACAATATTGCCAACTGTTGAGGATTGAGACAGCTCCTTTGTGCAGTAACAATATTGCCAACTGTTGAGAAAACTTCACAGCTTTATACTAAGTATAAAGTATATCTTGACACGTCGCGACCGGCGTGAGGGTCCGCGCCGAAAACTACGTAATCGCGTGCACCTCTCGAATTCTGTAACTCCGCGCGCGCCGCGCTTCAGCGCAATGAACAAAGACATGTTTGCAGGGTTCATACACCTTTAAAAGGTGGAATTCAAGCACTTCGGTTATTTTTTTTGGCACGGGGAGAACTTGTAGATAGTTTAATCGCAAATGCCTTCTGTAGTGGAGTTTGTTTGGGTTCTGGCGTTTTTTGAATATCAGGATGGTGTCGCGTTAAATGATTTCTCAGATTTGTGGTATTCCCACAGTATTTCACCTCCATGTTGCACAGTTTACACACGGCTGTGCTTTTATCCAACTCTTCCTTACCATCATGGTTTCTGAATCCAAAATGTAACCATACATCTACAGGGTTGCCAACTTTTCAAGATCGCTTGGAGTGAGATTTGAACCTGGAGGGGGTGGCGGTGTAAAATGGACACAAATTAAGTATTATATCACGATCGATCGCTCGCCGGTGGTTGGCGCCAGAGCGAACTAGTAGCTCATTGAATCATAGATGTGGATCAGACCTACATTTTTTTACTTTTGCTGCATCCATGCTTAACTGATCACCCCAGCCAAGTGGCGGTGCTTGAGAAAAAAAGGATGATCTCGCGAGATAAAACGCGAGACGTTAAAACGGTACGCATATGCGGGGAAAATTGGCTAATTCTAAACATCGATCTGAGGTTTCATAAATCGATATCGAATCATTCAAATGAAGATCGATTTGAATCGAAAGATCGATTTTTTAAACACACCCCTACTTGTAACTGATTTTAGGTCCCTTCTTTACAGATTTGTAAAAAGCTACAAAAACAGGGAAGAAAAGAAAAATTGTGAGTGCTTTTTCTGTTAGTTCTACACATTTGATTTGCCATTTTTGACAGTTTATCATTAATATGACATTTTTCTTTAAGTATCAAATTAAGCTAGCCAATAAAAAAATCAGAGGTTGGAAGACATATTTGTAATGTCTTTGTAAAACACATTTATTGTTCTTTGTTTCAAATAAGTCTCCCATTGAGTGGCACTAGTAGTCTCTTTTTCTTGAGCTTGCTCAGATGACAGTGACTTACGTTGCATCTGGGGTTTTACTGCCACACTTAGGTCCAGTGGCAAGCCAGCTCAGATAGTCTTGGCATAAGACAGTGGAACAGAATGTTCTATGTCAGTATCTATTTCTGAAACAGCTTAACTAAAGTCCTATCTAACCTCATATGTGACAAAACAAATCTGTGTAAAATGTCTATTTAAAGATTAACAATATCAGGAAAGTTAATAAAGAAAAACTAAAACAGGCTGCATGTGCAATTTTGTCCTGTAATCTTACAGGAACCATTTCATGCAATATCACTCAAAGATAAATAAGTTCTATATGGAGTAAAATACATTCTTCACAAAATTAAATGCTAACATAATAACACATCAGTAATTTAAATGAGTAAGAATGAGTGTACTGTGATAACCACACCAAACCTTGTCAACTACTATCAACAAAATTATAATGGTTGTTAATATTTTTATCTTTTATACCTGGCCACTAGGTTTTAAACACACACGCACGCACGCACGCACACACACACACACACACACACACACACACACACAATATTCTGTGTAAACTACCTTAATTTTGATCCAATAACAAAACATTGCACAATGAACAAAGTACAATAATGCCTAAATATGCCCTATCAGAGGGTGGACAGCTTAACCCTCATCCCATATCAAGAAAAAGACATTATCATGTGAAGCTTACTTGTCAAACACTTTTATCCGTTATTTAATACCAGCTGCTTAGACAACATCCCACTGTTGTGGTGCATTGAACCATCTACAATGGTATTTGTGAACACTTGTCCCTTACTGTGACATTTATAAGATTGTCTGGGAATTTCCTGAGAAAGACTCATATTGTTGATCATCTGGGGAGGATTCCTGTTGGTTGAGGTGGACAGTCTAGAACATCTGAATCATGCATTCCCTAGACTTGCCCACGCCAACCCACTTAACTGCAAAGAGACATAAACATTAGTTACAACATTAACAGGTTTCAAGGCCGATGCTTCAAAAGAAGATTGGACATGAGATTTTGTACATTTTCAAGTCCAGAAATTACTTACTAGGAACACCAATGTGGTTCTCCACAAAGCGGATGTAATTCTGGGCTTTGGGGGGAAGGTCATTCCACTTCCTAGCTGCTGAGGTGTCTGTCTTCCAGCCAGGGAAGATCTCATACTCAACTTCAACCTTCTGCAAGACCTCCATGTTAGCTTAAAATGTAGAGAGCAGAAAGCATGGTGAGAGCACTGCTGTGTTACCCATTCTTTAGGAAGGCCAATTATTATTAACATGGTTGAGGCACAAAAGCACAAAGAAAAAAGAACATAAACCTGAAAAAGTCAGGTTTGAAAATGTTTACCAAATCTTCTGAATTGGATCTTGGGTTCTTGAGGTAATGTTAAAAGCTGTAATACATTCTCGCTCACATTTTAGTGAATCTCTGATTCTTTATGCTCTTACCTGGGAAATAGGGAATTCTTTTGCCATTCAGCTTGTAGGCCATGCCGACTTTAATTTCATCGAGAACATCAAGAATGTCCAGTTTAGTCAATGCAATTCTGGAGAAAGATGCAAAGACATTTGCTTATTGCACCACTTACTGATTTTCCCATCATCACTTAATTTGCCTTTTTTCTTTGAACTCACGCAGTAAATCCGTTGATCATGTGCGCATATCTGAGTATGACCAAGTCCAGCCAACCACAACGCCTCTTCCTGCCTGTGGTAACACCAACTTCATGACCTCTTGTCTGCAACAGCTCCCCTATAGCCTGAGGACAGCAGTTACATAGTAAACATAGTATTTTGTTTTTAAATGCTTCTGCACTAGGAGTCTGCATTAGGATTCTGCACTAGGAGTCTGCACTAGGATTTCGCTAAGGAATGGTAATGATTCCAGCCCTTAGCCTGGATGTAAGGAAGCTCAAGGTGAGCTTGAAAGTCATACTGATAGAAAGTCAGTGTGAAAATCACTCAAATCTGGCAGTTCAGAAACAATGCAGCAATGTGCAGTGGAGCTCTTTCTTTGTACTACAGAACACACTAAAGGTCAATTTAAGTTTGTGTATAAGACTGACCCTGGCCAAAGGGACTGCCCTCACGTTATCAAGCCAGCCCCCTGGCAGAGATTCAAAGCCTAAATTTATCTTCTATTCATATGACCGCTATTGGAGCACTGAAAAAGCACCATAGCACAACAAGCCCTGGACAGACATCTCTTTTTCTCAATGATGTGTGGAAGTTACAAGGCCTGCTAATGCAAGTGCACGGACATCATACCATTCCCTTTAAAAACACTGTTGGGGCCAATATAATAGGAGCTAGCATGGTTGAAAATAGCCACAAGTCCCCCATTAGTGCCTCCACAGGTCCCATTTAAAGTTAGCTGTCAGATATGTCCCCGGGCTGACTGCAGTGACATGGGCTCTTACATTAACTTGCTCTGTTGGGAAGGCCCCGATGCCTACTCTCGTCGTGTAGGCCTTGGACACCCCATACACCTCCCCGATGCACGCCGGGGGGATGCCAAGGCCGGTGCACACCCCACCCGCGGTGCAGTTGGATGATGTCACAAATGGATAGGTTCCTGTGGGACACACCAAGGTTTTCTTAGTCGCAGTGGCACAGCCTTTACAGTTGCAGTGACGCACACAATCTGAGTTTGTTGGGGTCCGTACCAAAGTCGATGTCAAGGAGGGCGGCGTTTGCACCCTCTACCAGGATCTTCTTTGGAGGTCCGTGAATCACGTCGTACATGAAATACACGCCATCCCTCACCATCGGTCTTATTCTCTCTGTATACTCCTATGACACATTCATGAGACACTTCCTGGGTTCAGGGATCCTGGCTCTTAGTATAACAATATGCTATAAATGCAGAGATTTCCCAATTATACAGACCTTCAACTTTTTCAGTTCTCCCTCTATATCCACCTTAAGAAGCGGGTACATGGACTGGTACTGCTGCGCAAGGTTCTTGAACCTAAACGTGGATGAACCAGCCTGAGCTTAAGACCCACAATCCTCACCCAAGCATTGCACTGGAATCAATGGCACAAGCACATAGCAGCCTTACTTGGTAGAAAACTCTTTGAAATCTGCTAGCAGATCACAGACGCGAAGTCCGGTGCGCGAGGCCTTGCAGCAGTAGGTTGGTCCGATGCCTTTCTTGGTCGTTCCTATGCTGTTGTTAAACATCACACCTCACGGCAATACCAGTGGACAGTCTCTGTGTATTTCTAGTACTGTTCATGAAATCAACTGAAAGTAATCAGCTGAATAACTGCTTGCTTACTTTTTGCCCTCCTGTGCTTGTCTCTGGAGTTCTTGCATGCCATCCACTGCCTGATGGAAATCAAACACTAACAGAACAATGAATTCATTCTTTATTCTGTTTCATCTCCATGATGGACACCATGACATTCAATGTCACATTTTAGTCATACCTATGTGCGCTCTGTCGGAGATGACAAGTCGTTTCTCCCATCCCTTTAAACCTAGTCATGGAAGAAGAAGACTATCTATATAATTGCAACATAATGCCACAAATAAAAAATCTAATCTGTGGCATAGCGTACTAAAATCTAATCTGTGGCATAGCGTACTAAAATCTAATCTGTGGCATAGCGTACTAAAATCCTTGAAATAATTAGAGTCCGAGGCCCGGCTGTTGTTCTCTTATCACGGGACCCATTGGACATACTACAGTATGTAGATGCACAAGTGCACATAACTGCCTTTGCCTGCCTGCAGCATGTGACCACAGGCCAAATCAAGCACGCCTGTTCCACAGACACCTCTCAGAACAGGTCGATGGCTCATTGCTAGATGAAAAATCACCACAACAACACAAATTACCTTTCTTCTCATTCTTGTCAATTTCTTCAAACAGGCCGGGCAGATGAATGACCACTCCGTTACCTGTGGGTTAGTACAGGAATGAGTCTATATCAAGAAGAAGTAGGACAAGTCTCATCTTTGTATGTGCAAATAATAGTTGTCTGAATTGACTTTTTTGTTGCTTAACATGCTCCCTGACCCACAGCAAGGGCCTTTCTCGGCACCAGTATACCCTGCAGAAACTAGAAGAATCAATTTTCAGCTTGGTGATAAGACTTTAAATGATGGTGAGACAAGGAGTCAGGAAGGTTGGCTATGTAAACCTTTGGCTTTGTGAAGATGCAGCACAATATCAATATGCAAAGAAAAACATTTTATCTTAGATCTTCCATGACACAATTAATTTTAATAACTTCTTGTAAATATATTTTTCTTGTAAATACATTTTAGAAAAATGTGCTCACAAAAAATATTTTTATACTGCAGTGGAGTCTATTTAGGAAAAGGTATTAATGCAGTTGGCCTGCAATACTCACCAATGAGTGATATGCATCGGGCGTTAATGATACCACTAGGAAGGAGATGGAAGTCATACTCCGTGCCTTCAACCACCACTGTGTGGCCAGCATTGTTGCCTCCCTGCAAGGTGACGTTCATGTGTTAGGATCTCATTCTGAAGTGTTTCTTAGCTGGGTACCAAGCAAACTATACTCAGAAGTATCAGATTGTCAGTAAACATTGGCCCAGTCCAGTTTTGCACGTGTCATTGGAACATGGAGTAGAAGGAGAAATCAGACACTCCAAGGCCAGTGATTCCCTAGCGATACAGTCTGTATTTTATTCCTTTTGAGAAATAAACTTGTAATTATGCTAACAGCCCCTGCCTTTGCAGACCAACAGGCCTGCTTGCCCTTTTCCAAAACAGCAGACGTGCCCAATGAGAAAGGGTAAGTGCCACGGCACTCTGATCCAGCCAATCAGAGCTCAGGGCCTTTGCACCTATTTTAAACAGCCGTGGCTAGGGAGCTCACTGGCTCCCCGAGCTAAGTCTGTGTCTTGGCCTTCTCACATATCAAGTGGACCTGAGAATGTGACCCAGCCTTAGCTGGAGGGGTGGGGCCAAATCCTGTGACTGACATTCAATGAGTTTATGGACAGTCCTACAGGTCATGCAACTATCCAAGATGGATTTGCTGTTGAACATAGTGATGTGTTGGTTAAAAGAGGCGGCACAAACCTGAAAAATTATTTACACTGATATTTCTGTCATTCTGTCAGTTTACCCATTGTGACTAAGAAATACAGAGTTTACGGGTGGGTATGTTAAATTTAAAACTAGGCATCCTCTCAAAAATATGATAAAAGAAGAAGAAATTGGACCATGACAAACATGTTAAAGAAAAAAATGCAAACAGATGTTTTGATGAAATGCAAATACAGCATACAGCCAACCACTACTATTAGAGCGTTCAACAATGAAAATATTGATACCAAAAATAAATTTAATTACAATAGGGTTCCCACACTACGTGTGTGAACCCTAAAGAGAATGTCAGTGGTTTAAATCCCATTAAGGTTTCAGCATTTATATATAGGCAGCATATGTCCGTCATGTCAGTAATATATCCCGTTTTGAATTTCAAGGTTAATTCTGCATCATCTTTCCACATCAGAATGTTCTTTCTTAAATTAAATAAATGCTACCATACTGTCCTACCCATACGGTCTCTGGTCTAACCCCCCAAAACCAGAACACGCTAACTTTACTCTCACAGCTAACTTAACGCTACTCAACTAAACCGTATTACCTGACATCTGCAAACGATGTCAGATTCTGTTGCCAGCAAGTCGACAACTTTTCCTTTGCCTTCGTCTCCCCATTGTGCACCAAGGACAACAGCAACTTTGTTCCCAGAGTCTGATCGCGAACGCTTAATTCCTGTTGAGAAGGGGTTCGTATGACCCTTTTGGTCATTCGCGGACCAGCCCGAAGACATCCTAACCGGTGTGGAGTATAAACTCTGAGTGGATCAGTGGTGCTGTAACACTGCTACATCCAACGGCGATAAGGCGCGCGCATGCGCAACCGCTGTCTGTATCTTTCTATGACGCTGCGTCTGTAGCCACCTGTTACTTTCAAAATTAAATCGTCGGCATAAACATACTAAACACGGAGAACTAATTTTACACAGACAGCGGGTTTATTAAGACGTTTTAGCAGAATCACAGATTTTTTTCTTCCTTAAGAAATTATAGAACACGCTTCTTAAAATATTCACTGTAGGTTTCTCAGTGGAATTGACTGATGACACGAATAAACGCACAATTTCCTCTTAACTTTTTATTCATATTGTGAATTCAACAAACAGATCGTGGAGGCATCAGTTTATGTAAATTATAATAACCACAGCACATTCATCGCTCACAATCAACTGCTGTCTATTTCAGTCATAACTTTGGATCGGATACACAAACTAAAATATTATTCTTAGGTGACGTCACAATCATCAATACAACATTTACTTTAATATGGACAAACATTGACAGAGCTTCCAGTTTTGTACAAGCCTACAAGGAATCAGAGTGGTCTTCATGATTTCTAAGAATTCAAAGTTTATATTCATAGAGGCATATTCTGCATGAACAGTTAAGGTTCAGCTTTTAGAAAATTGCACATAAACCATTTCTTCCAAATTATAACTGTACAGATGCCATGACTGAACTATAGGTTATAACACCTTGAAACATGACAGATTAATTAAAACACACTTCATAAATCACCTTGCAAATTCTAACGCTACCAAAATAAACATTGTTGTATTGTTCATCATATTAAAACCTTATGTACTTGACCTATAATATCTGAAAGTGTTACTGGAAAACTCGTATAAACACAAGACTTTTTTTCCCCATTATATCATAATACAATTTCAGAAATATACTTAAGGTATGTAAACAAATACTGTGTAAATAATAATACCATAATATACAAATGAGCTACTGAAAGTAACAGAATAGAAAAAAAAGACGGAACAACACTAAAGGTTCATTTAAAATATTACTTGGTCCACCAGCACATCCAGAAACCCCAGCGGTCCTGTTGGGCCAGGCTGCTCCCGGTCACGGCAGCTTGGATCAGCGCTCGTGCCCACCGGGCTATGCAGAAGGTCAGTTAAAGGGAGTGGGACAGGCAGGCCGCCGACAGGCCTACAGAACTCTAAAGTCTCAGGAGTGAAGCTTCATCTCTTCCCTCCTGTTTTCCTTTTCCTGGGTCTTCCTGCAATGGCAGTAAATAAATGAGGTTGATGAGCATGTCCATTTGGATGACACAATTCAACATAAGTAATCTGAAATGGATTTTTAAAGGACAGTTTTCATCTGAAACAGAACATGCAAGAAGTTTTCAAATGCTCTGATGTTTGTTTCCCACAGACTTCACAGTTTAGAATCAGAATCAGAGATAGTGAAATCAAGAGATTGTTAAAATAAGCTTTGAAGAGACCCAACAGCATTTCACACATCAGTTATTGTTCTGTTAATGTTGTAATTTATATGTGGTTATAATCTATTGCCCAACCCAAAAGACCACATGAAAAGGTTTTTTTTTAGTTGTCGTACAGGAGTTCCTCTCTTTCAGCTGAGATGTTAGTATACAAACCGTAGCACAATTCTTTCTGCCGTCAACAATCCAGAAAAAGAAAATGCACAGCAGTCATGATCACCCCAGTAAACTCTCAATCATTGATATACCCTGATTCATCCATGAAGCAGACGACATGGTAGACTAGATGCCTCATTTAATAATGCAATACTCAGACATGCGACTTCTCTTTTACGACGACTCCAGAAAACGGAAGCTAATAGCAGCAGACAAAAGGTCCTCAGGGACTTTGGAGAGATTATAACAGGTGAATTACCTCTTGTTCACACAGACACAGTAACAGTGTTAATGAAGTCAGATGACGAGTTGAACACGCTGGTACATGGACAGGACTGTAGTTAGACACTGAATGGATTTGGTTATAAACGGCGGGTTTGGACGCTTGTCCCTCAGACCTGTGTTAGTTACACATCCAGTGAGTGGACCTACCTTACTGTAACACACAGCCCTTTTTATGCTTACTGTGTCCTTCGGTCTTACCCTCAGCTTAAGAAGGGCAAAAAGAAAAAGATTCGCTGAAGGACTGAATTACAATTATTTATGACCTAAACAAATGACTTACCATATTTGCAAGGCATCACGATTGGCCATCATAATTTCATAGAAAACTTCAATAAATGAACAATATTAAATAAAAGATCAACGATGTTAGTGCTACAAGTATTTGAGCCTTAAAACGTCATGACTAAGGTACATTTAGAAAATGTCCATGGGATAAAAAAAAAAAAAGTAAATAAATTGAACTACCATTTTAGGTTTTGCAAACCCAAGACATATGTTTTTTGTAACACATTAAATGTTCTCAAGCACACTTAATTTGCAACAGCACTGTTTCATCTTTATTAGGATAATTAAAATGTAAATAAATTACCTTCGTTACTATATTTTTTCCGTCCTTTGAAAAACTTTTGTTTTTTAACCCGAGAGTTAGGAGGACGGAAGGGGGCGGAGCCATCCTCTATACCTGCTCCATCAGGTACATCGAATGCCTGTTGTGGGTCATTATGGCCAACAGATGGCTCACTCCTGTTCGTGTCTGCTTGACCGTTGCTTGAAGGTCTCCGCTCTTGGCTTTTTGATATCGTTTCACTAATAACCTCACTATCTCCATTTTGATTTGAATCAATATGTGCAGTGGTGTTGCCATTCTTTGTGTTCTTTGGGGTAGTGTCTAGAACAAGGTCATCATCTTGGCTATTGTTACTGTTGTTATTCTGCCCTGGCACGGCTGAATCTTCTGCCTCACACGGCCTCAGTGGCGGCCCAGTGTGTTCAACTGAAGCTGGAGGCACATTCACAGAGGTCTTGTTCTGTGGTGAAGTATCAGTGGGAAGGTTCTCCTCAGCAAGGGTTTTGTCGTCAAGGGTCTGGGGTTGTACGCCATCTTTGGGGTGGGCCTGAACCGGAGAGGTGTCTGTGGAGGGCTGCTGTGGTGATGCGGCGCCGTTTGTGGTCAGGCCCACAAGGGACTCTTCCACACCCTGAGGCTGATGTTCACCACTAGCTGCTGGGGTTGCTTCTCCTTGAGGTCTAGAGGAGGAACCGCCGGCTGGACCTTCGGTGGCCGACTCCGTTCCCCGAGATGGACAGGGATCCTGGGCTGCAGGCGACTTGACTCCTCCTTCTGCAAAATGGACATTTGGGGCTGAGGGTGACAGTGAAGACAAATTAGATGTGGTGATCACATGACATAGATGGCAAATACTACAGGTGCATGAAAGCAATGCTGCCATGCCATGATTTCTACATGCATATTACATAAAGCTGAATGCAAACTCTGTTCTATATGTGAAGGATTATAGTTAAATTGTCTTGTGAGCAATAAGAAAAAGACTTTTTACACCTCTCAGAACAGTCAGATGGCTTTGTTTTATGCCTATAAATTAAATGTTGTTTGAATAGACCATCTCCATCATGCTTGACGGGTGGTATAAGGAATATGACAAATAAGATTTAAAACAAATAAACATTTTGACCACTTCCAATATGAACTGCTCAGAATAAAATTTGTTCGTATTTAAGATTATTTCATTCCAATGCTAAGAAGATTATGTCTCAGGAATGCAGCTAATATAATGAGGGTGCCTGAAAGAAAAACAAAAAAACAAAACAAAAACAAACAACAAAAAATAGCACCTTATGGTGGTGAAAACCCACCAATGAGAAGCAGCAAGATGAAGCAGCAAAACCAAGCTATTGGTTTGGAAGAAGAACGTGGGCGGCGCTAGAGCTCCAATGCCAACAGTCTGAATATCCCATTCACCCTTCATCTCCTCAATATCACTGGACAGGCCATCACAAATGCCCCTTTACATGAGCTCCATCCAGTTCATACCACAAACAGGGAACATGGAGCAGAGGAGATGAATGGAGAAAGTGACTTCAGATGTTTGGTTGGAGCCACATTTGAGAATCTCGGAGTCATCTTGTCCTTACCAGGCTGCCCGGTATCCCTATGCATTTCACTAGAGGGTGCACTTTCCATTTCGCACCTGGGCCGAGTCTTTCTAAGTGGAAAACCCTTTCTGATGTCTGCCAGAAGGTGGTCAACGATACATCCGTCTTCCTGAGGCACAGCACCTCTTCTGACTGGAAGGACACAACAAAGTCAATATGTCCAGGAAAACACAAGGGGGAGGTGGTGTACAGTATTCATTTCTGAACACGAGCCTCTTCGTGAAAATTCAAGACCTTAAATCGTGTGCGTTTATATAAAACGCACACGCATCTAACACTAATTTATTGTAAAAGTTCAGGAGACACAAAAATCAGGTCACGAACTGTAGTAAGTGATTCTAGTAGGAGGGGGCCACTCACTGATCTTGCCATTCTCTCCTTTCTGCCGTTTGGACTCCTCCTCTGCCAGTTGCTGTTTGCGTTTCTCTGCTTTGGCAGCCTGCTCTTTACGGATCCTGTTCTCCTGCAGGAGACAACCAGACCAGCAGAGGTCATCAGGAGAGAAAAGAGCAGGCTATTTTAAGAGGAAAATGCAGCAATCGTGTGTAACGCTACAACCGATACAACAACATGGAGCTTCTGGCAGACGACCAGGAAGAACACGTGATATTTTTTTTTTACATGCTCCCAAATGCCTTTAATGTGTTTGTAGCAGACCACACCGACTAGACACCTTTAAGGCTCGGAGGAAAAGCTCCCGGAATGTCTTGATGGTGCTGAAGAGCTCTTCGAGTGACAGCTGGCCTGCATCCTCACACAGGTACTGAGCCAGGTCACCCTTCTTCCTCTCTACACAACCCAAGCGCTCCTCCAAAGCTTTACACATCAGAAGGTTCTCCTACACGTGCCACAACAAAAACCACATGGAGAGCCACTTCAAATTCTTCTGACCACTGAAATTTACGTAATGGTTAAAATTTAATTCCCTTGCCATCTGACATAGACAACACTCACCTCTTCAAGAGACACTGATATTTCACTCACCTCAATAACGCCTGAAAACTGTTCCTGGATATCTTTATCTGATGAGGATACTTTTTTCTCCGTGTCCCTTAAACGCTTTGACAGCATGCTTGCCTCAGCTTGCATGGATTCCACGTTTATTCTGAGGCAGAATCAGAACTGTACTCAGACCAAAAATGCCACAGCCAGGAAGGCACAGTTCAGTCATGCAGACCCACAGCATGTCTTCTCATGCCTTGGTACCCTCACAAATGGCACAAGCGTTAGCACTGCATTTACCCCGCTGCTTTCTCAAAGCTCTCAATTTCATCGGGAAGCTTCAGAAGCTCAGGATGGTTCATCTCCGCTTCCTGGAATCACAACATGTACCGTCTCAGCATTCAGTGTTTCACCACACAAACCGCTTTAGATTGAACACCTGTGGCTCTTCTCTTGGAAAATACACCAACAATAAACCATCCAGCCCCGCTCCCAAGTTCAAGGCTTTTCTTCACAGATGATAAATCTTAGCTAGCCTCATCAAAATCATTCATTATACTTCAGTAGAGCGACATTCTCCTTGTGAAAATGCTTTAATATAATTCTACAGTACCTCCAGGATGTGATGTAAGAGAGTGATGCGGCCTTTGTTGGATTTTGTCTCCGTGAGCTTCAGCAGGGAGCTAATCTTGAAGCCTTCAGCATTTCCTGTATGACTTCCCTGGCCAAGAGAAAGGATGAAGAAAAAAAAGATCTTGGTTGGTCAGCAAACCTGATAAACTGTAATGTCATTACATCCCTGTTGTAGTCCTACAACAGGTTGTTAAAATGTTACCTCAAGCTTCTTCAGCATGCACAATGATGTAACATGATGCTTCACAAATACACAAATGAGTAATGTGCGACGTTCTTACATAATTGAGGAAATTTCCAACTTGAAGGATGAGCCTGCAGAAACTGGGCAACAGGGTGCTCGCTTGGAGACCTGCAGGGGGCAGTAGACACCAAAACCCTTTCAAAACCAACTCCAGAGCTCCATTTAGGACAACACTGATAGAGCACTGTATGACTTACTCATTTAGTGCAAAAGTTCACACTCTGCCTGCAGTGTTCCATTACCAAAAACACTTCCACCTCACACCTAAATGAATTGTAATAGTTTATAGTAATTGTAAATGATTTATAATGAATTATGTCCTTATTCAGACTTCATTTTAAAATTGCACATGAGCAGAGGGGGCTGTTTATTGGAAATGTGTCTGACTAACTGATCCATGCTTCCTCGCACTCTTAAGCACAACTGTCCATCACAGTGTAATCAGTGCCACTTATAAAACAGTGGCACCTGTATGTGGGATTGAAATCATTTCCTGTCTGAGTAACCAACTTCAGTGCAGCCCACCCACGAGACCGCAGGCCGTAATCAGTTAGGAATCAGTTAGCATACTTCATTTTGCAGTGTGGGCACTTCCAATGAATCTAGCCCAACAAACCCCTTACATAAACTGACCCTGAAGCTGTTGGTTTGATAATTGAGCAAGACATAAAAGGAGTGGCTGTACCAACAACATTTCAGTCTGAACCCTCCACCGAGCTGAGACGCTTCCAAGCGTGGGTGAGACAGAGAGCATCCTCTCCGGCACAAATGAAGCAATCGAGGCGTAGAGGAGTGGCGGAGGCCAGAACTCCCACGCAATACCACAGCTCACACTCACTCTCGCACGCCGCCTCCAGCAGCTGCGCTTTGGGCTTCAGCATCTCCAGCACGGACAAGGTCTCTTCACACAGCAACATGCACTCGATCCTCAGCTGGTAACTGCCAGACACACGTGTCAGGATCGCAAGCAGGCAGGAAAACACACAAGTGATGTGAAATTGATGGTGATAATTAATGGAGCATTCACAAAGTTCACTTTCTACAAGTTATAGAACGAAGACTGTAGACAAGGGTGTTTACCGTGGAACTGCCAGGAGTAAGAGGTAAAACTGGTCAACGTTGGCAAGTTTGTCTTTTTCTCCTTGAAAAGTCTTGAGGTTGTCAATCTGCAGAGAGAATGAGTAAAAATGATATTCAGATTAGCTAACGTTAGCCAGAAAATGAGTTTCCCTTGTATCTTTATATTATTCATAAGCTACTTATGACCAACCTCATGTTTCTCTGGGAGGAGCTTTAGAAGCTGTTTTAAAACCTCAACGTCGAACTTGGAACGATCCCCATTCTGAATGAGAGCCACAAATTCCTCATGAGGACTGTATGAAGGGTTGAGTAAAGAAAAAAGGATGCTGAATAAATCAGGAAATAAAACAAACAGGAGAAAATTACACAAATCAACTTGAATCCTGATCCGCTCACCATCTGAACTGCTTGAGGAATATATTCAGATTCAGGTTCTTTTTGGGATCAATAAAAGAAATCTAAAAGAAAGTGGAAAAATATTTGAGTGTCATTTATCACAGCGTATTGACAGAACATTTGTGTGGCAGGTATAAAAGCAGTCACAAACTTCTTTAGGTTCTTTCTTGACAGGAGCAACTGGGGTCTTGTCTTTGGACTCGACCACAGGAAGACTGAAAAGCTGCTCGATGCTGGTGTAGTCAGGTTCAAGAGGCTGATCACTTGGCACAGAAGCCCATATTGAGCAGCCATCTATGAAAGAAAAGAGCAAAAACCTGAGATATACTCACACAATAGGTTCAGCAGTGACAAGCACTAGCTTCCCTGTACAAAAAAAGTATTGAACAGTGTACTAAAACCATACAGAGCAAGCTTATTGACATGGTTGGGCGTTAATTTCTGGACTCGCAGTATATCACAATGATATGTAAGGATCAAGCACAGTGCTCTCACCTGTAACAGCTCTGGAGTTCAGCTTTTGCCAGTTGAGCTTCTTCATCCTGAGCGTGGGGTAGGGGCCGGTCTTCACTGGCACAGTGTAAGCTCTTCCCAGAGGCTGAACAGTGCGGGCCACTATTAGATCTCCAGGAGGAGGAGGGGGGCCAGGAGGGCCAAGTTCACCAGGCAATGGAGGGGGTGGTGGAGGCCCTCCAGGTCCCATTCCTGGTAAGGGTGGAGGGGGCGGAGGCATTCCCATGCCAGGTAAAGGTGGAGGGGGTGGAGGACCACCCATGCCAGGTAAAGGTGGAGGAGGTGGAGGACCACCCATGCCAGGTAAAGGTGGAGGAGGTGGAGGACCACCCATGCCAGGTAAAGGTGGGGGTGGTGGAGGACCACCCATGCCAGGTAAAGGTGGGGGTGGTGGAGGTGGGGGTGGTGGAGGTTGTGGTGCAGAAGCCACATTGGGCAGTGGAGGTGGGGGAGGAGCAGGCGGGGGAGGAGGCGGGCTGCTGCTGGTTTTGTGTGCAGAGCTGATGGGTAGTGCATGGTCAGTGACTGAAGATTTGGCTACACACGTCTCCATATCAGTTTGCTCAGTCTGAACAGCTTTGTCCACTTTCTTGAGTGGTAAAGCATCTACATGATAGGAGCCTATGGCTGGCTCTTTGGTAAAGACAAGACGCTGCATGATCTTCTCACTGCAGTCCATTTGAGCTACAGAATGAAAGAATGGCAATATATATACATATATATATATATATATATGTAAGGTGTACACAATATAAATATTTAAATGTGTGTGTATATCCATGTACATATCTTAGATACATATATACATAAAACAAATTCTGTATAGGCATTATTCTATATTCATTTAAGAATCTAAAGCAAATATTGATTACTTGAGAAGTGAATTTGACTGGGCCTAATCCAACTGAATTTGTCATATGAACCACCCAGACCGTCAAGTGACCTGAACCTTGAATGGCTTCAGACAAAAACTTGACTCACAGTTCTGGGCCAAGAGGGCGGCGCGGTTAGCGAGAGCCTCCAGGGCCTGCCAGACGTCTGTGCGATCGGGCCCCAGCAGTAGCAGCGTCTGCAGGATGGACAGCAGCTGCAGGGAAGCAGGGGAGCTGCTCACCTACAGGGGGCGATACAGAGCACAAAGACCCGTTTCAGGACAGTTCCATGTACATATTACAACTCCCAGAAATGATCATGCTGTTTTATCCATACATTTTCCAAGAAGCTGCAAAATTCAACACATCATAAAAGCTTAGAATAAAAACTCTTTTGCTAGCTAGGAGAATCAGAGAAAAGAAAAGCATTAATGTGGCTAAGTGATTGAATGAAAGATAGCTGCTTGGTCAATAAGAATGTCAAAGAATCAAAGTTAAAAACACAGGGAGCCATTTTATTGTACTACAAACAATTCAGACATCACAAAAAAAATAAGGCCTTCATGCTAAACATAAAAAACCCAAATTCCTGTGTTATTATAGGCAAAGCTGTACATACAGCAAGCTATTTAGGAAATCTCTGCATTTAAAATAATTGGCAGGACAACATTAGCAAGCGCAGATACTAACTTTAACTATATTAAACCTGTTTAAAAAGAGGCATAAACACTGAGCATGGCTAGGACTGTGCTTGTACGGTGTCCGAGGTGCAAATCTGATATAGAATGTTTGTGCAGGGATGCATAAGGCAATGAAAAAGATAAGCAATCCATCCCACGTCAGATAAGACAGGTGCCCACTTTGCTAAACAGCGTAGTGAAGACTTCTTGGTGATTGCTCATGTCAATGCCTCCATAAAGCCTCAGCAGCTCCTCCTCGTCCTCTGCCATGGCTTCTTCAAACGCCTCACACTGGATGATCAAGTCCTCATCTTCTTGCTCTCTGTGGCACAAGACGTGCATCAATGAGATCTTATTTTTTAATCGGTTTAATATTAGCTAGATGTGTTTGAACGAACAGCTACCGTTAGTCATCTGAATAGACTCACCTCAGTTTTGGCAGAAAATCAAGCAACTGCAACCCTGTTAGACAAAAATTATACGAACTTTCATAATCTTCCATGAGGTTTTGATTTTCGAAACATTGTTCTACTGTCGTGAACAAAACCAAGACGCGAAACTACCGAGTTTTCTTGGGCGGAGTTGTCTGACCACAAAGGTGAGCGCAATTAACGATGATACTCGATTAACCAACGGGACATTTCACAGGAATATTGTCGAGAGCGGACAAGAACGTATATATTTTTATGAAAATAAATCTGCAAATTAGCGTCAAAATGTAACCTGATATGTCAAAGTGATTACCAAATACATGTGGTAGCCTATAGTTAAATGTTTACAATGTGTCTAACCCACAAGTGAATTCATACACAACACAAAAACAACTAATCTGAGAGGACCAGGTACATCCACTGCGTACCAACAAATTCCTTGCGCATCTTGTCCCTCTGACGAAGGTCTTCGGTGCCGAAGATGAGCGAGTTGGTGACGCTGAGCAGCGTCACCATGTAAGGTACGTTATCCGTACTTTGGAGCTCATTCATGATGACGCTGAAGCGATAATGTTGGGTCTTTACGGCCTACAACGAAAAACCAAGGGTATTCGAATCAGCCAATACGTACTGGGAGAGGACGTGTGTTTCATTAAACAACTCAATTGTAGAGAAACCATACACATTCGGTTTGTAACTTTTAATTATTCATACGCATGTGGATATTGTATGAAGTGATTGATACCGGCCTTATAATGATCCAGGGCATCCAGTGCCAATCTATATCCCTCTGCAGAGAACATGCTGAGGGCAGCCAGTAGTTCAAACACCTGCTTCTTCACCATGGTGTTGGACGTGTCCAGAGCTGGAGAGATCAAGCCATAGCCATTGCTTGTTTGAACCTGTTCCCTATAACTGTGATTTTCCTTGTTATCTGTATATCAACCCATCCTATTTTTTCTGGGGCAGGCTGTTTTGGCAGGTATGAACAAGACTGGCCTTGATTAAGATAAGCAATTGGGTAAGACATAGGATCATTCTGGCATACCCTCTAGAAGTAATTTCACTTTCAGTAAAGAACAGCTAAAAGGCGATACAATGTGGTCATTACCAGTTTGGTATGACAAATCTTGCTTTAGTGAGATTTGTTTTTAAAAAGTGTGACTAATATTGACATTTCTGTGCTGACATATTTATAATGCTGGATAAAGCAGAACATGAATGAAGGGATTTGTTCCTCCATTTAAAATCTTTCCAGATCTTTTAGCGCCACTGGGAACTGTCCATTTTAGTTCCCCAACAATATCTCAGTAGGGGTTCGGGTCAGCAGTCGGGTGGTATTTGTATGGTGGTTTTAAAGGCATGAATTACAGATCTCACAATGACCCAGTTTTAGCATTCTGACTGGGTCTACCAGGTTTTCCTGTTTTCATGTTTGATGAAATCTTGATGTGATTTTACTCCATAGAGTTGAACTGACTCCATCAAATATAAACAAGATTCCCAGGGGACATTTGAAGAACAGCCCCACGACATTACAGATCCACTACCATACTTGAGAAACTTTACCTGATTTTTCAACTTCTGCAACTCTTTTCACTTCTAAGAG
Organism: Brachyhypopomus gauderio; assembly: GCF_052324685.1. Classification (NCBI taxonomy): domain Eukaryota; kingdom Metazoa; phylum Chordata; class Actinopteri; order Gymnotiformes; family Hypopomidae; genus Brachyhypopomus; species Brachyhypopomus gauderio. The sequence goes on from NC_135227.1 coordinate 11,040,849, forward strand.
GGAGCTAAATACACTTGAAAATCCTCTTCCCTTAACAATAATTCCTGAAATATCTAAATCATAGCCCAGACAGTGGATATGAGTATATTCAGATTTGAAGTTATTTTCTGTATCCATAACCTGACTGAAGATAATCAACATTACCTTTGTTTATTAACCGATACTCTCCATGTTGATGAGAAAGGAAGGATGTTTGGCCTGCATATCACTTAAAATTTATACTCCAGCAAGATAGTTCTTAGCTATTTAAATATGCATAAAAACTTCCCTCTATCTTTTTCGACATATAGAAACACCTGAAATCGACCCCTTCACATCCAAATGAACGGCCACAGAGGAACAAGTGCCATACCTTGTGAGAGCTTGCGCACGTATCCTTCATTCTCCACGATGAAGTGGATGCCTTCGGACGAGTTCATGACTGCCCTCACGCAATTGACGCACGTCAGCTGCAGAAGGGCGTCGGCGATCCGTGAGCACCCCCGCCCAGAGAGCCTGTCCAGGGCCTCCAGGAGGAGGTCGAGCCCAGACAGCTCCAGGAACTGCACCATCCATGTCTGGTCGCTGCCCTCCAGCCGTTTCTTTAGCCCAGAGTAGTTGACCACGGTGGGCACCTGCAGCAGGCGGATGCAGAGCTCCGGGTCTGCGTTCTCCAGGTTGGCCTCCTGTATTCCATCCAAGTCCTGAGAGGAACCTAGGCGGCCCCTCACTGCCGCCCATTTCTTCTGGATCGACTTGCTTGACATGATGATCCCAACTGTGGGAATAAAGCAAACGCAGACCAAATACAGTCAGGTCAATATCCTTGTATCCTTTTCCACATTGAAAACGAAAATCTTTTTTTATTTATGCTGTATAAAATGTCTGAAGAACAGTGACATTTGTTTATAGGGACACTTCTTAAATGAGTATAATTAAGATGTTGTCTGGGCTCTGATTTCTCCAGTTGAAAATCAGTACTGGTAATTCGTAATGGCAATTCATAATGTTGTTTTTATTTACTCACTTTTGAGTAAAAATACATATTTGTTAAAAATGTGCACATTAGGCTAATTATCACGCAGTCTGTGTGGCTTCTTGATAATGTGGCTGTAGTTCTCTTTTCAATATGACTATTTATTTGCATATTAATCCAGTTATTTTCAGGAAGTTTTAAAATAGTTTCTCCAGTTATTGGCTTTTTTCCTGGAATTCCATGCCAGTCACTGCATAATGTGGGAGGTTTGGCACATAAGTGACCAGGCTCTTCAAAATGATGACATAACAATAATTTGAAGAAAAAATGGCACCACTTAAAACACTGCATCCCCAGCTAGGAAACAATACCATCATACCAAGACGGTCAAAGAGGAACTGGCACAGGTGGATGTTCAAAAACATTCATAGACTAAAACAAAAAACCAGCATGATTTTGTAGTTTCATTGAAACCATGGGTGTGAAGTATAATTGAAATGTTTTAGACCATCACAAAGTTTGCTAATTACTCGTACTGTATTATTGTACAGGGAAGCTTGACTTTGGTGGATCTTGCTAACTGTCTGGCAGGCTAATGATAAACACTCTGTACTGGATGACTTGTTGTCAGCAACAACTGCAACAATTGCTCACCATTTATTTTATTGTGATTATCTGGCTCTAACATTGCTTCCATGCCTGGGTCAGTGCACTCCTAATCACTTTGGCTGGAAGTAAAGCATGCTTCTGGGTCCTAACTGCTATAGTGTGTCTGGATGGCTGTGTTTATGCAGAGCGTAGTTGCCCTGTTAAGGCGTCAGACACAGACCGCATCAGACACGTGATCAGACATGTTGGGGTGGGGCGGTAGATGATGAGACGTTACCCCCATTACCACACCACGGTCTCCAATACACTGGAACGTAGGGGCAGATTGATGAATTGCAGTGGTGCAGTAAAGGGCATCACAAGCTTAAGTTACTCTGTTCATGGGTTCACCTATTTCTTTCTCTTTCACATTTCCAAACCAAACCTATGACTTTTTGCCCCTTTTACCAGTTTGGAGTGTACTTTCACCTGGAGAAAATCCAACCCACATAGCACCATGTGAAATTCTTTCCTTTTTACGTCACTGGTCTACAATCTCGCACATCTTACTCTCTGTCTATGAACTTAAGAGAAGACAGTTAGGCTCCGATGCTGTTAGCTATAACATGATTCTCCATGATAACAAAGGGGTTACAGCATCCACCACATTGTCATGACCCAGTTGGTCACCATCAAAACTAAACTGGGTGTGGCAGCTTTCACTTTTAGAGGAACCAGTTTGTCCTGTTTGCTTTGAGTGAAAAGGACCATGCCCATTTCCCTAAAATATCCCTTTTGGTACAAAGCTCCTTGTTTGTCAGTTGATCCTGCTTGAATGGGAGGTACACAAACAAGCACACAATGTTATATTGGTTCAAAGTCTTGTTTGCAACTTACTAAATCAGTCCCCTAAGGAAGAGGCCTAAGAGTACCATTTGGATAACACTGACACCGAGTTATGCAACCTGTATCACCTCAGCTGGTCTGTAATGATGCCCAGTCAAAAAGTAATCACCTAAGGCATTCAAATGAAGACTTTTTCTGATTATGCTTTTCTTTGAGTAAATGGCTGTCTCTGGGGCATGTTTACTGGGGCATGTCTCTGGGGCATGATATTTTCTCCTAAAATACAATTATATTCAGTAATGCTGGGATAATTCTCAGCTTTTAGGCGTTACACCCTGTTTCTGTGTGGTTTATGCATTCTGCTGTTTTCATAAGTCACTCTGGATGCAAGCCAAATGACTCGTACATTCGGGTGAAGTGCCCAGACAGAGAAAGTCTCTTGCAGAAGTACATTAATTTTGGATCTCTTTCTACAATGGCTACTGCTGAGATGAGTCACATAGGGTATAAAATAGGAAGAGCACAAATGAGCAGTGGTCTAAATCCTTCCGTGTCTGCATGTTGTGGCAGAAAGTTAAAAATAAAATGCATATTGATTTATGTCTGTCCCCTGTAAGTCTTAAAGGATAGAGTTGCAGTTATAATCGATATCTTTTTAAAAATAGCTGCTCATCATAATTTCTAATGACGGATAGCACAGCCTCTGGGATAGCTTCAGTGTGCCTGTCATAAACTCCTCTGCAACCTCTAAGTGAGATTGAACACAACATTCACTCGAACTGCGTTGACCTTAGAGACAACAGATGTTCAACTGATTCTATGATGCCTGTTTCTTATGCTATACTTTTTCATGCTACAGTTCTATGTGCACCTTGTAGGTAATCTCTTAGGGACTACAGCCCAACTGTTGCCATTCACTATTTGAGCCTGTTGCCTGGATATTTTTGTGGAGGGGGGCGAGGGGGGGGGCGAGCCATTCTCATCTCTGCTGTGCCAGGGCCAGCTGGGCCTGATACACTTATACCATCGCAACACCCACTACCATATCACACCACCGTCAGCGCTACACTGCGAATGGTCTAGCACGCCAATGTCCACCAACTGACCTGCGAGGTCGGGGTGGGGGGGTTGTGTACTGACATACAGTAGGTAATAACAGATGGGCTGTAGTCTGTGTCTGTACACCTATGAAATACACTTAAAGTAGGTGAACCTAATAAAGTGGCCAGTGGGTGGAGGTGCAAGGTGGGTGTTTCTAAACAAGTTACCAGGAGACCTGACTGAACAGCTGTTTAGTAGCCTGAGCTCAATGAGAAGAGGCAAAGTTAAGCCAAAATGTATTTCACGAGTCAAAAGGGAGAATATGAAGACCTCAGTGTTTACATACATACATACATAAGCACAATTATGTCATCTATCTATCTATCTATCTATCTATCTATCTATCTATCTATCTATCTTATATATATAAATCAGAAGCAATGTTGGCACGAATGAACTATACTTTCCAGTTCCTTTTACCCCCTTTTATTTATTTTTTGAAGAGGAAGGATCTCACATGACAGAGCATCATCTCATGACTACATTTGTCTTTTCTCTTGCATTACACAGGTTGTTACTTGCTACACTAATGGCTCTTCTGTGATTCATGTATGTTGAAACAACACTCAGCAAAAATGATGACTGTTATGAAAGAATGGAACCACGTGCAGTTCAGGGAGGAACAGGACTCCAAATTGTTTCATATGCAATATAAAGAGCTGTAAGATAACTCTTAATAGTACAACCAGAGCTAATATCTCATTATAGTTTTGTTTACACTGTAATATAACCCTGTTGTTTTCTAAAAGATATATTGCCTGTTTACAGTGTAAAGTTTTGAATAGCACATATTCTCTATTCTAGTACAGTTGTACACATTGAGATTTAGTGTTCTCACAAGCAGCTTTGGAGATGAACCCACAGAGGCTCCTTAATGTGTCCCATTGCATTCATCCTGCAACACCGAGCTCTGTTTGTATTTCCTCTCATGTACCATTGGCTAAAAGGACAAGGCTTCTTTTGCCTTAAATGTCCACCAGAAATATTTATGCCTACTAATGCTACCAGTTTGTGAAGAGCCAGCTCATTGTTTACTTCACTATACTCCCCTAAAGTAAAGTTTTGCTGAACGCAAGGTATGTAAACAGTAGCACAGAGCAAATAAAGTTTTTGATATTGTATAAACCCATGAGCACATTTCCTCTTACTCAAGGTATAAGTCTAGAAGGACTTCTATGCTCTCTGTGTATCTCACTGACCAACTCAAAACCACAAGCAGCAAATGGAATTCCTGATATGTGAGCAATGTCACATGGCAGAATTTTACCTCCAATACCACCATGGGTTTATTCTGGACAATGGTGTACTTATGTAACTCACACAGAGCTCCGCCCCCACCTGTCTGTCTTGTGCTCGTTTTCCCTTTGTTTAGTCCCTTAGCCTTTGTTTTCGTTTCCATTTTTTTTCCAGTCATGCCCCCGATTATTGTTTTCAGCTGTCCCTTGTTTCTGTGTTCATTTGGGTTATTATTTAGTCCCAGTCTCGCTAGTATTCCCTGGTGGGTCTGTCAATATACTTTTCTTGTCTCCAGCTTGCTTCTTGCCCTTTTTTCATGGTTTGTGTTTTTGTTCTGCGTTCTCTCTTCACCTTCTCATGTCTTGTCAATCTCTTTTGTGTTTATTACTGTTCCTAGTTCATGTTTGCTGAGTTTAGATTCCTTGTTCATGATATCATGTTTGGTCATTCCCATTAGTGTATGTTCCTGTTCCCTATAGGCCTACATTTTTGTTAGTCTAGAAATCCTGTTATGATTCTCCACTCATTGGTTGTCTGTCTTTGTAGACTAGTTGTATTGTATACTGTTGTCTTGTCTTCGTGTGTATTGAGATTTTCAGCGTTCCTTATTAATATATCACCGTTTTGATACCAATGCTACTTTCCTATTTATGTTATTTTGAGTATGTCTCCCTTGCACGTTCAGTTGTATAATCTTGTAATTGTGCCAAGTAGATTGCGTGCCCTCCACCTTGGCATAGCAATCACATGCAAGATCAGTCCTGTTGCTATAGGCTTGTGCCCTATCACACCTGCCTCCTCCCCTACGCCTGACCTGTCACAGTAACCATGATCGTGCATCATAAAAATCCCATTTAAGAGCTTACACTAAACTATACCTTGTGTATTTATTATTTACAGGTTCAGGAATGTTCTTATTTATATATCTGCCATTCAATATAGATTAATCTAGCAACAGACCAATCAGGAAACTAAAGTGCATTCAGCTATGTAATACACTAGTTCTTTTTCACTCAGAGAATCCTGAACTGGTGCCAACAGGGATCTGCTGATTGGTCTGTTTCTCCCTTGCTGCCAGTGAGTGCTTGGTAATGCTCACACAAAGTGTTACTGCAGCCTTTTTGTAGACAATAGCCCTTTGGAATGAAAATGGGTCTCTGGCAATGTAAAGGCTTTGTTCTGATCATGAATTCTGGCTTTAATCTTGAGTTGAGCCATCAAATCAAGCTTTATAAAAGTATAAATGATCAACAGTACATACATACATACATACAGCAATAAATACATTTGACCTGTATGTGTAATTGCACACTTTCAAAAAGCAGTTGGGTCCACCCTTGTTAATAAAGCAAGCAAATGACTAATATCACAAAAGAAAGCAGCCTTATCTGCCTGTTCTTTTACCAGTCTCACACCTTATAGCACACAACACAATCAACTGACAAGTACAAATTCACTTACAGCAGCAAGCTTCATGCCACTTTGTACCATCATTTTGAAACCATGCCGCTAAGTACAGGGTTGGCTATTGACCAAAGAACTGTCTGTGCAAAACACAGTAAGCGAATGGAAAACAACGTGCATGATTGGAATTTCATTGGCACATCCTCTACTTTCAAGAGGCATTGCTGTTCAAGCACTTCGCTTTCAGACGAGATGAAGGGACATCCTCACAAGCATTTATTGCTTCCTTGTTGAAGGAAGGAAATTGCTGAAAAGGGAAATAGTGTTGCCATAACAATAAAACTGTAATGTTCCTACTTTGGAGCTACATAGTAAAATTCTTTCTAGTCATCCAACATCTTAAAAATGTATGTAACAACAGCTTTTGCACATTCCTCACAGTCACAGACACAGTCATAGTCCCTGCAACACAAGCATGTGTGTAATGTTTTTCCAGAACATTCCACAAATTCTCTTTAGTGTGCTAACCTTCACACACACTCCCTCTTTACAAGATGAGGCTGACACAGCATCCGTCAGTGAGGGAGCATACTCTCCCGGGTGATAGCCTACATTAGAACAACTCGGTGTCATCCCGTCGTATTGTGTTTGTGAGCAGGTCTATAAATATGCCAGTCAATTAGGAGGCATCGGTGCTGTGAAGGTAGATGGGAGAGTCTGGTATATACAAAAAGGAAAATACCTTTAAAAAAAAATGTTTGTTGACGCAATTCAGGACATTCCAAATACATTGACAAAGGGCAATGCTTGTCTGAGGAAACAGAGGAAAGAAGCAAGGATGTATTGCGTCTTAATGTTGGTGATCTGTTTTTGGGAGTGACCACATTGTGGTTTATTGCTAGGTTTCACTGGAATGTGTGACTTGTAGCAGCCCGAGGAGTCATGAACATCGTCATATTTCCTCTCTCTTGTACTGTCTTGTCTTGATATCACAATCTTGTGAAACAAACTTCAGCTGTGTCCTCACTCATAACTTCTTGAAACCACAAACATGGAAAAGCAACCACCAGACTTTTCTTCACATTAAAGCAAATTGTATTAAAGTGTATTTATTGGGAAGTATCTATACAGCTGATTCATTGTAAGACTACAGCTCTTCATTAATGTTCCATGAACTGCTCTTTCAAATGACATTCTAACGGAAATGTCTCTCTGACCTTCTAATGTCTCTCTGGCCTTCTAATGTCTCTCTGATCTTAATTTGGAGAGCACAAATGTGCAAAGCAAAACCTATAGCAATACTGGCATTACTGCCAAAGAAGAGAATTCATACTCACTCTGTTTACTAATGCAGTTATACATATGCAATTTATACTTTTCTTGCACATTTAACAAAAAATGTAGATCAGTAAAATACATAATAGCACATGTAGTGGATAGTAGTGGACTCAAAACAATCTACACACATACTTCTTTACAGTTTTTTACATTAGTAAGATTACATAAATACTCTGAAGGTTGAACCCCTTACATTTTAACGCCCTTAGAATATTGTAGCAGTTTATAACCTATATACTGCATTTTTACCTTCTGGTTGATTACCACAAATAATTTCAATACATTTCCCTACATTTTTAAAAAGAACAATAAAATCTGTCAAGCTTCCACTCTAGGTGTGCTTCAAGTCCACATGACTTTCCCTTCTTTTATTTGCTAATGCACTGAAAATATTGTCTGTGTTGAAAGTCACAGGAGAATTGAAATATTTTGAGCTATTTTTGTTCTAATTTTCACTAAGTGATTAATTGAAACATCTAGAGGAGGGTAAGGCCGAAGGAAATAAATGCAAATCTCAAAAGAATCCACAAGCTTTCCCACCTCTTCTGTAACTAACTAGATTCTAATTGTCACACCCAGAGTTTGTGTTTGGTAATGCTTTTGCCAGTTAAACCGCCCCATAGCTCAACATAGTGTGTTGGCAGTGGTCCAGCTAGAGTGTTTTCAGAACCAAGACAGGGATGCCAACCTCAAACAAGCAAGAAGTTATCTGTTACCTAAGTCTAATGTAATTCTGTAATGTGGAAATGTTCAAATATGATGATGGCAATGTTTATTCTGCTATAAATAAAGAAAAACTTTAAAAAAAAAAATTTTAATTTAAAAATTCGTAATTTCCTTCTTAAAAGACTCAGAGACTTGTTAGGACACATGCCATCATCTAGGCATGTTTAGATCAAATCTAAACTTGGGCAGGGCTACATTCCCCAAAATGGACATCAAACTTTTTCAGTAGCCATCCCAGTCTCTCGAACGCAACCCCACTGAAAACCTGAAGAGCAGAAACATATATATATATATATATATATACTTAACCTTAACTTTTAACATATTCCATACTTTAACTTTCTTAATAGTAGATGTAATAGTAATAGATGTTTAATCTCCATACATAAAAAATGTAAATGGATTTGATAATATACCCTTAATCCCAACAGATATTTAAGAGTATTGTTATTTGTGCAGTTTTCCGCAAAGCAAGCGTAAGAGTGTTAAATTATTATGTAAATAATTATTATGACATAATGTGACATAATGCTGCTGTCTGACATCTACATTAATAGGATTTAATATTATCACAGTATATTGCATGAAACTAGAGACAATCCACTGAAAAAGGTACTTGTAGTTATAGCCCCCCTACGACCTCCAACACACACCCTACCACCCCCAACACACATTAACATATTCACACAATGTTGTTACGGTTAACAAAAAGTCATTTTATATCATCTTCAACCAGCCAGGTTAAACGAATTACCACTTTGCGGTAACATCGTGAGATAAATTCCTGAGCTATTTCTCGATCATGCCTAAGTAAGCTATCAAAAACAGCTACGAGAACATCAGATACCATGATATGGTTTCACGACCCTTTCAGCATTTAGAAGGTCTGACTGAAACAGAATAACTGTAGATTGTTTCTTTAGGTCCTCCGAAAAACGGCAGTCGTCCATGCAATTTCCACGTCCATGATTTACTGCCCACGTAATGTTCTGTTTCGTGTCCATATGATATTGATTTAGGTCAAAGTCGTACGCTCCTCTGACTCGGATAAGGACACTTCTCATGGTAGGATAACAGACGCTGTAGGCAAAGACCACTATGGTAAAGAACTGCCGCAGATGTTTTGGAAATCGTAGCTAATTACACCAGAACACCCCCAAATAGTGGCCTCATAACGGGAGATTTCAAGATTTCTTCACATCACTAAATATGGCGAATTTAAGGTGGAATCATTTTATTTAATTTATGCAAATGTTTCTAAACTTTACATCACAACTCAGCTTTCGGTTCTAATCGTTAAATTACATGACCGAAAATAATGGTAGAAAAATACAGCCAACTTTGGTATCTTACCTCTACTCCATTAGTGTTCCTGCAGAATGCCTTTAGGTAATACTTAGCTAGTTTCTTCCCGGTTTACTGGCAGACTGACTAAAATCCCGCTCCTTATTCTATATCATCGCTATGGGATGGAGTAATTACCCAACAGCATAATCCACACTGTAGTTTACACTACACTTTGGAGACTCCGCCCTCATTTGAGTTGTCGCCGGATTGGACGGTCGTCAGTGGACGCGCGTGTCGAACACACGCCCCGCCCACATTTAGACCAAGAGTCTATATTGCGTTAACCTGGCCACTTTCTTTGAACGGTTGCTGTTTTATGGATGATAATGGACATGCGTTACAGCATATAGAGTCATGTGAGAAATTCCAGCTCCAGTGTACTGTTATGATCAATGGCCAAGATAATAAAAGCTTTACCAACCTCGATGAAAGCAATAGTTAAAGAATACATTTACTCAAAGGTCTTGCCTGGACTAAGGAAGCTTTGATTTGGAGGAATTAGCTATTATTAAAAATGTATCAACACAGTTATCAGAAACATATTAACGAAATGTAAGGAATTTGGGGAATCCTGCAAGAAGGAGTTCGAAAGTTCAGAACATGTGTTTTTCTATTGTGAATTAGGGCAGTGTTTCTGGAATGGTATGGCTTACATTCCAGCGGGACAGCTGTGGCCCTTGACAATGAGGGGCAGATTTGGTCTTTTTGTTGAAAGAAGGAACTTAAACCTAACTCAGTTGTGTTTCTTTCGCGGGAGCTCTTTATAAATAAATATATATATACTTTAAGACAAACCAGTTTGAATCATTGGAAGAATTAGTTCAAATTGACTATGCCACCGAAACTTGTTAAAGATAGGAAAGCTCAAATATGCTCACTGCTAGATATGTTTAATCTCAAATAGTCCCTCTTTAACTGTTTGTAATCCTTATTATTACTTTGTGTATTTTTTGTATTTAGTTTTGTTTCTACTCAACCCAAGGCACAACATTATTGTTGCAGATCGAGGAGGCGCGCCCCGGTTTTAGACTACTTTAGTTGTGGGAACAGTGAAACAAAATGGGTGGACACGATGCCTCTAGTCATATTTAAAAGACAGAACTACTTTCGTGGCTTGATTTGAGGAAGGATGCGAGTGTGAATGGGCCAGTTAAAAAGAATCACGTGGATAATAATCATCCTTGTAAATAAGATCATGCCCCTTTCATATCGGGAATTCATGTCAAACATCTGTTGGGGCAGTCCCGTGTTTCTGCAGACAGTCCTAACCATGGACGTAATTTTGATTTCAAAAGTGGGGGGGACATGGATTCGTCGCTATTTAAATATTTGGTTTTAACCGTAAAAACTGGGGGGGGACCAAAGCCGGCTTTTGAAAAAGTGGGGGGGACATGTCCCCCCCGTCCCCCCCCCCCAAAATTACGTCCGTGGTCCTAACTGTTCATTGGTACCTCAGAGGAGGGTGCAGCGTGCATCTGTGTACATTCTTCAGAAAGAAATACAGTAACCAGCATTAACCCATGAAAGATGTTAGTTGTTAATAAACTGAAAATCTGTTCCTATTCATCTTCGAGGGCTGTCTTAAATAAAAGATAAAACTAGGCTAATAAAAAAGTTCGATCGTCAACTGCATCAAGGCCAGAACTTCTACGCCAATTTCATATTACTGCTAGCAGTAATAACTAACACTACAATATATCTGTGCCATAGACGGTATATACAGTCTATCTATGATCTGTAGTATAACAGCTGACCCTGATGGTAAATGACGACATAGCGCAGGGATGTAACAATCATAAAACTTCGGAACTATTTAGATTACGTCATAATCTTATGTGATTGGTCTAAAAGGCACAAGCTCTGATTTGATTGGCTGAGCCAGGTGTCACACATTTCCCTTATGCCGGAGCGATTGTCAGACTCGCCATCATCACTTAGAAAATCTTAGTCAAAGTCGCTCCGTCAGTTTGATAGGGCACGACGAAGAGCAGGTTTACGCTGAGCACTTCGTTTGCTTTCACGTGGAATTTCCAGACAAGAAAACCCGCCCACTATCCATACAGAAGATGCCGGATCAACCATGTTCATGTTACAAGTTGCGCCCCCCCCATCCAATCGTTTGCGTGTATCTTTAGATAGAAAAAGAAATTTCGATCTTTAGAAAGGAAAATCCCTAAAATCCCTTTCGTATTTGTAATTCAGTAGTAGGGCATTGACAAAACAACAGTGTTCTTTACTTTAACAATCCATATTAACACTAATCTCCTATCTGTTTTCCTAGCTTTTTTATGGATTGTAAGATTGCTAGTATTGCGTAATTCCAGGATATATACTTTTCTCCTTGTGTGAGCTATTGATTCCTTTCCTGTCTTGGACTTCCCCATCCTGTTGTACTTTGATGTTCAAACCAAACAAGAAGGCCTGGTTACTAGCACTTATTCATTGTTATGATGATAGTTATACAACCACAGACGTTTCATTGTAATACTCTGCTTTCAAAATTAGCTGCATGCAGGAAATCTTTTAGACCTTCTCACTGGTATGATAATCTAGCTAAGGCGAAATACCTATAGTACTGAAGTAAAAGGAGACAAAGGTATAGAATTTAGGCTAGAACTGTTTCATGCTTACATAAAAACCCCCTCCCTCCCTCCACGAACACGGAGAGCCACCGTTACCATTTGCTGCCATCTCCTGGATCATTTACATGCAAGGTTTCATCAGTGTTTACATTTAAAATTCAAAAACTGTAGATATCTCTTAGAGTTTGTTTTATTCCATGTAGACATAACAGAATGCTTATGACGATTGCGCAAGGCACAAAAGCCTATTATTTTAGGCATTCAAACATTTAATGTAAATCAATAATCACTTTCACCGTCACAACCACCACTTTATCTATTATCTACTGTTTAATTTTAGGCAAACAAACATTTAATGTAAAACAATAATGACTATCACCGTCACAACCATCGTCACCAACAATCATAACAGAAGAGTTAACACAAGAAGGCACATTTCTGCTGTGAAAAAAGGACTTTTATTTTCCTCATCCATGCGCCTGTACTGTAGGTTCACCCGGAAGTTTTATACTGCTACAGACTTTCAAAGTAGCTTCATATTTTAACATTTAGACTGCGTAAATAAACAAATTTAGAAAATGTCGTCAACAAAAGAACTTTTACAAATGGACTTGTACGGTTTACTTGGAGTTGAAGGAAGAGCTACTGAAAAAGAGGTGCGGTAAAGAGCCAGTGTCAATTATTGGTTAGCTAAGGCTAATATTATGGAGTTAGCGTTAACTAGCTAGCCACATATTCTGGTAGCACACGTCTGTTCCTAACCAGCTAGCAAACGTTAGCTTATTTGGCTTATTTGGTTATTATTTTTATGGATTGTGTGCAAGGTTCAAAAAGACAAAACTTGCTAGCTAGGTATTATGAAGATACAAAGTGACAGAAATGCTCTTGCTGAAAGGTTTTTAAGGGTAACATTAAACTGAAAAGAACGATGAAGAATGCAACCATTAAACTCACAAAGTTTAAGACACTTCCCAACCGTAATTCCCAACTGAGCTACCTTATTGTGTGAATTGTCTGATCGGGAAGATCACCTGGATTATTGCTCTGTAGAGATTATAAGGAGAATATAATTGTCATCTGTGTACTACAAGATGAGCATGCTTATTTTAATGGCCAGCAGATGGCAGTCTTGTACCACTTTAATTACGTAAATACCCAATTGCTCTTATTGTATCTGACATCTAATATTAACTATGGCATCACTTCATCTAACATAAAATATGTTGAAAGTTTGTTCCTTAATGCGCTGAAAGGATTACCTTAGTCTGGGTCTGGTGTTAGTTTTCACGCGTGCCTGTTCCCTGACCAGCTTGTGTGATTCTGCACTGTGAAACTACCTATAGTTAATGTTGATTTAATGGCTGGTATGTAACCTTAGTCTCTAAACTCTGGATTAAGTCAATGTTTTTGGCAGTTCTATAAATGGTTTGTTTAAAGAGGCACATTAAAAAATGTTTCCCCACTGGAATGCCATATGTTACTTTGAGGGTTTGTATATAAAAGCATACTGTAACAGTAAATTAAGTAAAGTAATTAATCCAGGGGCATACATGACCACACCCCCACCACCACCTTTCCCCTCACCCCTCAGTGGGTAGTTGCATTAACTGATCTCAGAGCATTTTCCAACACAATACATTTTGTATGCTTAATAAGTCTTCATTTTAATAAGGGGAGGATTCTGGAAGAATGTGATTGTGGGTAGGCATGGAGAAAAAGCAGTGGGAGAATGAAATCCTAGGGAGAGTGGTTTAGCCATGATTATTATGTGGGCAAAGTTTGGTGTAGGTTATTTATGGAGAGGAAATCCTCAATACAGGAGACATTCAGTCTATAAAAGATACATGCAAGCATATTAACTCTGCATGCCAGGTTTCTTTGTGGCCACAGGAAGAATGGCATTGTAATTTGTATGCAGTCTAGAGGTCAACCTGTATTGCATTGCCATCATGTTAAACTGTGTTGTCCTTTGCAGGTGGCAGGTCAAATGAATATATCTTCTCATTAAATTTTTGTTGTTTTTGTTTTTGCTTGCATGGTCCTTCAGAGCCTAAACTCTGTTTAGAGGATTTAGCTGTGTAGTTATTTTTTACCTTGACTACATTCCAGACCTTTGAACTTTTACATGCCCTTGTCTGAGCCACAACATGCAGTTTAATTCTTATGCAGGTGCCCAAAAACTTAAAACTCAGTTCTAAGGGATTAGGCAGGAAATCTGACTATCTCTCCTGCATTACAGGATTAAGGCTAGCATCGAGCAAACCTGTTCACTGCACAGTTTACTGCACTGTTCACTGCACTGTTCCAAACCCAGTTGAGAAAACTGTGAATGATTAAGTAGACCTACACGAAATGAAGAAATCGTACAATGAGCTAATAAAATGTTGAATACTTCAATGATGACATGACCATACAGTTCCGACGTCTTTATGCATTAACAGGTACACGGCTAACATTATCACTAAGTAAAGGAATACATTATTTCTAACACCTTTATTGGACACAAATTGCACATGAATTCTGAACCAATTAAAAGAAAATTCATTTAAATAAGACAATTTGTCTATAAAAAGATACATTTAATTTCTCCTGTACCCTTTGTATTTTCGTCTAAACTCAATGTCATGGCGTGTAGAACGTGCAAGAAAAGAGGAAGCAAAGAAGAAAGAGTGAACTGAAATAGTTAAATGATACGAACATAAATATGGACTAATGAGAGCAAGAGAACGCCAAAGTTACATTCACTGACCAATAAAGCTCACGAAAAAACGAAAAAGGCTTTAAAAGAGCAGAACATAACCCACAGGTGAGGGGAGCTACCTGCAGGTTGGGCTTGAAATAATTGTCCAAATTGTGTGAATGTTTCACCTAATAGGTCAAATAAGACTGGTGCTCAGTAATGATGTTTCGTTTTGTAAGGCGTTCCACCTGGACTGTGACTGGAGCGATTATTAGGCCAAAGGTGCAAGAGCATTCCTCCCTCCTAGATTTGAAAGGATGTCTTTGCCACCATCACTCATCATCTCTTCCAGAACGTTCTCCGCTTCTAGGGTGTTCACATGGTGGAGCCTGTCACGTCTAATGATCTCTGGATTGATTGTTGCACTCATGATCTAGTCTTGACATCGTGCATGCAGACATGTTAGGCTGGACGCGTTTTTGCTCATGCGTGCGGTACTGTGTGTGAATCGCCCAGTGTGGTCTGAGGATGAGAGGACTCCTGGTTGATGGTTCTTAAATGCAGGTGTGAGGGCTGATGTGTTTTGCAGAACCCAATGGCCGTGCCTCTTCACGGGCCCAAGTGAAGCAGCAGTGCTGTGAACGTCTCTCGCTCTCCTCCCAGCTTGTTCTCGGTGGCCTCCTCAGTCGAGTAGGAGACACTCTCTAATCAAAAGCATATTGCTACTAATAAGGGTCGGACCAAATGTGTGGTGCAGATTACTTAGTACTACTGGAAGTTCACAGCAAAACAGCTGTTTCTAGTTTTTATAGATCTACCGTTAAGTTTAAAGGATTTTTGACTTTGAAAGTATAATCCCTGCTTCATGCCGGAGAGCTTAAATTTCTTAAGCTCTGGAAAAAGAGCTCTGAACTGCTCAGTAAAAATGAGCCACTATACTAAGCCAGTCTAGTTTAAAATCTTTGCAAAAGGCTCAAACTTTGTGTGTGTTTGTGTATAAAATGTCCTTGATCTAGCCCACTATAAAATGTTCATAAATACAGCAGTAACATGGCATTATCAACTTCAGAACTGTTACCACCACCTAATGTTTCAAAACCTTAATAACATTTTATGTTGTGCTTTCCATGGGACCATCACTCTCTCCACTAGATGCTTGTAGACTTTGAAAGCTCTGTGCTTTCCTTGCCAGTAACTGCATGAATAACAATAGTCAGAAATTTTATCATGATCTCATTTGCCAAGAAGCATACAGTGGCTTGGCTTATTCTCAAGAAAAGCAATGCCTAAGTTTTCTGATATGACGATAAGACATGAACAGAGGTATGTGGAATGGGTATTCTGCTTCCTTAAGGAGAATGATTGGTGGTATTATGCTTGAATCAGGCACAGCAGAAAGGGATTTTGTAACCACCATTGTCTCCTGCAGAGTTATGCATGTATTCAATAGATTTTCTCTCCTTCAGATCAAGAAGGCGTACAGACAGCGAGCATTATCTTGCCATCCGGACAAGAACCCGGACAACCCGAAGGCTGGTGAGTGGATGATGTGTAGTTTCTGATATAAAGAAGCCTAATTTTATTGATTTTACAGGGAGCTTGAACTTCTGTTGCACTGTTCAGAGAATAAACAGAATTGCATTTGATGTTGCAGACACAAGATAGCAGGAACAAACGTTAGTCAGATGTCCCTCGTCCAGCAAGGCTGTAGCTCAGTGTAGTTCAGTGTAGCTCAGTGTAGCTCAGTGTAGCTCAGTGTAGCTCAGTGTAGCTCAGTGTAGTTCAGTGTAGCTCAGTGTAGTTCAGTGTAGCTCAGTGTAGCTCAGTGTAGCTCAGTGTAGCTCAGTGTAGCTCAGTTACGCTGTTTCATTGTCCCCAACACGGTGAAGTCAAGAGCCATGCAGCCATTCATTAGCCTCTCAAGTGTGCTGGAAGATGGACTCACACAAACAGACAGTTTTCCCCCCTGTCATTTTACATGGCAGCAGATGGCTGGGATATTCTCCTAGTTTACAAAGGTTATGTCTAAAACATTTTTTTTTGGTGCCTGCCCATCATTGTTCTGGGATTTTCCAGTAACATCAAATTCATAATGCCAGTTGCCCCATATAGATTTGTCCTAGTACATTTATAGATCACTTTCACTCTGAGACTCACTTCAGAGTTTCCTACTCAGCTGGTTGTTTTTTTTAAACCATGGATCTATTTGATGCCACAGACCCTTATGGGATGTTTGAGAGCACAGGAGAGCACACCCACAAGAGTGGGAATGACTCTCTTTAATGAAGGAGGGTGTTGATGGTTAGTCAAGAGCATCTGTTAACTCACTGTCCTAATGTCACTGCTCTCCTTCATGCACACATACAGGTTTCATATAACATTGCATGAGCAGCTGATGGAAATGTTAACTGCACATGTCATGGAGCAAGTGTGTGTTAGCGCTCACTTTCCTTGTTTGCAAGCTGTTATGTAATGGAGAACACGAGTACTTCAGACTGGAAGAAAACAGCAGGGTGCCATTAGCTGACAGGTATAATTAACACTGGGATGTGGCCCTCCAGGAATCTGAGTGAAGAAAGTCTTTATTCTGGTTTCCAGGCAGACAGTATCTGAGTTTATTTAACAGGTAATGTAATATTAGTCAGTATTACTCAAAGCTAAACTCAAGAGTTCAGTCTCCTAGTGTCAGTGAGGAAAGCAGAGGCCTCTATGGGAGGCCCGAGTTTCTCAGCATTGTCGTGTTTTTAAAACCATCCCAGCATGTTTAGGCTGCTTTTCTCCTGCATCCTGCACCATTCCCACAAAGACCCCAGGCTACAGTGGTCCGCAGTTCAGCCAGATTCAGCCAGATGGATCTCTCACGGCCCCCCGGCTCCTCCCATGGGTCCATCCCCAGAATGTGTGCAGCAGACCCGGGACCCTGGCTCGGCACTGGAGGACGTGAATCTTCACCTTGGACAGGGGTGGTAGCTGTGTGGCCTGTTTTTGATCGAGGCTTTCGTGGTCTCTGGACAGCGCGGCAGAATTCCTATTAAGCGGGAACACACGGCGGTGAAGGGGCAGTGGGGGTTCAGAGCCCAGGGAGACGGGGGACGGCTTTACCAGAAGCGAAAGGCAAGAAGGCTGCGGAGGACGCGGCCTGGCGAGCACATGCCATTTTACACTCGTGCGACAAGGCGAGGCTGCGGAGGTGGGACAGAGCCAAGGAGGGAGTGAGGAGAGGGTCACGTGTGGGGAGGGTCACGTGTGGGGAGGGTCACGTGTGGGGAGGGTCACGTGTGAACACCCCGTGCTTCTGTACGTCAAAAACAGCTTGGCTTCTTCTCCCTCTTCCCCCTGTTCAAAGAGCATGGACACTAAACCTGTCATACGATCGCAATCGAATTGCTTTTATGTACTTTTTGTGCCTCTTTGAATAAATAATCAAAACTAATTTGTATAGAAAATTCTAACTTATTGCTAGGATATTAAAAGAAATAAGGTTGATTTGATGTCCAGTGCGCTGCACTATACAATGTAATATAGCACAAAGTCATCCCCTACATAATGAGGTGCATTGTAATTTCTATATTGAGACAGGCTAGAAAACTACCGGTAATGAAATCCCCAGTTAGTTTATTACATAAAGAACTAGAAATCAACTTAATCTCTCACTTGCATTTGTAAATAAAGTGTTCTGTTTTGTGCCGAGCTACTACATGTGAAATGAGGGAGATTGTGCAAATCCACAGCAGTCTGCTCAAAAAAGTGCAGATGGTGACCGTAATAACTGTGGCAGGCCTGGTGAGGACTGTGTGAAACTGGAACCACAGGGCTGATGAGTGCAGACGCTGGAGTGGAGGAAGCGTGTTCGTGGAGACAGAGAAAGGCTTTCTTGCCTAAACTGAGTAATTACGGTCCTGCAGGAGTGAGGGCTCCAGCCGGCGGGAGGGCGGCTCGCGTGGAGCTCCTGATTGTCTGGGCAGTCCCTCCGGAGGGCTTAATACGAGGGGCTGCAGGGGGCCTCTGGGTTTACGTGAGAAAAACAGCAGGCTGTCATGAGAGGAAACGGCCTTCGTGAGACTCCAGGCGCTCGGCTCCAACACCGGAAATGTGGGTTAACAGGAGCCCCTCACCAAACTCGCTGCCCCGAGTGCAGCGCCCTCTCATTATGCTTGTATAAAATCCCTCATTTAGCTGTGAAGGTGAATGTGTCGACCCTGGCGAGATGGCGTGGTTGTAGCCACCTACGGCATATCTCGGGCTTCTCTCCCCCTCCTTCTCTACCACCTCCCCGTTCCTCCCTCTCTTTCCTTTTCTGGCCAGCTATCACTCAAACATGTGGCCTTTTGAATGCAGATTTCATGGTCCTGTCTTTCGTGAGAAGACGACGCACACGCACGACTGTCCTTAATGGCCGCCGTGAGCAGGGCCTGTGTTTAATAGCCGCTGAGATCGCTCATTGTTGTCTGTGGTTCACAGCGGAGCTCTTCCACCAGCTCTCCCAGGCCCTCGAGGTGCTGACGGACGCTGCTGCCAGGGTAAGACGGCAGCCATAGACTAACCACCAAGATGTAAATATTGTCTGCCAGTAAAGTGAGAGTTATCAGGATTTAGTGAAAGTTAACCCAGTCTGTGCTCCATAATGTTGTCTTTGCTGCAGGCAGCCTACGACAAGGTCCGTGCCGCCAAGAAGCAAGCGGAGGAGAGAACCCAGAGACTGGATGACAAGAGGAAAAAGATCAAACTAGGTGAACCACCAGTCATCTCCCCAAACCACACGGCCTGCTTTGCTTTATTATTTGACCAGACATGATCAGGCACAGTAATGCATTCAGCTCAAGGTGCCTCGTGTGGTTGGGTGCTTTTGGACTGTGCTTAAATGTGCTGGTTGGTTGGTTTGTTTGTTTATTTTTATGTGTTCTTTTCCAGACTTGGAGGCCCGTGAACGGCAAGCAGAGGCACAAGCTCAGAAAACCGAGGAATTCCGAATCACTCGAACATTAGAGGAAGAGGTAAGAACTCCACTTTGACTCCTGTGTGTGTCAGAGACATTTCAAACAGCTTTTCTGTCATATCTGTAGGAGTGGGAGCCATCTCAAATCATCTCCCTCTTTTATTTCAATCCCTGCTGAACGGTGGAGGAAGAGCAGTGCACATGTGTGTGTGATCTTAGCAACCCGCCTGCCACATCAGCTGTTACAGCCTCTGCTTTAGGTGCAGGATGCTAGTCTATAAGCTCATAGGTTAATAATGAATAAACAGATTTATGTAGAGTGTTGCTGCACAATAGATCAATTAATTGGTTTGGTTCATTCTAATTGCACCATTAGTCTTCATAATATTCATGTAGTGAAAGTCAAATAAACAAATTAAGCCCTGAGCCAGATCACTTCTTCCTACCTAGATGCTTACCCACCTACTCTGTGTACAGTGAACATCCTGACCTATCCCTGAGTACTACATCCTGACCTATCCCTGAGTACTACATCCTGACCTATCCCTGAGTACTACATCCTGACCTATCCCTGAGTACTACATCCTGACCTATCCCTGAGTACTACATCCTGACCTATCCCTGATATAACCAATTAGTGTTCTGTGGGTTTTTTGCAAGAAACTCTGTGTGTGACACGACCCAACACACGTGAAGTCACAATAAGTGCAATATGGGTTTTGTCTGAGTCATGCAATCCTCAAATCTGGACCTGCGCTCCATATGGTTAGACAGTTCATTTATGGCCAGTAGGTGGCAGCATACCATTTAAAAAGGTTGATCATAAGGGTTACTGTAGTTCAAATGCTTTAGGATAGTACATGGTGGACTATTCAGTTGGATTAGATTGGTTGGATTAAAACAGTTCTATGCGAGTGAAAATGTAATGATGCAGACTGATTTTTTTACTGCTGTGTGCTTAAATGGTGCACATTGGATATGTCTGTCTTTGCAATGGAGCATGTCTGTTGACTGGGTTAAACATGTAGTGTGTTTAATGTGTGTTGTACGTGTGTGTGTACAGATTGCCCGGTTGAGAGAGGAGGGGTCCAGACAGCTGCAGGAGGAGCAGAGACTGATTCGAGAGCAGATCCAGAAAGAGAGAGAGGGGCGACTGCACACACACGCCACACATGCGGGTACTTACAAGCTATTACCACTTGGAGTTTTTCTGATATCCTTACACGCAAACTACCCTCATATCTCACATGTGTTATTAATTAACCAAACCCTTTATCACACAAACCACCTGCTATAATTATTTAAATGCTGCTTTCTTGATCTATTGCCCGAACCTTACAGAACCTGGAAATCACTGTTTGATTAAAATGATCATCTCATTCAACAGAGAACATTAAAAGTATGCAGGAGCATGACTATAGTGCATCCGGATCATATCGAGAACATATATGACAAGGTTCCTTGAGAGAGGGTGGAGGACGTCTCCGTACAGGGACAGCCTTGCAGGACGTCTCCGTACAGGGACAGCCTTGCAGGACGTCTCCGTACAGGGACAGCCTTGCAGGACGTCTCCATACAAGGACAGCCTTACAGGATGTCTCCGTACAGGGACAGCCTTACAGGACGTCTCCGTACAGGGACAGCCTTGCAGGACGTCTCCATACAGGGACACTCTTATGGGACGTCTCCGTACAGGGACAGCCTTACAGGACGTCTCCGTACAGGGACAGCCTTGCAGGACGTCTCCATACAGGGACAGCCTTACGGGACGTCTCCGTACAAGGACAGCCTTACAGGACGTCTCCATACAGGGACAGCCTTGCAGGACGTCTCCATACAGGGACAGCCTTACGGGACGTCTCCGTACAAAGACAGCCTTACGGGACGTCTCCATACAGGGACAGCCTTGCAGGACGTCTCCATACAGGGACAGCCTTACGGGACGTCTCCGTACAGGGACAGCCTTACGGGACGTCTCCGTACAGGGACAGCCTTGCAGGACGTCTCCATACAGGGACAGCCTTACGGGACGTCTCCGTACAAGGACAGCCTTACAGGACGTCTCCGTACAAGGACAGCCTTACAGGACGTCTCCGTACAGGGACAGCCTTGCAGGACGTCTCCATACAGGGACAGCCTTTTAGAAGAGGACTCTGCTCAGATGTGGAAAATGCACATGGATAATCTAACATTCTCTTCTCTCCCACCTTCCCATTTTTCTGTCAGATACTACATCATCTCCACAGAGCAACCGAAGTGTCACCCCTAAATTAAAGGTAAATTTGCAGAGAAACTTTTTGATAGCTATACGTACAGTGGTGTTACCATTGGACCAGGTTGCACACATCATCACTGATTTAACCAGAGTTTAATAGTGGACGTTTGTTTTGGAAACATTCAAAACATAAAACTGTCACAATGTTGTACAATAAAGAGATTAAAATGCATTAGTTTAATGAATGAGTGCTAGTTAATTTCTTTTGGCATAGTGTTCTTGCAGTTTGACATGCACAATGATATATTAAATTATTGAAATAGGGCATAGAAAGAAATAGCAGAGGCTGAATGTAAATGTAAAAAAGGCAGACTACATGTTTTATTACTGAACCCCAGTACCAGCCCTCCCCCTAATTCCCTTCAAATTAAGCTTCATTCTGTGTCCATTAATCCGCCCATTCCAGGCCCGTCGTCTGGAGGGCCGTGGCTACGAAGGCTGTTCTGTTTCCTTTGGAAACCATTCAGTTTCTTTTATTAAGGGATGCAGAGCGACATTAGCTAATGTCTTTCTGTTTAATCACATTACTACGTCCCCCCCAACTCTATCCCCTAAGGAATTAGTGACATTAGTCTGCTCGTTTAGTGAATATAAACACAAGGGTCAGATTTTGAGTGAACTGTGGGTCGTATGCTGTTTAATTACTTGCAGTTCCTGGTGAGTATTATTCTTTGTTATTTTCTCAAGAGCAAATTTGCCTGAAAGCTGAAAAATAGCTGTTTTTACCTCTTATAGCCACTGTGTTATATACATATTTGTTTTTAATTTTTCCCAAAAGCTATTAGGTTTGTTTTTCTGCAACAAGAATCTTGTGTGCCATCCTTTCTTGTAACAAATCACTTTGGTATTTTTACAAGACCAGACAATTAATAAAAAGGTGAATTCCTTGAATATCTGCATTTATTTTTCTCTTATATGGAGCCAGTAATCCTTTTGTGTTTACTTTTATTTACATGGTTGCTCCAGCATGAATTAAGTGTTCTGAAGTCCCTTATGGAGCAAGTCCTTTTCTCCTGAACTTGGGAAGTTCGTATGAAAGCCATAATTCACAAGCAGTTTGAAAAATGAGCTACAAAACCCATAGCGCAAGCGACTCACGTGAGATCATATTATTTTTCCAGAGGGAGCGTTTGCTTTTGTTCTAGTGGGGGAAAAATAGTTCTTATTTGCAAGCCATACCGACTATAAATGTAGGAGGAAGGTGCCAGAGAATCCCAGGACATGACGTCCAGAAATACTGCACAATCCTCAGACCAGAAGCTTCATTCTGGGTCCAGGCTGGTTAATCTGCTCCACATTTAAGACATCAGCCAATATCTGCACTACATCATCATAAGATTATGCATGTAGGCCAAACTTGTAATCGTAACAGCAGCACCGCGATGGAGTATTTTCCCTATGGAATGAAAGCTGTTGTGTCTGCAAGGATTAGTAGTGCTGAAATTCGTTGATTATTTATAGGTGGCAAAGGCAACTTGTGATAGAAGTGTACAAGAGTCAGGAACGGCTCATTGCAGTTGACGGGCCAACGATTAAGTGGCACTGTTACAACCTTCAAAGTAGATAAAGGAGTTGCCACAGTGACTGACCAGCCCACGTTTATATAATTTGCCAGAGTGCCAACTCTATAAAATACTTCTGTTGCTGCTATCCACACTTCCTCTCTAACAGTCTCGTTGGCGATGCAGTTACGTACATCTGTAAATCTGTGCGGTTATTGCTGGTGCGTCATTAACATGTCTGGTGGTCAGCAGGTAAGGTGATTCTAGGAGCACCTCAGGTTCCTATGTGGATTGAATAGATTCCTCCCTTCCTGCCCCTCTCTTTATTGCACACTCGGATGCTACAGGGTTTATTGGTGAGGGTCAGGGCCCAATGAGCTCCAGGCCTATCAAAAGGCTCTGCCACAGAGCTCTGCTCCCACTGATTTTGGTGTGTTATTCCACATCTATTCATGGAGAAACGGACTCTCGCCGCTCAGTGCCAGCAGATGCACAATCTGCTTCACCCACAACCATTAGAAACGATTTCTTCAGATGTTCTGTTTTTTGGTGACCTGATTTGGTAAGGAATTGAATGCAAGTCAAAGGAATCAATAAGAGGACTTTTAAGATCTGTTTTGGTTGGGCCATTGTAATATCCTGCTGATTTACTCAATTTATGGACTGTTTTTCTATCTTTTGTCCAGCTGAAGTGGAAGTGTAAAAAGGAAGATGACAACAATGGTGGCTATTCTCAGGAATTCCTCCAGTGTCTTCTTCAGAAGGTGATGTTTCGATCTCTAGGTCCAACAAAGCCAACATAACCTCTGACAGTGTTCCAAGATCCTGCCCTCTGGTGTCCAGGACCGTATATGTTTCACTTTCTAGTAATCACGTAACTGGCTAAATGTCTGTGACAAGGTTTGAGTGGTGTGTTTTAGGGAGTGTGAGAAAGTGACTTGTGTGTGAATGAGCTGTTTCTCTTAATGAGTCCGGTCCGGTGTCCAGCGCCCCAGGTTCCAGGCCTAGATGACATCAGCTATTTAGGCACTTTTATTTGCCCCCACCAAACACCCCCTACCTCCTTCTTGTGAGAGCACCATTAAGTTTTGTAGCAGCAGAGTGCCGAGGGCAGTGCAGTGCCCTCTTAAAATGCCGCACGCCACCCTCGCTAGTTGCATTCACCAGCGTGTTTAGCGCTGCCAGAGGAGTTGCTGGGAAATGTGCTCTTCTCATGCAAGTGGGCAACGCACACACCATCCGGGTGTGTCCTGGTCGGCTCTGAGGCCTTCTGGCATTGGTATGGCTTCGTTAGCGCTCGGGCCGGGCCGGGAGAATGTTCTACCGCCATCCCGCCCAGCGCTGGCTCCCGCTGGAAGGTGCGACATAAGGTTGGTTCCGAAGATTGTTGGACGTTGACTATGAAGGCAATGAACAAATGAGCCTTGAGAGGGTGAACGTAACGTTGGGAACAAGCTACAGGCTCTGTCTGGAACAGGCCCGTGTGTGTTTTGGACCTACGAATCGAACTGTGATCACCCTCACTCCTCTTCTCAGCTCTCTCCCCAAAGACAGCTTTGGAAATGTTAAGATATTTGAAATAGGGGTCCACTGGGAACTCTCTCTTTTGTCACTTTTGGCAAGGTTCTAGTCCTCGGTGTCCAATTGCGTTCATGCCTTTAATTTTTCCCAGCAAACGAACATTTCCATGGATTTCAGATTCTCCGAAACAAGTAATACACGCTTGACATCCAGTGTGTGGGTAATGACTCTATGGCACATGACATGTCAGAGCAGTGATGTTTGGCCAGGACAGCACTGCTGGTCTGCTGGTCTTAGCAGAGTCTTGTTAAATGTTATGGGTGA
Source organism: Brachyhypopomus gauderio (assembly GCF_052324685.1). Lineage (NCBI taxonomy): Eukaryota > Metazoa > Chordata > Actinopteri > Gymnotiformes > Hypopomidae > Brachyhypopomus > Brachyhypopomus gauderio. The sequence continues at coordinate 11,066,210 of NC_135227.1, forward strand.
ACAAAGACTGCAAACAAAGCAAAGATTTTGTTCAATCCAATCCTCCTTCTCCCTTGGGGTCAAAGGTTACTGAGGGAGCAAAGCCAAACCTCCCATTACTCCCTATTCTTAATCTTTCTGGCAGGCCTGTGGCCCTGAGCCATAGTAATTTCAGTCCTCCTACCCTAAAACATTCTGACCTAGCCTTTTCAAGTGTGCGAAATGTCCCGAACAGTTCCAGAAAACTGACTGTTAGGTTCCAAAACATTTGAAGAAAGACACAGTTCACCTCATTTAAATAATGACAAATAAAGATTAACACACTAATTATGTACAGTGATAGTTTGCCTGAATGTAAAGAAGGCACTGTAAAACATCATATTGTACGTTTAGTGGTTACTTGCGTATTTTTTGTTGTTTTTGGCATAAATAAAATAGCCAATATAATATCATTTATATAATTAATCATTTATATAATTTTTTGTAAATTGTATATATTTTTTAAGTTTTCACGTTGTCAAGTTGAGACATTTTCTTGATTTTCTGTTTTATAGTATGGAGACATCTTGAATGTTGTAGTCTCCAGTAAGAAGAAGGGCAGCGCGGTGGTGGAGTTTGCCACAGTCAGAGCAGCGGTGAGTTTTCTCATGCTAACTAAGAACCGTCTCTTTCCTCAGGTATTGTGCATAATTGGGTTATAGGAATTGTTTACTGTCTTTTTCCTCAGGGGATGTGTATATTCAGGTATAATTGTTAGGTATCATTTGACTTTCGTCTAGTGGTTTTTCCAGCTTAGAGTACCTTGTGTTCAGGACTATCTATTCTACCTTGGAGATTCCAAGCAACTACATAGCACTTTTGTAAGTCGCTCTGGATAAGAGCGTCTGCTAAATGCCATAAATGTAAATGTAAATGTAAACCCTAGAATTGTTTCTGCATGGCTAAGGACTGTTCAGTCAACAAATACATTGTAATACCTTACAAATACCAACAAATACCTTATAAGTTTTGTTTACCAGTTTATCACAGTTTAATTTCCATTGTACCTTTGTGAATGTTTTCTTGTTGCTTAACAAAAATGACCAGTGGGTTTCGGTGTGGTTGTTTGTGTTTGCATTCAAGTGTGATTACTGTATTCACAAGCTAGTATGTTTAGCGCAGACCAGAGCTTTATTTATCTGCTTGTCAGCTTGTGTGGTTACCTGCCTAGAGTATCTGGCCACCATGCTGTAAGAACAGCCTCTGTCTATTTCTGGCACTCGATCGTCCCTGGGCACACTGGGTACCTGGTGCTCCCTTAGGTTCAGTACACTCGCCCTCTGCCGCACTGCACAAAATGAACCAGTGTTGTGACTTTAACAGTAATGACTGATGATAATACAATTTACAATAGGTTTTGTCTCCCCATTTTTAGTAATTAATTTTCCATATTTCTTCAGTGTTCAGAAGTAGCCTTGTTGGGCTGCTTTGAAAACTGGGCCTGTACATTCTGCTGGTGTTAGGAAGGTTTCAGTGAACTTTTCTACTCAAAAAAGACTCAGAGAAAGTGAATGCATAACAAATGTATCGTGCAGGTGCCTTAAAGATGAATGGCTGCTCAGCCTGAAAGGAATGTTCGTGAGAATGGTACATAACAATGGCTCGAGCACATTTGCTTTTCTTTTTTTTTCTTCAAAATCTGGCTTATTTAAAACTTATTTGGGGGGGGGGAGCTGTTAATGAGACTCTTGGTAGACCTGTGTATGATCTAACTCATCTGGTACTCCTTTTCAGGAATTGGCATGCAAAAATGAGTGTGGCCTGACAGAAAACCCTTTAAAAATCATCTGGTTGGAGGGTCAACCTGACGCTGGTGTTCCAACAGTGGCCAATCACAACACATCTGGAATGTTCACTCCTTCACAGGTACAGTAACTCCAACTCTAAACAACATTGTGTATGCTTCCTGCTCGTGACAGAACTATTGCTTCTGTCGTACATGTTCTTTCTTAATTGCGTCTTCCATCTCCATGCAAATCAAAATCAACATTACTAAAGAACAATTAATATTCTGCAGATTTGGCTTCAAATCCAAACATGCAGATAACACCATGAGCACCGTGCACTGAAAATACAAAAATGTAAACATTTGACATTTTCCTTTCATATTGGCAGGCAAATATGTCTGCCATGCTTGTGGGCTCATTATGGGGCTCCTGAACAATGTGTTTAGGGAAAGAGGGCTTGGGTTTGTTTGGCTTGGAAGGCGCTCTGTGTGCACATTTAGCAGCCTTCATGGACCCCCAGCCCGTCCCTCATTAAGAGCTGACCCAGCAGGCACGGGCGGGAAGCTAGAGGGGGAAGACTAGCAGCATGCGTAATGGACGACTGGCACGAGAGGCTACAGCCCCCCCCCAGGCAGGGAGAGTTAACCCTAAACATTCTCCTCTCTGTGCCCCTCCACACACACCTTAGACCCGTACTACAGCCAGTGTGTCTAAGTTACTGTACCAGACTGATGGGCAAGGATCTTTATCTTAAGGCTGTTGTATTTCAAGCTTTCTTCTCCATCATGGGCTAGCCTCCACTGCTTAATAACACATCTACAACCAGGCCATGAGAAGAGGCCCAGTAGTTTAGACAGGCAGACTACCCACTCAGCTGAAAACATTACAGGCCAGTGTGAAAGCTTCAGGGAAAGGGCATCATTTATACAGTTGTCATGCCTATTGGGAGAGGATGGTCTCCATTACATGTACTGGAGCTCCTACGCATTAATGAAGATATGAAATTAAGTGATGTAATGGTATGACTCAAGGTTTTCTTTTAGAGTACAGGACATGGAAAGTTTCTCTCTCTCAAACACTCATATTGAAGATCTTTCTTAACCATGTTCTTATCTAACATCCTGCATGTCTTCAACCTAATTAGTGGTTTGACTTTAGGCTTATAACACTGGTCATTGGCTTATCTCATGGATGCTTCCTCTGTATGATTTGAGTGTCTCTGTTTAATTCTACCTTTGTAAATTTCATATGAAAATTTTGTGATCCAATCTTGGCCCTCAGGTTCCTCTTTTGAGTCTGGCTCCTCTCAAGGTTTCTTTCTTATGTTGTAGGAGAATATTCCCTGTGAGTTGGGCTTTTTGTGCTTCCCATCTCTCTGTCTCTAGAAGAAATGCTCGTGTTTGAAGTGCTGGGATTTGCTAGAATAATGTTCATTAAGGATAATTTTGTGGCAACAGTTTTCTTCATTCAATACTGGATGCAGATCGTTTCATCATTTACAGGGTTCTGTGAGGCTAGAAGAGGAAAACATTATTATAATGCCGTTTGCGCATTGGCCCCTCAGGGCAGGAACTTCACACTCAGGCCTATGGCAGATAATGGGGTGGGGGTGGGGTGGAGCACTTTCTCCAGAGGTGAACATTACTAAAGTAGTCCAGCCTGTGGGCCAAGGCCATCCTTGAATGTCTTGGAGGTCTGTTGGAGCTGCAGTGTATCCCACAATGCCTGTTTTCCCTTGCTTCCTCACGCCAACTATAATTGCAGAGGAGTAATGGTGTAGACATACATGTTTTTCCTTCTTACCTCATGACTCTTCTTTTTGGCCCTGGAGGCCAGCTCCAAAGATTGCTGCTTTTTCTTAAGAGGAAATGAACTTCACACAGTGCAGTCAACATCAGCAATAGGGCTCCACCGATCCAGAAGATGTGTTTTAGACTGGACGTTTCACTAAAAACATAAAAATGGCACCACTCTTCATCAGATAACACATTCAATCAAACAAAATAAGGGATTACCTACAGATAGGAATACTGCTACTCTTCACCTCAAACCCAATAAAGACCCAGTGCGACCGTTCACCTACTAACCTCTATCACTCATCAATGCTGACACAAAAATGCTAAGTAAAACCTTGGGATAGAAACAGTAATACTTTACCTAATTCATCTGAATCAAACAGGATGGTACAAGTCTCTGATGTGCTATCTATTTACCATAGTGTTTTCACACTAGCTGTAACACTATGGCAGAATATAAATATAAAAGGAATATAGACACAAAGTTACTAAACATTTTTATACACAGATACAATTTTCCTCTTTTTACAAAACCCATCAATCTCAATAAGAACTGATTCAAACCAAAATCTTATACCAAAAAGAGTAGTGGGCAACTGCCCTGTCATTCCTGTGGGGTCTGAGTACCAGTAGTCCTCTAACATCCTAACATCCTCTAACATCCTAGTGACTTTGGAGAAGATCACCTGCCAAATGTGTAAAATCCAAAGGTGATTTGCTAGTGTGCAGTACATCTATCTAGTCTACCTGCCTCACTAACCTACCTAGCCAGCGTTTCGCTTGGTCTTGCTTGCCCAACCACTTCTTCCAGGGCTGTGTTCTGTGATTGTGATTGACACAAGTGAGAGTGAAATACAAATATTTATTAGGGTTACATGCCAGTGTTAGGGTTAGGGTTAGTGATATTTATAAATTGTAGCTCAGAAAAAAACACTGTGTCATGTGTAGACATGTGTTTGTATGCATGTGCCAGAAATTAATTTGTGCCGTAGCTTGATTTTGCTAAGGGCTTCAGGGAGGTAAGGGCTAGTTCTGTTCATGCCATAGTTATTTATGTCAGCCTCAATAAACTGTTTCAGCTATAAGAACATAAGAAAAATGGAAATGCGTGAAGCTGCTAGTGTGGATTAAGGATTCATTTGTAGTTAGAGATGGCACCAATCTGAAATCACATATTGAAATCTGGCCAATATCATCAAAAGTGCTTGGTCATGTATCGGAGAAGAATTTTTTAAGGAAACCAATCTAATACCATCACAAATCCAGACTGAAGAGAGTACAGCAGTGCATTGTGATAACAGCCAGGTTCATTTTAGCAGGTCAACTTGTCTAGTTTGAGCAGTTTATATGTTCAAATGAACATATCTATGCACTCACACTCGTGTGATTTCCATTGCTGGTATTTTGATAACCCAGTGTGGGAAGCGGGTCACCTACTTTCTAGTGAGAGCATTTACACAAGACAAAATAGTGTTTGAGCACTATTCACTGCCATGTCCATGACCAACGGTAATTTGTAACTGTCAGAATTCCCATAGCTAGCTGCCCATATGTATTTTTTGTGGCTAGAAAGGATAACTGTCCTGTAAACAATAATTATTGCTTGAAGCAGAGCTTTAGTGAAAAGAGACTTGTAGTTTTGGTAGTGTCTTTGGTCGCTTTGTGCCTGGTGTTTATTGGATAGAACAACAATTTAACACAAAAATTCACAAGAACTGTTTTAAAGTTATTATTTACTATACAGTTGTGCAGTTACAGTAACATTCAGTAAGACAGAAATGAAAGATAAACTCTAGATTCCAACCAAGTAAAACAACTAAAGTACAGCTCCACAATGGATTTAAATGAAAAAGAAAATGATTTATTTATTTATTATTTATATGAAATCGTCATTGGTATTGGTCAACATTCATTTGCAAGATATCAGTATTGGATATATAACAGAAAACCTGCTATTGTGTCTTCTCTATATGTAGTTGAACTGGCAAGCAGATACACTTTTCTTCTTCATTCTTAATGTAGTAGCTTCTTCTTGTCAGGCATGTCTAACATCTGCAGTGATGTATTCTGAATTAATTAAAATAGCTTGATTTGAGGGATGGCTTGTTTGGAAATTCCTTTTCATGATTTCATGTATGCAAGGATGACCTCTATTTCAAAATATGCTGACTAAGAGACAACATTGCAAACTAAATAACTGAGAATGCTATGGTGTTTTACTATTGTACCGGTGTTGGTGCGGTATAAAAGTAGCCCTACATTGCAAAATATTGAAACCTCTGTTTTTCCTCCCTGTCAAATGCATCACAGCTCTTGCCAGACACAACATGAACCAGATGTATCTGCTATTTTGGGAGATTTCCTTTTTCAGCCATATCTATAGGCCACGACTGAAAAAGTACATTCTTCTCTCAAAACAAATGCGTACTGTGTCTGGTTTGGGTCCTGTTATGGTGTTGGCAGGAACAATTTGGTCTGCTTTCCCTAGACAGCCATCTAAAAGGAATCAGGCATCTTGGCTTCTTGGAAAAGCCAGAAGGCTGTGGAAGGTCTTATGTAGCAGATTGGGCAATTGGCGTTGACATTAGTATCAGTTAATGCTGCATTGCGGTCTGTAGTGAGAATTTTTCTGTGATGCATTTTATAATGCATTGATCTTTTGTTTTGGATTACAGATAATAGGATAATTTTTTTCATTTTTATGATAAAATAAATTTTTGCGTAAGGCCCTGACATGTGAGGGAAGTTCTGAGTTTCATTAAGTTAGAAGATAAGAAACGTACTTTGACATGGACTCGCTAAATGGACTCAGATTCAGAAGAGGGATATTTTATTTTCATTTACACAGAAAAAGTCCTGTGAAATTATGTTGCAGTAGTATTTTCAGTAGTATTGCTTTACGGTGCCAGCCGCAATTACAGTTATGAAAGGAATGCCTCAGTTGTCAAAACAATATTATAGAAAATGTTTATGTGAATTTTATGGGGAAGAAATGTATATTTTTCATGATGGTGTGAGATGGCAGGTTTCTGGTATTCATGGTGATAGTGTACTGGAATTCTGGAAGAAAAGTGGTACCAGATGTAGTTGGGGTACCTCACAATATAAAATGTCCGGCTTGATGTGCAACACCAAGATAATTTGTCTTCTAATGAATGTCGCTCTCTTCTCACATCAGTCGAGTGAGGTTTGGGCCCTTGATCTTCACCTTAGTCTACTTGTAGGTTTTTACATGCAGGTTGTGGTGTGTCCTTGCATGACACGTATTGTACAAATATTGAATTGTGTTTCTGGCCATATTCTTGCCATGCCACACATTATTGGTTTATGAAAGGATGTCTGGGATGTCCTGAGCTCTGTTCAGTCAGATATGTTCTGCATGCTGGCTGGTAAAGGTGGTCCCTGTAGCTTGTCTCATGGGCCCAAGCTTTTTAGAATAGGTTGTAAGTGAGGTAGAACAGTCAGGAAATTTGATTTGACTGATGTGGTTCACTGATACAGCGTCCACTGATGTGATACTGTACTATAAATGGATAATAAAGATCCCATTATTCTGTTATTGGATTTCAGCTCTACTCTTCATGAGGTCATGAAGTGATTTTAAAAATGTCCTATCTGTGTTAATGTCTTTAGGTTTAGGTCCAAGGGTGTTCACTTATTGATGCATACAGCTCCCTATAGCTCCTTTGCTTTCTGTGACAGATCTTTTAAAGTCTTGTTTTCTGCCATGGCATTTACATTTCAATTTTTTAGAGGCAATATGAACACTAATTCTAGTACTGCAGAAAATCTAATATTCCAGCTGGGGCCACCCATTACATTAGTAATATGTTATTACACCATTAGGCATTTGGTGTGAAATTCCTCTTTATTGTTCTTTACAGTAGCTGTGCTACTCAGAAATCCTGCTGCTTTGATACTGCACTGATGGTGGTCAGAAAGTTACTGTGTGCTTTGAGCCTCTGTGGCAGCTTTAATTGAGACTCAAATTTGAGAACACTCCACTGTTTTTAAGTTTAGGTTTATCCATAATAATAGGTCACTTCTAAATTTAACTCGTGAGGTGCTATAGAACGTTCTTCCACCACAATTTAAAAACAAGTGTGTATCATATGCCTACAGAAGAATGCTAATGTCATGTGACCAGGCCAGCTCTCTCTTGGTTCCTGATGGCCCGTGATGGCAGTGCAGACAAACAACAGCTCAGTGATGGCACATGGCCCTGTTTGTTCAGCAGGTAGTGCTTAAACTCTCATCAGGAGGAAGGCTGTTAATGACCAGCTCAACTACCCAGCACGTATCGCATTTCTCCACTTTGATAACATACCTTTCTTGCAGCATAATAGGTTTTATGAAACCTGCTATTTATTTAAATTTTAGCTTGTAAGTCATTAGATCATCATAGTATGTATAAGCAATTGACCTTGTTGATCCAAATATCTAGAGACATTCTGATACTTACATATGCTAGCCTTATCTAACAGAGCCAATCATGGTGTTTTCATTGTTTAATGTGAATAAACTGCTCTGGTATTAAGACAAAAATCGATGTCAAGATTCCCACCTGGATATAAGTTTAGAACTACTAAATGAGTGATGTCGCTTGAGAGCAACTTGAAAGGACCTGCAGCAAATGTATCCACTATAATATAAAAATACTGAATGAGGAAGAATGTTTTGCCTCTTAACTGATAAAAACTGATGAAGTGCTAACTTATTAACCAGGTTTTAGCACACGCTCTGTTAAGTAAAATGTCTTCTCAGACACCTGAAAGATTTGTCACTTAAACTCTTAATCATAATAGCTTTTGCATGGCTCGTGTGAATTGCTTAGAAGGGCTTAACTGAAACTCAAATTCAAATGGCAAAAAGGATTTTGGCAGTGGTACCTTTTGAAGTATTTGAAAACATCTTTTAACCATGAAATAGCTATTGCTTAATTTTGAATTTCCAGGATGAAGCCAATTAGTTTGTTGTACAACAAAGTGAAAGTTAAAGTATTGTCTTAGCCATGGAGGACATCCAATATAAATTGTTCTTCCAACAGGGTTTTCAAAAACACAGGAACCATCCATAGTCCTTCCATCTGTATTCCATTAATCTATCATATAATGTCACATGGTCACTCTAGCTGTGCACAGATTTTCCTCTACTGATGGAGTTTGTCCATCACCTGCAGTACATCATCTAGTATAGAGGGCCCCAGGTCCAGGTTGAAGGAGAAAGTTGCATCAGACTCTTCTGGTGCTGATTCCTCTGAGCCAGTTTGGGTTGAATTCCTCCCAGAACTCAGGCTCCGTCTGTCTGCACTTTGGCTGACAGAAACCTCTTCTGAATGCAGTTGGCAGGATTCCCTCTCCACCTCCTCCATATCCAAAAGGGGCAGGGAACTGCATTTCTTTTGCCTCTGGGATCGGAGCTGGCATTTCGAGTCCCTGTTGGTGCGGGTTGTCTCAGTTTCGTCCAGGTTAAGTCGAGGTGGCTTTGGAGGGGGAGCGCAGGCCAGGAAGAGGTTCTGCTCGCTCTGAGAGCTGTGCAGGAGAAGGCTGTGGCCATGCCTCAGGAAGGAGAGGTCCCCAAATCTGTCCTTGTGGTTGTCGGAGCCAATGTGAGCGAGGTGGCGGAAGTCTGCCAGTGGCAGGCTAATCATGTTGACGGAGAGAACCTTTCGTTTTGATGAGCTCCGTGACCATCTCCCTGATGGAGGCTTGTTTTGTGATGCTGTCCTCAGTGGCATCCCGTTGAATTTAGTGAAATATAAAGAAATATAGATTGTTTACTTTGAAAGGTTGAGAATGTGAGATGAAAAGGTCTTCATGGAGGTAAATTTCATGGAGTTCTTTTATTCTGAAAGAGAATGTACAAAGTAGATTTACAATGAAAATCAACTTCAACTTCAACATTTTCCCTGTAGCTGAGCATCGCCAATAACTGTAATAAATGTATATTTACTGTTCTCTACCACCAGGTCTAGATGTTTGTCATCCGTCTTATCAGAGAGCACGTAGTACAAGAATAAGAAACTTATCAGAATGTTATTTTACGTGGAAGGAGGTGAGAAATTTTGAAATTGCAAAGTGAGAAAGTTAGAATTTTCAATGTTATGTTACTTCATTGTTCAGTATTCTGATTGTAAATGGTATCAGAGTCTAATCATGATTTTGGCTTTGTGGTTACACTAATTATAATAGTCACACAGTGAAAGATTAGGGTCCTTCCCATTAGTTATTGTTTTTTTGCCAAATTGTGATGAGTTTTGATGCATATGATATTGTATGGTAATAGCTGCTCAAATGGTGTCTCCACATTCATCACAGAAGCAAAAAAGTGAGGCTCTTAATTGCTAAGGTAACATGAAAACACTTTGCAGATGGTAGCTAGTGGACAGTTCAGCGGACTTGAGATTTTATGTTATGGAGTAGTCTAGATCCATTAGATCCATTTTTGTGACTTAAAGCATGGTGCAAATGTGTATTGCACAAGACAAAACATGTTTTGTTGTCTTATAAAGTTTTTATCATCACTTTACTAGCAGCAGGAGATAAAGGAGTGTGGAGAGAGCAGCATTCCTTTTCAGCCATGTAAGAATAAGGGAGGGTGTGTTTGACCATTTTAAGAAATTTTAAATTTCTCATTTTCAAAGTCCAGATTAACAAAGTTGGGAGGTATTACTACCAAGATACCTCCCAACACCCTCCTCTTTCAGTTATTTTATCTTGATCTGTATCCTCTGATCAATTCACTTTGAAAAATAAGACTTTTGTTATTTAGATTGACTCTTACCATGAAAGGTTTGTCGATACAGGGTCCTGCTTCCACACCCACACATTGTATCGTCAGTCAACCAGGACTAGACTGAAACCAGTTATTTGAAGTGCTTCTGGTTACATGACAGGGCTTGTTCGTCTATTGAACATGGGAAACAGAGAAAGAATCTTGTAAATATTCTGTCCCAGGAAGTGACATCAAATCTTTTTGTGGGTCCATGGAAAGGAGTTGTGGTTGTCTTCTTGTAGCATTGTATCTTCGTGTGATTTGTTTTAGCAATACATTTTGACAGCAAAAATGACATCATAGTAATCAATTTAAAAAACATTAACATTGCTTGTGTTTTTTTTAACAGTAATTAGGTCACATTCACCCACATTGCACTTTAATGTAAACATATAAATAAAATAGCAGTTCCTGAATGTACTGAGAGAATAACATTTCTTTGAGGAAAAAAATAATAATTTTCTTACCTTACTGAAGTAGGTTTGTGCTTTTTGGTTTGCGTTTTAGATAAGTAGAGTATCTCCACAGTTCATAGTCCTCTCTGGATTTGAAGTGGTAAGTCCAAAGTCAGGTGTGACGTTTGACGGTGTGACAGAGTTACTAAGGTGAGGTCTGAATAGAAGGCGTGTCTGTATGAGCAGGTGGAGTAATTGCCCCCCCTCCCCCCCCCTTTCTCCAGAGCAACTGGGTTGGAATGTTTCCCGACCAAATGACATCACAGTTCAATACTGGCAATCCCATTAGTGCGAACCTTTACCATAGCTCAGCTCACATCACAACTTCTAGTGCTTTCTCTCCTCCCACCCCACGCAACACCTCCTTTTATTCCCTGAGTATTTACTGTTCTGCTCCTGGTTATATGCAGCAGTTGTGGCATTTGCGAAGGGCATACCACATCATTCTTGTTTTGGTTGAGCTAAGCTATGAGAAGGTTGCAGAGCATTATCTGATTACTAATCGCAGCGTCACTGTCTGTCTCTGCTGATTTCCTGTGTAGTGTAGGTTCTGCTAAAGCCCTCTCCAGCCAGAGATTCAGTTTCTAGCTGAACCAGCACACAGACAAGTACAGACGCGCTGCAGTTGCACAAGTTGGTTTTTCCACAGAAGAACCTGTTACTTTTCCAGCTCTCACACCCACTCACTCTGTATTTTCATCACCTTAAAGTGGTTGGAAAGTGGTTGGAATTTAAATCACTACTGTTGGGATGTTGCTAGTTTTACATGTTGCATCACTGGTGCATTATCCCGTGTGGGGAAGATACCATAAGCATTAAATGCAGAATTCTTGGTGGATCTAGTTTTATTTTAATTACCACTATGGCAGAATTGTCATGACCTTTATTAGTTATTTATTAGGTATTATTAGAATAATGTGGTTTGTACTTGCATGATTCATTCAGTTACAAATAAAGTCATAGAAAATAAAATAATCTATGCAAAAATTAAGAATTTGATGCAAGCTGAATGCTAGTCGTTTTAATTACGTTGCTTCATTATACAACATAAATATGAACTTAAATTCACGTGTCGCGTGCATTCCCTGCAATCATGAATTAATTTCAGTTGGTGTCATAGTTATGGAGATAATTGCAGGTATCCTTCCATTCAGATTCCTCAGAGACTGTCAGGAAAATAGTGATGACTGCTCAACCATGTAACACCGAGAGATCACCGAAGCACAGAGTGGCATACTGGTTAAAACAGCACAGTTCTTCATTTACATGGAGCTAGACATCCGTCACCTCCTTGTCAAACACTGGGCATGCTTCCACTCAGTGTAATGGTTCTGGGATGATCTAGGACTGGGACAGATGGGGGAACCACTTTGGTCTTCTCAACAATGCAGTACATCAAAAGTTGAAAATTTCATGAAGTGGCCCTTCTGTTCTATCCAGCCCATTCCAGGAAGTGGTCCAAGTTTTCTTGTAGGAAGTCTTTTGGAGGTCAACGGCTGAACATTTCTGTGATTGTCTTTCGTCCCGGGAGCTTTTAAACTTGTCCAATAAACAATTGTCCTTCTCTTGGCTCCTCCAAAAGGCGCAGGTCTCACAGATGAGATCGCTCATGCTAACAAAACAACTTCAGTTCTCATCATAACATTTATCTTCGAGTGGAACTGCTCATTTCAACAGCTCTCATTCCTATTTCCACTCCCTCTTTGTCAAGCTCTGATTTTCGCACAAGTATACTATCATAGAATTGATGAAGCCTTCGTTATCTTAGGCCTTGTGACTGTGTTAAGCCGAATTTTTCATCAGGAGTCAAGGTGGGGCTGCTTTCATGTTCTCTCTTGTATGTCTTTTGGAGCCTTGCGTGATTACTCTGGCCTTTACTTATGAGCAGTCTGGATTGTTAACTGAGATCTTTGCCAAGCTCAAGCCATTGTTGGTTTCTGTAGTCATATTTGGTACAGCTTTGTCTTGAAAATGCTGGGATGCAAAATCCCAGTTGCTTGGGCAAAGTGCTTCCAGATCCAGCTCTCCTTTGAGTCCTAAATTGAGGCTTTTTGTGTATACTCATTTGTGTGCTTCTTGTGGATCTGGGTCTAATGGCCTCGTCTGTAAATACAAACAAAACGACAACTCCTTTGTCTGCTTAGGTCTGCCTCCTCGGCATTCACCTCTATTTGCTCATGTTGTCTCAACAAGTTAATGTCAAAAGAACATGAATTTTCTTTACCATCTGCAATATCCTGAATCATTGTCTAGTCAAATGGCAAACATCCAAATAAATTTCAGATGTGTGAAACGAAACTCAGTTTGTAAATGTCCATAATTAAGAATTAACACTGAGAAACACCTCGTGGCCTTTTGAAGACTGCTGGAGCTAATATGCACCATATTTTCCATGGTACAGAATTATAATCTCCTTCCGCATTTTCCAACCTGGTTAATGTGAAGACATAGTTGTACAGCTTGTGTTATGACTGCAGATCGGTATTTGTGTGATGTCTGCAGATTGTTATCAAGGGAAGTGTGGTCAAACAATATAACACAAACACACCTTTTTATTTAATAATGAAAAACAGCATGAGCAAAAGTGATTGTATGCGCTTGTGTCTCTGTTAATGCAAGATCATGCAACAAAGCATGAGTCTGAGATGAGTAAATGTATTTACATCTTTGTGGCCCTCAACAAGGAGTAATTTTTCATCATTTTATCAGGTTCCTGATATTTGTGTGTTTTTTTTTTTTTAGTTCTGGCATAGAAGTATATGGGAAGCTGCGTTCCATTCAGTGTTTTGTTGATCACTACAACTGGGTAAGGGTGGTTTGCACTTCTTGAGAGGGTTTTGAACATTGTGTTTCTTCAAATGCCATCAGGAAATCAGCTGCTCTTATGGTATGCTCCTTTATCAGCTGCTATGAATGGCACACACCGAGCTTCAGTATGTTAAGTGGTGATATGGGATATGCTCACATTGTGAATTGGTACTGATTTAGGCTTGTGTTATTCACCTAATCTCAATATGAACACTATTGACACATCCTGACATAATATTTGCACTCCTGCTGTAGCATTTTATATATATATATAGAGCCCCTCTCTCTGTACTGATAAATACACATTAGTGTATGACCTTCGAATCCCCAGTTCAAACATGTGAAGAGGCAGCTTTGGAATTGTTACATATGTAAGTATTTGGAAAATAAACCTGTCAATATTAATGGGGATTGCAAACTCTTCCTTTACAAGGGGAGGATTAAGGAGGTAGTGGTTTTAGTTCTGCCTTCTTTTTATATTGTTTATTTGCTTTCTTTGACCTGCCCTTGGAGATACATTTATCAAGCGTTCTTGGGACCTCACTCAGCATCCATTACATTTTAGGCCCTCTAGCACTGCTGCCATTACTCCCTTTAGTGTGTGTTTGTGTGAGTGGGGTGTGTTATGTGTGCTGGGTTTGTGTGTTTGGGGGTGTGTGCTGGATTTGTGTGTGTTTGGGGTGTGTACTGGGTTTGTGTGTGTTTGGGGGTGTGTGCTGGGTTTGTGTTTGGGGGTGTGTGCTGGGTTTGTGTGTGGGGGTGTGTGTGTGTGTGTGTGGGGGTGTGTTTGTGTGTGTGTGGGGGTGTGTGTGTGTGTGTGTGTTTGTGTGGGTGTGTGCATTTGTGTGTCAGGCTGTGTTAATGTACATTGTATTGTAGGTTAGGCTTAGTAACTTGATTGTTCCTATGAGCTTGCGTTTCACAGACTGTATATGTTGGCTGAGTGTCTTAACATTCTACTTTGTTCACCACCAGTTGGTTTGTGTAAGTGACTGATATATCTAACTAAGAGATTACGGTCTCTTGTTATTCAGGATAGTCTGAATAAACATCCGTTGACTAAAGACACATTTTTTTAAATACTTCTCAGAAATTGGTCTGGATACACACAAAACAGCTATGATCAACAGATCTATGATGGTTTTGATCAACAAAAGATTCAATATGGTTCTGATGAACAGCTCAACAGCCCAATAATGATTATGATTAACAACCAAAAAACAAACACTGCCGTAATGATCAACAGGCCAATAATGATTATGATTAACAACCAAAAAACACAATACTACAGTAATGATCAACAGGCCAATAATGATTATGATTAACAACAAAACAACAATACTGCAGTAATGATCAACAGACCAATAATGATTATGATTAACAACAAAAAAACAATACTACAGTAATGATCTGTGAAGCAGAGACTGGTACAACATCATCACCAGCCCTAGCAGAATCTTACAGTAATAGTGAGAGGGAAGTAAAAGCACACCTGGCTAAAAGAGTTCCCTCCTCACCCCAGACTCCATAATGCACTATTATAGTATCGACTCTATAAGTGGACAGAGACATGAAGTAATAAAATGTGCTTGTGACCTGAGGCACTAAACGCATTGCGCCATGGGAACATGGACCCTGAGCACGCAAGCGTATGTGAGAGTTCAGGCCGTTCCATCTTTGGGGAGAAAGGGGGGGAAAGGAGATTCAGGTAATGAGAATATATTGGAGATGTATAATTATGAAGAGAATGCAGCTACAATAAGAGTTAACAGAATTAACAGGTACCTGGACATGTGAATATTTATTCTTACGAACAAGAGACGTCTGAATTGTTATATCGAATTGTATACCGACCTGAGATTTCTGCATGGTTCTTACCCATAGGCTCACCGCGAGAACTGTGGATATATAAGGGGCCGGATTGGTAGGGGGGATGTAGACAGTCGGTAATGAACGCATTTCTTTTGGTTGATGTAATGTACTTGAAAGAATAGAGCTGTTACCGGTAAATGGGATTAGTAGTTGTGATAACGCAACTGAATGAGTGTGACAAGAGTGCATTGTCATTACATGCACTGGGTTTGTTTGAGATTCAACCATGTCGAATCTTGTTTGGTTGAAATGTTTAATATGGTGTATGATGTACAATAGTAAAAAAAAAACTCTTGGTAGAATCTTCGCTTGGTTCTGCTTCCATAGAAACTGCTTTAGCCGCATGACCACATGATCAACAGGCCAATAATGATTAGGCTGAACAAACTGGTTGTTACCAAGCCAGTGAAAACAGAGGATAGTGTTTGCACTGGGCTCTGTTTACATCATCAGATGTTCCAGTATAATAAAAAATGTTGCTGATAATCTTTGCCTTGCAGACTTTGGCTTCTTGCTTTGTTCTTCAACAAAATGGAGGTAATTGGCTTTCTTCTACAAGCACGTAATCTGAATACAATTTTAGGAAGTTATGTTTTGAGCCACACAGTGAAAAACACTACACTCTGAGCTCTCCCCTATGTCCGTTTGTCCTTTTCATAAAGCGTCATTTCTCTGACAGGGCGCTTTGATCTGCTGTTGTTTTCAGGCACGCGAGCCAGTTCGGGATGGTGTTTGTTTGAGTTAGCCAGGACTATAAGTACATAACGGTCACTCTTAATGATCTCTGAATAAGTGTTTGACTACCATTAATCAAGCCAGCCACATCCTGCTGACAGACGAGAATAAGAGGAAAGAGAAGAATAAAGAGTGGCGTTATAAGCTGGATTGGAAGTGCTAGAGCAGTCTGTGTGTTTTTCCCCATAAAGGCTGCAAGAATCTGTTGTTTTTTATCACTGCTGTGTCCACTAAAGATGTGTTTTAAAGGGCATGCAAATATGGACCTGTTCATTGGTTGCTGGATCTATTATAAAAGAGACAAAAGCTGTGTGGTTGAGTTGTTTTTGTTTTCTCATATGCCTACCTGACTTCTCATGCTTTGTTGACATAAATATGTCAGCAAAAGGTCCAGGGATCATAAAGGCATGTGTTAGTTTCTGGCTAATAGCGATGGCCCTGATTTACCCTTTAAAAACAACAGCAGTCGCAGTGATGTTAAGTGACGGCGTTTTAGCATGTGGACAAGAGCACTGCGAGGAGGGGACTGTGTTCGGTGGAGAGGGGACTGTGTTCTGTGAAGTTACACGGTTCAAGAAGAAAAATAACCTGCTTCTCAGTCTTTAGAGATGAGGCAAAATGATGGAGAATGTCGAGTGGTCCGAGAGCGTTGCTGCTAGCCAGCTTCTCAAGCCATCCCCCCGTCGTCTAGAGCCACAGTTTTTTGGTGCTGTTTGTTTATTGGCCCTGCTACACACACTTAAAGTCGTGAGGAGGGCTGAAATTTGATGGGTTCCAGCCCATCTTCAGGCAGACGGCGTGACCCGCCCCATTGCAAGCAGTGCTGCCGTCTGGAGATAAGAAAGCCAGATAAGGGAGCTTATTCGTGCGCATGTGTGTGAGTATGTTTCTGTGGGAGAAGGACCAGACCTCAGCGCCTGTAAGCCATTCATTCACAACCCGTGACTCAGCCACAGATGAATGTTGAGTGGCTCATCCACAATGTGTCTCATCTGACGTCAGTAAAGCAGCCTCAGGCACTAGTGTCCTCTCCATATGGAGCTGCTCGCCACTGCTCAGTTGTAGTTACTGGTAGGAAGCACACGCACGCGCCAGGCCCACCCCGCACTTTCAGCCGTTGACGGCCCGGAGCCGACCGCGCTCCACACAGCTGCACAGACGCTACACCTCGGCCCGCCGCCATGAGTCACTGCCGGCGGCGGCTGCAGTGTGTGTTCGGCCATGCTGTCTGCCGTGGTGCAGAGGGAAATGCCTTTCGGGGCAGAGGTTGACGACTGAGGCCTGACATCATCATTTATTAGTCAGGCCCACAGTGGCGTGGACGGGTGAACTCAGCCCTGTCATCATTGCTGACTCCTTCTCTGTCTTGTGGTTGGTGAGGTTTGCTTTTGGTTGTCTCATATCATGTATATCTGATGGCTTCTCTAATTCTACTTTCATTCTGATGCCTGTGGCAAAACCCGAACAGTGTGCACCGTCCCAGAATACTGTGACACATCCCACAGCCTTTCTGTATTGTCATCACACTTACACACACACACACACACACACACACACACACACACACACACACACGCACACACACACACCTGTTTTGCTACATCCCTAAGATGTCGCCCCTGTATTGCTGTCCACAAGAGGGCGGAGTAGAGCTATGTTAAGGTGGGGGGGGGCAGTTTTTTAATGTTTAATTGAAGATGCAACAGTTGTTTATTTACTTAATTGAGCTTGCGTGATATCTGGTGTTTAAGCAGTGGACAAGAGGCTTGAGCTCACATGAGAGGAATGCTAATGGCAGTTCTCTCCTTCCTGCATGTTGCTGAGAACCCCCCCCACCATGTCTTCCCTCTTTCTTTATTTTCTCCCTCCATTTGCACATCACTCGGGTAAATGCTGGAGACCCCAGTCATGTCTTCCAGATGGTTTACCTTAAAGAAACACTTTGGATCTGCCATTCATGGTCTCTCTGCCTTATCCAGGCTTACACACACACACAGACTCACACTAAAGCAGATATTCTTCCCAGCTCACTTGATAAGTGGATGCCTCATGGGCCGACGTCCTTCCTACAGCTATCCATTAAAACACAAGTTTGAAAATCTATAGTGCTTGTGTTTTCTCTGTCTGTGTTATTGGGAGTGAACTTATTCTTCTTCACTGTAGTTGGCCAAGACGCCAACTTCCTGGTCCCCTCTACAGTACGGTGTCTAATTGAAACTTCCTTGCAGATCTAGTGGAATGATTTCCTCTTGCTCCATCACTTGAATGCTTGTAGTGCATCCAAAACGGAAATGCACTAATTTTGTCTGTAGAATCCACACCCCTCCCCCCTTTAATCTTGAGTGTTTTGAACTTTAATGAGGACATATTACTGATATGCTGATGTATTTATAGCACTGATTGTTCCGCTATACAAACTGCATTTGTAGTGGGAGAGATGACAAGAGAGTTGTTGTCATCAAATAGTCATAGCATTTCTGAAAAAGGCACTGGTTCTCACATTCACAGGTTTTGGAACAGACATTTACTGTGTGTGTGTGTGTGTGTGTGTGTGTGCAGAACTCTCTGAGCACTGAGCGGGATTACGAGAGCCTGGTGCTGATGCGCATGAGGCAGGCAGCGGAGCGACAGAGACTCATCGAGCAGATGCAGAAGGAGGATGAGGAGGAAGTGGTGAAGACCTAAGTGCCGCCCCCCGACCCACCCCTCCCTCGTTCATCCCTCATTCCCGCTTTTCAATCCCCATCTTTTCCCTAGAAGTAATTTAAGTGCTCACAAACCAATAAAGTGTTGTTTTTGGTAAAAAGCTGTTGGAGTCAGACTGTACGTTCAGGTGCTCTTCGGCGCTTTCGTCCGGAGATGCGACTCACCAGGGAAAATATCCACACTGAGGAAATACGATGTCTGGGAATGGCTTCAGTTGGCAAACAGCCCGAAACTGCTGACCACGTCTTGCTGTGTGACTCTCTGTGTTGAAATCATTCCTGTCTGGTACTGAAGCCAGTCAGCATGCTCTGCAGCCTGTGGCACGGTCTGGGGCGACGGGGTAAGATGAACACTGAGGGCTTTATGGGAACCGGCCTGGCTGAGACTGAAAGGTGAGAGGAGGCTGCAGCCTCTCTTCAGTAATTCTGGACCGTGTGAGCGTGTTTTGGCGGTTGTAATCTAAATTGCCGGGTACACGCCTCAAATTGTGAGACGTTTGCCATTAAAAGGTTTATCATTAAAAACTGTTTTTTGTATAATGGCCTTGTTTTCTTACATCTTCTAGAAACACAGGTTTCAAAATAAAATACTTTGTCAGAGTTTCAGAAGAAGGTACAGCCCAAAATACAGTGAATGCATTCAGTTTTCAAAGAGTTCTGGGTGCTTCAAAGGAGGTTTGAGCCGTGGGCCTGGACTTGGATGGGAAACCTGAGGCTGAGGCTGTTGCTAGGGGAAGTGGACGTTATAGGCTAAAAGGTGTATGCCCAGAACATTATTTTAAATATTTTAATACTTGCGGTTTCTTCTGCCAAAAAAGAAGATTGTTATTTAGCAGCTGAATGATTTTGCTATGTGTTACAATATTGAGGTTCATGTCCCTTTAAGAGACTTTAGTTAAAGTGCAGTTGATGTTAGGTCAGTTCTTCGCCTTGCATAGCCCTCGTTAACATCTACGGCTCACTCTCCATGTTTCAGTGCTAGGCCATTTATCCCTGTGTGCACTTATCGCTGTCAATAAAGTGTTATATCTCTCTGTCGTGCTGGAAACTCGACTTGGACTCCTGAGACTCACTCTGAAAGAGAAATATAAGCGAAGTAAACGCGGGTATCACCCTAGAGTTAGCTGTAGCCCAGTTAGCTCTAGCCCGAGGAACTAAAAGCTCCACTGGCTCCTGTCTACGGTCAGGAGAAACATCAACCAGGGAGAATAAAAGGTGACATATGTTACAATGACCCAGCAGTTATCACATATAAGAGGATCTTTTCAACCAATAATAACCAAGAACCAATATAGTCAGATTTAAATGTTGTATTAAGTTGAACACTTTCATCTTTGTCCTTACCTGCCGTGCCCCATCTTATAAGTACAGCTGTAAAACTAGAGTGTAGTCTGCTGCTGTACGCTGTGTACATGACTGGTCTCTGGTCAGTTTCTGTTCACAGTGCCACTGCTAGCTGGGTACCGTTTGGGTCATATGTTTATCATATTTTTATGTGTGTACCTTTGTTATTAACCTTTGAAGTTTGTATGTTCCAAACCAGTTTCTGTTAAAAATTGTACATCCTACCACAACAATGTTTTGCCAACATCCAGAAAACTGAACTATTACGGTATGTTAATTTATGTCTCTGTGGCCTGTTTGTCATCTAGCAGGAAAGTACCTTATCCAAGGCTCCAGTAATCCATCTCCTCATTATGCAACATCCCTTTCTAGCTCTGTTGTTTTGTTGCACAGCACCAAGTTTCAATCACATGGTTCTATTTACTTGTTCAGTTCTTCTACATCCCTGGAAAGAAGCTTTCCAATTACAATGTAGGAAACCCACTTATGGCCTTGGCCTCTCACGACACACATCCCGACAGGATGACCAGCCAGGGCAGCACGTGCTACGTGCTGAGGAAGGAAGAGGAATCCCGCAAACAATTTTTGGTTACACACTACTAGCTCCACATGTCCCCTTCCATAGTCATCACTCTCATTCTTTCTGCATTCGTCAGCCATTCGTCAGCTCTTGTCATTCCTCTTAAGATCTATTCACCAAGTTGCTCAGTTCCTCAGAGCACAAGAGACAACCCCCCCCCCCCCCACCCCCACCCCCCCCCCCCCAGAATCCTCCAGAAACCTTTTGATGTTGAACAAACTGGAGGCCAAGTCATGGTGTAAATAGAAATTTGGACTGGAAGAGAGAGAAGGCTCTGGTTAAAGCCCTGCAAAGCTGCTACTGGGAACGAGGGTTTAATGGAACTACCTTGTGTGGTTCAGGTTCTAGGCAAGTGCTCTTGTAACAGTATGATGAGTGTTGTGATCCACACACAAATATGGTAAACATACTCTATATACATATGTGTTGTGTTCTGTGCCATGCTACAAAAATATTTCAATTCATCTTCATGTATCTACTGAAGACTAGCTAGATTGTAACACACATAACACACAACAATCATGTTATTAGGTACCCATTCTCTGAAACGATCAATTCCATTGGTCAGGCCATCAGACTTCAAAGTTAGTGTAACATATGTGGCAATATATTTATTGTAGCTATAGGTGTACATAATAAAGTAATGATTTCTTGTACAAAATTAATTCACACATTATTAAGAATTTCTTATGTGGACACTGGCACATGAGTGGTCTTTGTATTTGTCAAGTGCTAATGTTGAAATTTTCATTTACTTTTGTTTCAACTTTCCCAAGCAAGCCTGATTTTCTGTGGCTATTTACCAGTTCATTTATATATTGGGTTTGGCCATCCCATCCAATTATTCAGACACATTGTTGGGCCTGCTGTCAGAATACAGGACATATTTCTTCAGTCACACAGTTAATGAATCATAACCCTGTTTCTAACCACTGTGACTTACATGGAGAGCTGCAGCATGAGAGTGAATTGGCCATTTAAGGAAGGGTTGGAGTGAAGACAACTTTCCCTCCAGACCAAATATCCTTTAGGATCAACTCTCAATTTATTATGGTCTCTGGCTTGTCTGGTTTTGGCTGTACTTTTGGTCTCTTCTTTGCTAGAGTTTTGTAACTCAGCAGGGATTTAACTGGCACTGATGACATAGTTAAGGGTATAGAGGACCTCTCTCTCAGTAGCTGTTCGGAGATGCATGCCGTAGCCTTGGAGACAAGTAAAATATGGGATCTCTTTTGGAATAGGCCTGTCATGATGATTTAATCAGTGTCAATGGCTGCAATAATCCAGGCATAATATACTGTATTCATGCATAATGCAATCCTGTACTTTACAAAGTAATAGTCATTTCTTTGTTTTGGAAAATTCTCAAATATTTTAGAGGTGAAAATTGAACATCAGCTATGTTTTATAAGTGAAATGTTCATGTAATCGATGCAGACACAAAAATTCAAATGAGGTGTAACTGAAGTTTAATAGATTACAATTACTTGTATTGTAGATACTATCCATTTTAAAATGAAGTATAAACACTACTACTGTATTGCTACAGCATTATCCCTGAATACACAATATACCAACATACAGTTTACTCTTAGTACTCCAAAGAAGTTAAACAGATTGCACTCTATCTCATGCTTGGATAGAAAGCACTAGAAAGGCAAGACCGTGTTTACAAAGGATGGCAGTAGGCCCACAATGTGCTAATCCTAATGCCAATACAATGAAGAGGACGTTGAGGAAGTCATCATTCGTGTGACTTGTATTACTGAGGTTAAGAATTGTCCTGCATTTTTTCAGATCAGTTTTTGGTGACCTTGCTAAATTACTGTACCAGACTTCAGAATTCATGTTCTTATTTTAAAGTGGATGTTATGTTATGCTTCTGTCCTTCTTGAATCATTCTTGAATACATCTTTCATCAAATTCTACAAATTCATCGAGAATACTGTGAGACAAACTCCTTTTTATAAACTGTTGACCAACTTCCCCACCCCAAAAAAGTACTTCATACAGTCCAAAAAACATTGAACATGACTAAAGCTCTCACTACGGAAAGGTTCAATTATTAAAAAAGGTCACAATTATTTATTTTGTTATTATATAATTTCTCTGGCTTTAGACAGCTGACCAGTTTTACTTACAAAACTATTGCACAATAATAATAAAAAACAAACTTGCGATAGCCTTGCTACTTTGCCTTATATTTAATTTCACACCCATTCCTGAGAAGAATGACACATGACACATCATAGAATTACCTAATAACTTCACCTACTAATGTAAACATTATGCAATTGTACATTTTTACAGAATAAGTGCTATGAAGACCAGTTTGATACAGAAAGATGTACAAGAATGTCTTCAAGTCCCATTCAATTTGTTTATACTACTTAAAATGCACTGAAGTGTTTTTGTGACACCAATGTGGTCTTGTTTAGATTCAATGTGGAATCTAAAGTTTAGATTCTGTACTGACTGATCACAATCTTTGTATCTCCTACTTGTCTATAGAGGATCATCAGAGGCCATTGGAATCTTTGTGGAGGCACCACACCAGAGTCTGACCAATACCTGACATGGTCACAACCCTGTAGCCGAGCTTCTCCAGTTTGTCCAAGACCAATCGAGGAGGTTCATCTACGTAGTATTCTGAACTGCAAGAGACACAGAGATGTCACACATAAGAGAGGCTTACTGAAGTGGGCACAACATTTACAAGTCTTCTATAATCACCCTGTCCCTGTAAATCATCTTTTAAATTTTTTAAGAATACAACTTTTGCTTTACCACATACATTGTCACTGACTGATATTTTGGACAAAAAAAGATTTAATATTATGTGTTTGGTTTGTGTGTCATTCACAGAAATCTAAATCTTTAGGGGAAAATGAATGTTTGCGCTAATCTTATAACAACAGCCTTCATTCACTAATATGGAGAATGGCCTGTTTGGCATTGTTTTGTGAGGTGAAAACCAACACATCTTGGCTCAGCCTGAGGCAATAAGCTTCTTTTGTTAAGCAGAAACACGACAGGAATACAAGGTAGTATGGATAGGCCTAACAACAGTATTGCATTAGCAGTAGTTTTCTGCAGCAGTTATTCTCTGCAGCAGTTATGTTACTTAGATACAAACAGTACATGAATACAAGTCTAAGAACTGTATGTTCTGTGACTGGTTGGGAGCTTGCAATGGCATGCACTTTATATATACACACAAGATGCACCATCTAATTTTTTTCCTGGTAACAGGAAGACAGGGGACACTGTTTAAAGAAGAACCCGTTTTCCAGGTACTTCCTCCGTTTAGCATCATGTGGAGCTCAAACTCAACTGCATTCACAAATACTTTTTACCATTTAGTTTTTCAACAGTAAGACTTAGGCTAACTACACTAAACATGTGGTCGAAACAATTTGACAGCAACGCAAAGCAACAGACACGTGTGAACTGTGCATCTTTCGGAATACGCACAAGTTATTGCCCAGCATGGTGGTCTTCCTGGCTCCCAAAACGTTCATGAGGGCAGGATCAGAATGCTCGTCTCCCACCATGGTGGGGCCGGTCTCCTGGAAACAAACACGGGGCGTCCACTCTCACTGTGCTCACTCTTACAGTTCACGTTGACATATGACACATATACACCAGTGAGATCTGGGCTGGGGTCAGTGTCAACGGTAGTTCCTCTGTTGGGACAGTGACTGAATTTTATCAAGGGTAAAAAAAAAAAGGTAAAAAAAATATAAACCTCAGCATGATTGTGCACCCATGTACATACTAGTCCTTTCATACATTTTGTTTGCTTCTAGTGAACATAATACTGTCAGCATGTGGTTGGACTGTGTTTAGCTAATAATGCTCACAGTATCCACAGTGTACATATAACTAATGTGTTTAGCTGTTACTGTGCACAATACCCACAATCACAGTGTCAAGTCAAACTTGCAGTTACAAGTTTAAAGGCTCATCACATGGTGCTCTTATGCTGAAATGCATTAAAATATCTTTAAATATCACAAAAATTCACAAAAGCCATGAACGTGTTATAAACACTGTTGACAGACTCACTATTAAGGACATTTACCTTCTGTTATAGCCTAGACAACACAAGCCTAATTACTCATAATTTATTATTGCACAAGACTCCTTTAATTAGTTGATTTGGTGTGATAATTTTAACTACCATCAATAGGTCTCTCTCTCTTTCTCTCTCTCTCTCTCTCAAACTCTGTCACACACACCGCCAAGGCGAATAAGTACAAATAGAAAAAAAGCAATTTCTTTCTGCCAGATAATCACACAATTACATAATATGTCAAATGATTAAAACATTATGTATTAGTATTTTGGATACTTATCTGAGAATGTTTAATTTGCTGACATTCTCTTGTAACATTACTAAATACGAATGACCACACACAAGCAAACACAGCTTGCATGCTGCAGGTCAATGATCTTTATGGCGCTGTTCTTCCCCCAAAACAGTATGAATATATGAACTCTGGCTCGCATGCTTAACAGTCCCAGTTCAGTTCATTTGTTAACAAGAGGTCTACATAATTTTGGCGGTGTATGATCACATCATCACTTTCCAAGATAAAATGTCAATAGGCTAAAGACAATTAAAGTGCAGTAACAAATACAACGATCAACATGTGGTCTCACTTATCTCAGTACAATCTTAACGCTAAGCTATTTGCACGTACAACTATTGCAGTAAATGATTTACATCGAAACACCCATGTAGTTCTAGTGACAGTAATGCTTTAATACATCCTAATGCTGTAACCTATAAGCTCCTAAACTACCCTTTGCAATTGGCACAACTGTCAGGCATGTTACACGCCTCATTCGAAGACTACAGTTTTCCAGATATAATAAAAATACACACCAATCGAATCTGTGTGCTGATGAGAATGTAGGGCATCCCGGGACACGATGAGCTGCAGGATGACAGTTCTCCAGATTGCAGTTACTGTTGTGCCTAAGACGCGACGACCCAGCTCACGCTCTCGCGCACGGCTCACAAGTGGAACGCGGAAACAACGTTCAACGAGTCGGACCAATCAGAGTCCTGGGAGCACCACCGCATTAAAGCGCGCGCACCCCACTCTAGAGAACGCTGTGCATGCAGCAGGTCACCATACACGTAGGCTAAGACTCACTAATATATACCTAAATCACTCTTTGAACACGAAAAAACAAACAAACCGTAAACTCAGGTTGAAGTTGCATTTCATAGTGAGTTGGTGGCATTAATCAGCACAAAAGATCTATTGGTTCTGAATTGTAAGCCATATAGCTAATTTTACAGATACAATATTCCACATCGCCAATAGCAGCACGTTTTAATCTACATGAGATGTCACAATGTGATTTAATCTGCTTCAAATGGCCAGGTAGTAGTGCTGTCTTTCCAGTAGGACTATAGGCCTATGTTTGTGATTATGAAACTGAACATTTCAGCTGCCCACGATTACCACTAAATTATACATTTGAGTGATACTGTCTTCTGATTTCTGAATGAACAAATGGAGTGATGCATAAACAAGCATTTATTGATATGGTGCGTCTTTTAGTGTAAAATGTTCAGAGACACTGAACATTTTTACAAGTTAATTTCACAGAACTTATTGAACACCTCATTTGTTGAACAGCGTAGCCAGAACCCTCACTGAACTTAAGAGGATGAAAATGATTCTACATTAGGCCCACCAGTAATAATTCTGCGCATTTCAAAGGTTTGATGTTATATTAAAGAACATCCTAACAGTAATTATGACAATTTAGCTATTGGTGTGAATAGTCATATTGCATCCAAAGCTGATGTATACAGGCCACAAGTTTGTGTCTATTGTAATGAAAGTTTTACATGGTATATAAGTATAAGAGAACACTAATTTACAACTGTGATAACAAACCAATTTGTGTTTTGGTGCGAAAAACCAGAGAGGGCATTTTGTGTATGATTTTTTCAGGACCCAATCTGTCCCCAGAGAGGGAATTTTATGTATGATTTATTAAGGACCCAGTCTGCCCCCTTGTTGTCTGGGATTTAATTTCCTTTTGAGAAAACTGTTAATTTCCTTCTCAAAGCAGTTTAATCAATCTAACCTGTGCTTGAGACTGCTGGGTAAATCCAAAGCACCACATCTGAACAATATGTGCAGACTTGATAAAATCAGCAATATGGCTGTGGTATCCACAGGAGACAGAATAAATAATTTAATTGTTGATTGAATCCCACCTCCCACCCCCTCACTCAGGTTTGAATTTTAAATAAATCGATGACATAGTTTTTAGACTAAACCAACTAGCTTGTGCAGACTTTTGTATGTTAATAACATTTAAGATGCTTTTCCGCCAACTAATATGACACCTGCTGGCCTATCCAAGATCACATCTACAGCAATGAGTAGACTCTTGGTTTGAACCACAGGTAATGTGTGTATGCTAAGTGAGAGGATGGGGTGGAGCCACAGGGGTTGGAAACACCACACCGGTGTGGTGTACTGCAGAGTCGGATTGACCAAGCCGCGGTAAACGTGGTACTTGCATCATCAATAAGCAGCTGGTTGTAGTTGATGCTGTGTGTCAACAGTGCTTTAGTAATACACCAGTCGCCTGTTTCTTCCACCGCGATCTGTTTCATCGCAGCTTTCCCTTCCTTTAACGCGTCATTTGACCGCCACATCAGCAGATACATATTTACATGTTTGCAGCCTGGAAAGAGTCTCGTTCCGCGTCATGTCCTGATCAGATGGTGCGGGGTTGCGGAGAGGCTGTAGAGAAGATGAAAGTCTTGGGCAGATCTGACCTCAAAGCGTGAACACACTGTCAGGCGGTTGTTTAGAAGATGGGCGGGAGGAGGGGTCAGGAAAAGAAACAGATGCTATGGGCGCACTGCCATCCCGCCGCAGCTCTGGACCCAGAACTACCGAGCGCCTTGGAGGGCTGTTGGGGGAGCCGTTCGTTTTGGCTCAGCTTTGGAGCCTGAACAGAGATCCAGTTCTATCAGGAAACAGGACCTCGGATCATCCCAGACAGAGTCAGAGCTGAGGACTATGAACTCTGGTCATGTAATACCACAACCAACTGTGCCATGTGAAAACAGATAATGTCTTTTCTTTTGCATTGACGAGGAAGAGTGATATGACACAGGTAGGATACTCTAGGCGTCACTTTCAAAACATCTAGGTCATTATTTATTCAGGTGGTACTGGGATAAATATTCTTTATGTTTTTTTTTTGTGATTTTAGAAGATTGTCGTTATCATGTCATCTCTTTTTCTTTAACCCAGATCGCAAATGAACGTTGATTCAACGTGTGTTACGTCTGTTTGTTTATTTTCTAGTTAATCACACTAGTGTGTGCTTCAGGAACCTCACGGACAACACACCGTTGCTAACGCAACGGACTATTTTACTTCAGGAGGCCTGCCTCAGATTTCCGCTCCTGCCGGACCCAGCTGCACGCTGCCCGCCCGGCTTGGATGAGGGGAACAGAGGGAGTGCGGAGGGCTGAGTCTGTATTCACTTTGATTAATTATCAACAGTCTGCTGTCTGCAGGCTCTTCTGGTGGCTTGCAAGACCAGAACATGCCAGCTCATATCCTGCGCCTGAGAGGTTTCTCCCCGTACTTCTCGTCCCTGGCTGCTGCCGCGGCGCCTTCGTCCCGCCTTTACGTTCCTCTCGAGAGAACCGCCTCGCGAATGGCGAATATCATGTAAAAAATTACCTATCGTTAAACAAACCAGACGTTCACGAACATGTCTAAGCAAAATAGTTCATTATTGTAAAGTAACTAATTCATTTCTGCTTGTGGAGTGAATCTCTGGTAAAATTAATTTGGGAGCTTAAAGCCTGGTTTATACTTTCGCGAGTGACTGTAGCGCGCGGCTCCGCCCACCTCGCGCGACCCTGCGCGAGCGGTGTAGGCGTTTATACTTTCGCGAACGTCGCGAGCGTCGCTGCAGTGTTCTCCGAAACGATAGGTGGCAGTGGAGAATAAAAAACCCCTGCAAAACCGGTGAAAGAACATTTTACCTGACCAGAGACCGTATATATACACCAGGCATCAAACATAAATATGACTTTGAAATGTTGTCCGAAACTATATGTGGTAGTATAAAGAAACACCCCTCAAAAAAAAGGGAATGAACATTTACCTGACGCATTTTAATGTTGCTTTGTGTTTCAGGTTTGAAAAGTGCTGGAATTTAGGCTAAAGTACATTAAAATGTTGAAATTACGTTAACAAATACGAGCCTCTTGTAATTCCAGGACGAAACATGAGAGAACGTGAAGACGTTAAAGCCTGGTTTATACTTTCGCGAGTGACTGTAGCGCGCGGCTCCGCCCACCTCGCGCGACCCTGCGCGAGCGGTGTAGGCGTTTATACTTTCGCGAACGTCGCGAGCGTCGCTGCAGTGTTCTCCGAAACGATAGGTGGCGATAGGTGGCAGTGGAGAATAAAAAACCTCTGCAAAACCGGGGAAAGAACATTTTTACCTGACCAGAGACCGTATATATACACATCAGGCATCAAACGTAAATATGACTTTGCAATGTTGTCCGAAACTATATGTGGTAGTATAAAGAAACACCCCTCAAAAAAAAGGGAATGAACATTTACCTGACGCATTTTGATGTTGCTTTGTGTTTCAGGTTTGAAAAGTGCTGGAATTTAGGCTAAAGTACATTAAAATGTTGAAATTACGTTAACAAATACGAGCCTCTTGTAATTCCAGGACGAAACATGAGAGAACGTGAAGACGTTAAGATTGGGCGTTTTGAAAATAAACAACCATTAAATAATGTGATAAAAAAGCGAATTATTTCGAGTATATATATTAATATTTAACTTAATTATGTTTATCGTTCTGGAAAATATTTAAATGGGCCTTGAAAGTGCCGTACAAGTGCTTTAATTCCACCTTGTATAGGTGTATGAACTCTGCAAACATGACTTTGTTGATCGCGCTGAAGCGCGGCGCGCGCGCGAAGTTACAAAATTCGGGAGGTGCACGACCTCGCGCCGCGACAGCGCGCGATGCCCTCGCGCACGGGCGGAGCCTCCGCGATTACGTCATTTTCGCCGCGCGGACCCTCGCGCCGCTCGCGGCGCGTCGAGTATAAACCAGGCTTTAGGCTATCATTGATTAAATAGCTTAGCTCCTCTTTGCACTTCTATTTCCTCAAAAAAGAAGGTCTCGATGTCTTAACTTGAAAATGCATATTAGTAATAGTCAAATAAATGTAAAGGTTTATTGAATATACCTGTGGCGTAAGGGAGGTGACTTTTTTCTACTGGGACATAGACCTTGTAATGTGCTGAACATCAATTGAGTCAGCTCTTAAACTAGCTGAACTGAGACTTGGTTTAAAAACGAGAAGTGTTGCTGTCCAAAACAGAAGCAGAGTTATCATGTTTCATTAAAGATCACTACCAATGATTTATTAAGATGCCAGAGTACAGGGTCACATCTTCACATCTGAATCACATCTTCTCATTTGAATCACAACTTTTCATCTGAAGGAGAATACCCCCCCCCCCCCCCCCAGAAAAAATGAGTGCCTCTGTGACACTGAAGTCACAGAATCTCAGAACCGTCTTGTACCATGTTGCTCTGGTATTCTTAAACATGTAGTCAGCCTTATATTAGCTTCATTTATTATTACCACCGATCCATTTGGTTTTGGTAGGATCCCTGCAATTACCCAGGAGTGCACCACGCATTGTGAAGGAAGACAGTCCCCCACATCCACACACAGAGAATTCTGCACATACTGCATTTGTTAACCTGTACCACACAATACACACACAGCAACACAGCTGTCCAAACATACAGAAAGGGAAGCAGTTGGAATGCATCACATTTGACGATGGGTCCAGCAGTTGATGCTCCTCTGGTCCTTTGTCATCCTTAAGAGAGCAGCTGGGACAACTCTGCCTGCCTACAGCAGAGTACTAGGAAAAAGTGTTTCAAGGCACCCGAGTCTAACCGGTGTTTGTCTATGAGAATGCACTGTCATTTCACATGAGCCAGTAAAGAGCCAGGACATCATGACTTCTGTGAGCACCCAGCCTCACACTGAAAGACTGGTCTGGCTGTTACACCAGTGGATGCAAACCGAAGACAGCCCTTTGAGGGAAAAGCTGACACCGTGCTTGGCTAAGTCGAAAGGTTTTGTGAAACAGATGCTCTTCAAAAGCTGGGTTGCTGCCCACTTCAAGAAACACAGGGAAACACTTTTGTTGTTTAAACCTCAATTCCTGATACGTGACCTACTAAATCCACAAACAGGAAGACTCCTGTTTGGAACTGTGAGAGAAAATACTAGGACGAGTTACCTCAGTTTTAACTAGCTTGTGTGATACAGAGAAACATGAAGTGGAGCGGGTAGACAAGATGAAGTCAATTAAGTGTCAATGATGTAACTGGACTACTAACTTTGATTAGAACCATATGTCTTGGATCTCAGTGTCTCTCTCCCTCATTATCACTCACTCACTCACTCACTCTCTCTCTCTCTCTCTCTCTCTCTCTCTCTCTCTCTCTCTCTCTCTCCTGAATGAGAACCCGATTAAAGCTATGCACAATGTGGCCACAGAGATACGCTAATGACATCATGGCCTCCCTTGGCTCCTAGTCTGATGTGTATTAACAAAGTACTTGTGCTTGTGGGAGGTCACATTTTACAGTGGATCAGATGATGATGTGTTAGGAAACAGATTTTACTTTTTCAATTTAGATAGAAAGTCATATTTAAATGGCTTTGTGTAATAATAACCCTAACCCTAATGTGCATGCTAGGGGATTTCATACTTGGTTTGTTGTTTGTATAATATTATTAACTGTCAGTAGTGAGTAATATTTCTGGTCATTCATGGAGCTAAGTTGCAGCATGATCCCAATTCAGGCAAAATGTTGAGTCCATTTGGTTGCATTTATGTTGATCTTGTATGCCCACAATTTTCACTTATTGTTTTAGAGCCCTGTTTGAATACCTTAAAACAAAGTTATCTGCTAATATGTGATTTAGCAGATGTACAACAGATTTGCCAGATGTACATCAGAATCACAGCTAGTCAAGATGTTTAAGTGAATCGTGAAAGGATGTCTGTTATAGTCCATGTTTTTACTGGAACGTGTGCGGAATCACTAAGTTCCATGTCCTCACGTCCCCTGATGGCTAGTATTAGACCACACACACACCCACCACACACTGCTCAGGACCATGCTAGTTTGCTGCCTGTGTTTCCTGTCACCCTGGAGCTGCGTGCACGAGGTGAGCTCACAAGAGGAGTGCGTGTGACAGTATCTCATACCATCTGTCTCTGCTGATGACTTTGTGTTTTTTTTTTTTTTTTTTACTTTTTCCGAGTATGCAGTACATGCGTACAGGAGTACTTGTGTATTCCTGGTCTCCAAACAAATACCTAGTAAACATGAAACTTTTTACATGGCAGTAAAGTGCAGCAGGGAGTTTTTCTGGCTGAACATTGCTTGTGTTGCATAGTGTTACTTAATCTGCTGGTACTAACCACCTTCTCAACAGGCGGTTGTCCTGCTGTCCTGCTGCACAAATGTGTGTCACACTCATGACAAATATTTTACTTTTGTAATAAACAAGAAATCATTCCACATGATTTGGAGGCCACAATTATACTTTATTTGGGATTTACTATACAGGATTCTCTTCAAAATAATCACAATGTTTTCAATGTGCAAAGATAGCAAAGCATTTTACTTTCAAGAAAGCGAGTCTCAGCAGTGTTCCTACTCCAACCTCTTCTGTTCAGAGCATCACATTCCAAAGACTGTGGTTCACTGTGGTTCAGTGTTTTGATTGGACACATGACAGGGTTCCTATTTCTTATCCAGTCACAAACGCAGATGGTGCAAATGAATAAAAAGCTTAGGAACTCAAAAGAAAATCACATTAGTGAACAAGTATCTTAGGATATGTATCTAATCATTGACACATTAGCTATTTTTTGAGTCGTATGCTTTATGTAGACAAGAACAACAGCAAATCATTGAAATGATCATTTGTTCAGTGCTATTTATCTAACGTACCCATGTCCTGGCTTCTGAAGTTGGGTAGGAATGTGAGACACTGTTCTCATATGAGGATTTTGGAATTTGAAATGTGTCATCAGAAGAGGATGAATCTTTTTTCCACAAGATTCATGTACAAAGAAACCTAATTTCAAAAGTTACCAGCTTGTACCAGTTCCAGTTGTGAAGGGTACATTTAAAATACACACACCATGGCATTGTTAGACTCGTGGCCAGTGCTGGCCTGTTTGCCACTGTAGGGTCAGTTATCCTGGCCACATTGTGATGTTTCCTGCCAGCATAGACTCAACAGGGTGGGCACACCTTAATTTCCCATTGATTATGATACTAAATTGAGACTAGGAAAAACTACAGTCATTAGTCATTCACGAATCACATGCCAATTAGTGCAAACATAACCTCCACTGACCACAGCAGTCTCAAACTTCACACAATGCTGACTTTGAGCCACGCTGTTTACTACAGTCTTTGCATAAGACCACAATGCACACTGACGTAAAAGTAAAATCTGTTAGTGAATTGTCAGCAGCATTGCCTGCACATTTAAATAGTCTTGTGGTACTATTATCGATCTGGGCTAGGCATGTTTGAAAAGCATCCAGCACTAAACTGCGTTCCCATGGAAATGCCACTGGAAAGAGAAAGGCACATCTTGTGTATTACTATTACTGCACTGTTGTCTTGTTCACTATTGGTGTAATGGCATCTCCTCTGTCTCTGCTTTATGTAAGTGTGGCCCAGCATTCTCTATCGTCTCCTCCCAGCTGTGGAGCTGCAGCCTGCAGTCTGTCACGTACCTCTCTCCCCCTAAGGGGACTTCTGGACTGCACGTTGCTCAAGCTGTATGGCTTGGCAGCACACCTAAACTACAGAGCACCACTGTGGCGTGTGTTTGTAGGGATGTCTGTGTGCATTTGTATCAGCCATTCAGCAGGTGTCCTTACATCAGCATGAACTGGAGTCATGGGCCAGAGCCCGGGGGTGAGATCAGGGGCCATTTCCAACTTTTGCCCTCCAATCCTCATTACTTGCTGGTAACAGCAGTATCTTGCCTCCCTCTGCATAAAGAGTCCAGTATTTCCACAGGGAGAGATCGCTGGTGGCTCAACCTTTGACCTCTGTATTTCGGCTCTGTTTGACTTGGCGTCTGGCCATCAGCTACAGCAGAGATATTCGTTTCTCAGGTTCATGCTGTACTCTCATGCTCCATGTCGCCTGTTCAGGTCTGAGGGGGATTAGGTATAGCTCGCCACTCTCAAACGGGCCAGATGAGCGGCTGGTTGTGATCACAGTTGGCCATTTCAGAACATGTGTTCGTACCCCCATGGCGTCTGTCCTTTGATTCAAATGACCCTTTACCTAGAGTCTGGTGATGTTATGGTCCAGTAGGACAATTGTCCAGAAAATTGCATTGTGAGTTTATTAGTATTCTATTAACTTGTGTGACACTATAACCCTATGCAAGCTGAGATCTGAAACATGTATTTTGTGTACTGTGTACTGTGTACTGTGTACTAATCCCTCTGACATACTACTATACAAACATAATACTAAACACATATATTCACTGAAGTAATACTTGTGCCAATACTTGTTTACTATAGCAAGTGATATCCTACACAAAAAGAATCAGAACCTCAGGCAGAATTTATTATACCCAGAAATGTAAAGGAATAAATGCCATTGAGGAGAAACACAGTGCAGAGTTTTGTAATCACAAAACATTAGTGAACGTACTAGCCACTGTGTTATCACAGCTAATGCCAAAGGCAGTATCAGACAATCTGCTGAAATCTCAAAAAAAAAAAAAAAAAAGTCCTTCAAGGAACAAGGATTCATTAACAGGGATTTGAGTAATTAAATTGATTCAACATCAGGCATCTGAAAATATATGCACTTCAGATACTTTTGTAAGGTGTGATTTCTCAACAGAATACTGTGAATCTATGAAGATCTGCACCACAGTATTATATGGTAAGATACTTCACAGTAAGACTTTGACCTAAGATCATAAGTGGAAAAAGGGGGAGGTTGGTAACTTATTATTTTCTTAGTTTCCTTCCCTGAGTAGAACAGCAATGTTAAAACCTGCACTTTTAACACTATTTTTGACAGATTTGCAACAATTTGAGTGATTGGCACATTTGAATGATCACAGTGTCTGGAATCTTTAGAGCTCCCCAAGGCTCCACCTTCTGCCATATTTCCACAATAAACTGCCATCCATTGTTATATTGTGCACTATGGTAACATTTGCAGTGGTTTTAAAGGCATGTTTTTTGGAGGGAACTGGAACTGATTCTCTGAACATCCATATAAACTCTTAGGTAAGAGTGGAACACGTGTATTTTTTGGAAGCAGATGTGGCCCATGACTCTGCTGAAAGCAGAATGAGTAAAAGTCTTTGTCTGTGTTTCTGGCTGTCCATGAAGCATGAATCTCCCTCTCTGTTGACTCCATCCCATTGTCCTGAGTCCAGTTTGTTGTGTACTTATTCTTCTTTTGTGCCAATTAAGTTCCTTTGCCAAGACAGTTTCCAGCTCTCCAAACAAAATTTTGGAACATAGACTGATTCCCCCTCAGTTCTAATGTTGCAAAACTGTATTGCAAAGCCAAATATTAGATGATTAGATCAAAGGTGTCGGAGTCCAGTCCTGAGGACCACTGTCCTACAGTCAAGTTCAGGGGTTTTCCTAATCCAGTAAACCTGATTCAGGCGATGAGCTAATTATCAAGCTCCACAAAATGTGGGAAAAGGCTGTGATGAAAGATTCAACAAGATAGACCATTTTGATGATCCTCCTCTTCAACAATAAGTTTTACCAATTTAGAATTATTTCTCTTTTCTTTTTATCCCCTTTTTATGGACCTTTGCTACCCCATTTTCTTTTTGTAAAGATCCTTTTTGGGCTGGTTGGCCAGAGTGCCAGTTAGGGGAATAGGGATTATCTTAATTTGACACTATAATTCCCCATCAGAACCTTCTACAGCAGGTTTAGGCTGTGGTAACATAAATACAGGTTTACATGGATTAGGTTAGGAGTGCATCTGATGAATGCAGAATAAAAAAAAAATGATTTGAATGTTTGAGCTAAAAAACAAAAACAAACCACAGAAACATCACCAGCCAATAAATCTAAACTAATCCACAGCAGAGCATTCCAAAAGCTTTTTGTTTGCTTTCACATGATTTTGTATGGAAGTACTACATTTCCCCCTCTTTGATTAAACACTTTAATGACTGACATTGATTGATTACATTTAATTAGGTACAGCACACATTGTGATAAGCTGTAACTAATTGGTGTCTAGGAGAAGGGAGACATTGTCTGTAATAAACAGATTACAGTGATTTATGCCTATAAAGTGTCTGAATAAGGGCCAGGCTGCTTTGTCTTTATCAACTTAGGTCAATGGCTGTGTTTATCTTAAACATAACTGTCAGCCATGTGAGAAGCCAATAATTATGAGGTATTGGCTGTTTTTAGAGGCGAAGTACCCCATGAATCTTAGCTGTAATTTACTCACTAACTTGACTCCACTCACCACTCACTCATTCACTCACATTTAGCTGTTCAATCTGTTTCAGTAGTGGGTGTCAACCTTGCAAAAAACAAATTTCATGCAAATATATACTGTTATACCACCACCTCACCATACACTCTTACCTCTACCTCACCATGCACTCTTATTACCACCTCACCATGCACTCTTACCACCACTTCACCATACACTCTTACCACCACCTCACCATACACTCTTACCTCTACCTCACCATACACTCTTACCACCACCTCACCATACACTCTTACCACCACCTCACCATACACTCTTACCTCTACCTCACCATGCACTCTTACCACCACCTCACCATACACTCTTACCTCTACCTCACCATGCACTCTTATCACCACCTCACCATACACTCTTACCACCACCTCACCATACACTCTTACCTCTACCTCACCATGCACTCTTATCACCACCTCACCATGCACTCTTACCACCACCTCACCATACACTCTTACCACCACCTCACCATACACTCTTACCTCTACCTCACCATACACTCTTACCTCTACCTTACCATACACTCTTACCACCACCTCACCATACACTCTTACCACCACCTCACCATACACTTTTACCTCTACCTCACCATACACTCTTACCTCTACCTCACCATACACTCTTACCTCTACCTTACCATACACTCTTACCTCTACCTCACCATGCACTCTTACCACCACCTCACCATACACTCTTACCTCTACCTCACCATGCACTCTTATCACCACCTCACCATACACTCTTACCACCACCTCACCATACACTCTTACCTCTACCTCACCATGCACTCTTATCACCACCTCACCATGCACTCTTACCACCACCTCACCATACACTCTTACCACCACCTCACCATACACTCTTACCTCTACCTCACCATACACTCTTACCTCTACCTTACCATACACTCTTACCACCACCTCACCATACACTCTTACCACCACCTCACCATACACTTTTACCTCTACCTCACCATACACTCTTACCTCTACCTTACCATACACTCTTACCACCACCTCACCATACACTCTTACCTCTACCTCACCATGCACTCTTACCACCACCTCACCATACACTCTTACCTCTACCTCACCATACACTCTTACCTCTACCTTACCATACACTCTTACCACCACCTCACCATACACTCTTACCACCACCTCACCATACACTTTTACCTCTACCTCACCATGCACTCTTACCACCACCTCACCATACACTCTTACCACCACCTCACCATACACTCTTACCTCTACCTCACCATGCACTCTTACCACCACCTCACCATACACTCTTACCTCTACCTCACCATGCACTCTTATCACCACCTCACCATACACTCTTACCACCACCTCACCATACACTCTTACCTCTACCTCACCATGCACTCTTATCACCACCTCACCATGCACTCTTACCACCACCTCACCATACACTCTTACCACCACCTCACCATACACTCTTACCTCTACCTCACCATACACCATGGGTTAAAGTTCTCCGTCACTACGACGGATTTCCGTCATTTCATTTTTTTGGGGAAAAAATCCGTCAAATCATAATAAACAACACACGCGCGTGCTATCTGTTTTGTGGCCGAAATATGATTCTCACTGGCGCTCATCAGCGCTGGATGGATGACGGCGGTGTCATTTGATTGACTTGCGGTTCATTCCGCCTTCAGATTTGCGGATGTTACGTAGAAAAGTTTTTACCCCCTTCCTGCCTGGCGTGATCGTAGCGCACGACTCTGTACATCTGCGCGAACGGCGGAGGCTACTTGCTGCGTCACATTCTTTTTGCAGTGTAGTCCGAAGCAATATGTGATAAAGAAACACCCCTCAAAAACAGGGGAATGAACATTTACCTGACCAATTGTAATGTTGCATTAGTGCTGGAATTTAGGCTAAAGTACTTTAAAATGCTTGAAAATGTAACTACTTCATTTCACAACAAATATCTGTCTGACTGAACAGTTATTACGTTAACAAATACGAGCCTCTTTTAATTCCAGGACGAAACATGAGAGAACGTGAAGTCGTTAAGATTGGGCGTTTTGAAAATAAACCACCATTAAATAATGTGATAAAAAGCCAATTATTTCGAGTCATTTCGAGTATATGTATAAATATTTAACTTAAATTTAACGTTGAGAACGCGTTGAAATGGACCTTGAAAGTGACGTACAAGTGCTTTAATTCCACCTTATAAAGGTGTATGAACCCGGCAAACATGACTTGGTTCACTGCGCTGAAGCGCTGTGCGCGCGAAGTTACAAAACTGCGAGGCTCTCGCGCACGGGTGGAGCCACCGCGATTACGTCATTTTCGGCGTGCGGACCCTCGCGCTGCTCACGCCACTCGTGCTGCGTCAAGTATAAAGGCTTAAACCAGGCTTAACATGGATGGTGTTGTTCTGTTTGTATTTAAAAGCTCTATCCAGTGGTGTTAATTTTTTGTAACATACCTACTTAAAGCATGTAATCTTACGGCTTATGTTTTTGCGATGGTGAATCTGATAAAAACAAGAGAGCTTCATACCTCTCACCAGGATTCACTAAATTTGACTTGATCTTTAAATAATTTTCTGGAAGAGGACCCCCAGATAACTCCATTATATAAACATTTATGTACATTTATTGCTCAGGTGTTCATTCTCTCTTCTCTCCTTACACAGGCTGTTTAGATAAATATACTTTATAAATGTGTTTATTGTGTAGAATTAGGCAAAAGAGGCCGTGTCCCAACTACACTACATTTTCAGTAATTGCTGGCATTGTCTTTTGCCAGGAAAAATTTTTCAGTCAAATGAAAATTTCTTGCTTTAACCCATGCCA
Source organism: Brachyhypopomus gauderio (assembly GCF_052324685.1). Taxonomy (NCBI): domain Eukaryota; kingdom Metazoa; phylum Chordata; class Actinopteri; order Gymnotiformes; family Hypopomidae; genus Brachyhypopomus; species Brachyhypopomus gauderio. The sequence continues at coordinate 11,105,517 of NC_135227.1, forward strand.
TACACTCTTACCTCTACCTTACCATACACTCTTACCACCACCTCACCATACACTCTTACCACCACCTCACCATACACTTTTACCTCTACCTCACCATACACTCTTACCTCTACCTTACCATACACTCTTACCACCACCTCACCATACACTCTTACCTCTACCTCACCATGCACTCTTACCACCACCTCACCATACACTCTTACCTCTACCTCACCATACACTCTTACCTCTACCTTACCATACACTCTTACCTCTACCTCACCATGCACTCTTACCACCACCTCACCATACACTCTTACCTCTACCTCACCATGCACTCTTATCACCACCTCACCATACACTCTTACCACCACCTCACCATACACTCTTACCTCTACCTCACCATGCACTCTTATCACCACCTCACCATGCACTCTTACCACCACCTCACCATACACTCTTACCACCACCTCACCATACACTCTTACCTCTACCTCACCATACACTCTTACCTCTACCTTACCATACACTCTTACCACCACCTCACCATACACTCTTACCACCACCTCACCATACACTTTTACCTCTACCTCACCATACACTCTTACCTCTACCTTACCATACACTCTTACCACCACCTCACCATACACTCTTACCTCTACCTCACCATGCACTCTTACCACCACCTCACCATACACTCTTACCTCTACCTCACCATACACTCTTACCTCTACCTTACCATACACTCTTACCACCACCTCACCATACACTCTTACCACCACCTCACCATACACTTTTACCTCTACCTCACCATACACTCTTACCTCTACCTTACCATACACTCTTACCACCACCTCACCATACACTCTTACCTCTACCTCACCATGCACTCTTACCTCTACCTCACCATACACTCTAACCACCACCTCACCATGCACTCTTACCACCACCTTACCATACACTCTTACCACCACCTCACCATGCACTCTTACCTTTACCTCACCATGCACCCTTACCACCACCTCACCATGCACTCTTACCACCACCTTACCATACACTCTTACCAACACCTCACCATACACTCTTACCACCACCTCACCATGCACTCTTACCTCTACCTCACCATACACTCTAACCACCACCTCACCATGCACTCTTACCACCACCTCACCATACACTCTTACCACCACCTCACCATACACTCTTACCTCTACCTCACCATACACTCTTACCTCTACCTTACCATACACTCTTACCACCACCTCACCATGCACTCTTACCACCACCTCACCATGCACTCTTACCTCTACCTCACCATGCACTCTTACCACCACCTCACCATGCACTCTTACCACCACCTTACCATACACTCTTACCAACACCTCACCATACACTCTTACCACCACCTCACCATGCACTCTTACCTCTACCTCACCATACACTCTAACCACCACCTCACCATGCACTCTTACCACCACCTCACCATACACTCTTACCACCACCTCACCATACACTCTTACCTCTACCTCACCATACACTCTTACCACTACCTCACCATACACTCTTACCACTACCTCACCATACACTCTTACCTCTACCTCACCATACACTCTTATCACTACCTCACCATACACTCTTACCACCACCTCACCATGCACTCTTACCTCTACCTCACCATACACTCTTACCACCACCTCACCATACACTCTTACCACCACCTCACCATGCACTCTTACCACTACCTCACCATGCACTCTTACCACCACCTCACCATACACTCTAACCACCACCTCACCATGCACTCTTACCACTACCTCACCATACACTCTTACCACCACCTCACCTTGCACTCTTACCACCACCTCACCTTGCACTCTTACCACCACCTCACCATACACTCTTATCACTACCTCACCATACACTCTTACCACCACCTCACCATGCACTCTTACCTCTACCTCACCATACACTCTAACCACCACCTCACCATACACTCTTACCTCTACCTCACCATACACTCTAACCACCACCTCACCATGCACTCTTACCACCACCTCACCATGCACTCTTACCTCTACCTCACCATACACTCTTACCACCACCTCACCATGCACTCTTACCTCTACCTCACCATGCACACTTACCACCACCTCACCATGCACTCTTACCACTACCTCACCATACACTCTTACCACCACCTCACCATGCACTCTTACCACCACCTCACCATGCACTCTTACCACCACCTCACCTTGCACTCTTACCACCACCTCACCTTGCACTCTTACCACCACCTCACCATACACTCTTATCACTACCTCACCATACACTCTTATCTCTACCTCACCATGCACTCTTACCTCTACCTCACCTTGCACTCTTACCACCACCTCACCTTGCACTCTTACCACCACCTCACCATACACTCTTATCACTACCTCACCATACACCCTTACCTCTACCTCACCATGCACTCTTACCAATACTCATCTTGCACATGTGGGTCAGTGAAGGCTTGACATTAAACAAGCTTGTGAAGTGTGACAAAAAGAGATTCAATTAAGACCTGCTCAAGCAAAACCAACAATTGTTACTTGTTTAATTGTTACTACCCAGATTGTTGTTCTGGGTTATTTTGCTTTTTATACAGCCAAACTATTAGCTAGTGAGGTTAATTTTGCATGGTTGCAGTACACTTTGAATTGTGTAACTAGTTGTCAGCCATTCTTCCTCTTCATTTTCTTGTTTATCAATTACAAAAGGAAGCAAAACATATGGTTTGATTTGTGGGACCAGAGGAAAGCAAGCAATTACAGCCAGGAACAACTTTCCTCAAAACCCTGCTGTAAAATACTAGAACATCATCCTTATATTATGAAGAGCAGGCATAAATTGACCTCTACATAAATTAAACAAAAAAGGAAATTCAACACCTATGTCACCCACCTCAAAACTCTCGTTTATGTCTCGGAGCTAGGTTGTGGAGATTTACACCTCAAAACTCTCATTTATGTCTCGGAGCTAGGTCGTGGAGATTTACACCTCAAAACTCTCATTTATGTCTCTTAGCTAGGTTGTGGAAAGTGGAAAGTTACAATGGAAAAATACATCTGTGTCATATATGTTACATACTGTTTATTGTCTCAATTTGTGTTAAAAGCTCAAGGAATGGCACAACTGATTATGGTTCACTGTATTTTTTTATGGCTTGTGGTGTTTGCTTACATTTGCCATCACTACAAAACTACAAAAACATTGGGTGACTTCTCCACTTTTATTTGGGTCTAGTAAAAAATGCAGTCCTGGCAATGGATGTTGTTATATATGAGGGATTACATATGCAGATCTATCGGATGGAACTGGCAACCCTACTGCTGAGCATAGGTCATACTCAGGGAAGGAGGATAATATTGTTCGTCATAAAATACTGGCTGACATTTGTGTCAGTGTGTACTATTGGTGTGGGGTCTGACACAGGAACAGCAGTGTGATGGGAATTTGTCAAACGTGATTCAGAGCAGGTCGGTATGAGTGTTTTCACAGCTGGTTTAGGGGAAAGAGAGAGGGAGCGACTTCCAGCAATCCACACTTTTGCCCTCTTGAACATTTGAACACCACTGAGCGCTCACACAGGTGCAGACAAAGCCTTCAATAACCATTTCCTATTCAAAAAATCAAAATGGGCTGGGATTTGTGCCATCCCTGAGACCTTCCACATATGACCAACACATCTTACAGCTCCTCACCCCAGAATGAGCTGTGCATCATGACACGGCCTCTATAAGAACACATGAATGATAAACCTGCTTTAAGCACCTTTCTCCCCAAGACTCTCTTTGGCCTGTTAGAATTTAATGCGACTGTCAAAGTCGTTTTTAGTTTTGCAGTGGTAAAGCATTTTGCACAGCGGGAGCTTCAAGGCTGCAGGAAGTACAACACTGTTCCATCGCGTCCGCTCTGTGGCGGTAGCTGTGAGGCTCGTTCTGAGGGTCGTGGGCTCTCTTTAAGAAGACGAAACAGAAGTAAAAAAGACATACCTTCACAGGAAAAGTGGCATTATAGAGACTCTTTAAAAGCTTCTCCATTTCTAGACTGTGTGAAGTGTCTTGTTCTCTTAGCCAGGGAACTGAGTACTATCTCATTGTACTTCTTTACCTTTCCCCCCTTTTGGACTTGGACTTTAGTTTTGACACATGCTCCTGAATGTCTCTGTTACTCTTTACTACAGTGTGTCCCTGGGTTGGATTTCAACTCTTCCATTGCCTGTCTTTGATAGACCTGTTTCTCCCTGTACGACTTTGGACAGTTTCAACTCTCCTGCTACCTGCTGTGTAGTGTAGTGTAAGTGTAGTGTAGTAGGAGTGTGTGTGTATTACATTTTTCTACCTCTACTCACACTTGCTTTGGCAGGCAGGGCTGGACTCAAATGCGTTTTTAATCAGAAAGACATAACCGCGAGGAACTAACGAACTAACAACAAAAGATGATAAACCTAAACAAACAATTAAATACACTACCAAATAACGCGACGACGGGCCTAAAAATTAAAACGAAACCAAAAATGAAGACACAAGGGAGTTGCTGTGGGAACCACAGTGCTAAGGAGGAGGCGTGACAGTCAGACGGACTTGATACAATCAGAGCTTGGTGTACTCACAAACCCCACTCAACACTGGTACAGGGTGCCACTGTTTACCACACCAAAAACAGATATGTAGATGTTTTGTAATTCATGATGTCTCCAGTGATGTAAAATTAATGTGCCAAGAAATAAATCAAGAAAGTCAAGAAAGGCAAAACTTAAGTTAAGTATGATTAGGTTTCACACACTTAATCCTCCCCCTGGCCTGAGTCTCACCTGCCATCAGCGACATGTCAAAGGTGACCCGACTTGCATATTGCATACTAGATCTTATAATATATCTTACCGCACATAAGTTTCCCTACACGCTTGCCATGCTATTTACTCATTGTAGAAGTCGTTTCCAAAATACTGTAAGCCTCCAGTTGGGGGTGAATATAAAAAATGTTGGTCTTGGCATGCAGCTCCTCTGAGATGCCAAGCAGTCGTGGTGGGGGTGGGCAGCAGGAGAGAGGACCATGGGCTCTCTGTTTGTACTGGCAGCATGGCTTGAAGCTTCCCTGGAGGTGGTGCTCTGCTCAGAACTATAGATCTTACCCCCTCGCTGCTGGGACAGGAGGAGACGGAGCTTGGGGTGGTGGGGGGTGAGGGGTTGGTCAGAGGAGGGAGAACGGAGCTTTACTGCTGGGGGAGTCAGCCAAAGTGCAGGCCTCTTTAATGGCTGCTCCTCGGCTGTGTGCTTCCAGCCCAGAGAACCGCAGACACCCTGTCTCCTGACCTCCAAGCTCTAACCCTGTGTGATGGGCTTCATTTGAAAGCAGACATGCTTGTGTGTGCTTGCGTGTGTTTGCGTGTGTTTGCGTGTGTGTGTGTGTGCGTGCTTCATCTCATCCTCACATTGCTCACTGAGCCACCTCTCCTCCCATGCCAACAATGTGATGACTTTTCACAACATAAACTAATCGTGACTGACTACCTTCAATTAAAGGAACAACACCTTTTATCATTTACAATAAGTTAAGTGATGACTGTATTTGAAGGACTACGTAATATGCAGTAATTTTACATAATGACTAATTTTGTAGAATGAGAAGAAGTGAACAGAAAAAAATAACATTAATATCCACTATCCCATTACTTTTGAATAACACTGTATTTGCTGGTACTCCATGTATCATGTAGAGAACGCTGCCAATGGACTCATGCAAGTCTGAATTGGCACTCTGCTTCCAAGGGGCAAGAGTGGGCAAGGTGTCTGTATTACCCTGGATTAGCCTCACCCTTCACCCCGAACACACGAGGAACCCAGAGCCTGCAACATCACACGGGTGACCTCACCTGCCACCATGGAGAAACTACTACCAGATGCTTCTGAAAGGAGAGAGAGAGAGAGAGAGAGAGAGAGAGAGAGAGAGAGAGAGAGAGAGAGAGAGAGAGAACTAAATGTCTGTGGACTGCTGGAATATCAGTATTAACATGCTGTAATGATCTGTGACACCTTTGCAGTCCCTTTTATCTAGTAAAACCTCGACCAATGTATGAGAAAGTTCACCAGTGATGGTTTGTATTGGTTTGCAATATCTTTGAGGGACAGCAGAGCTTTGTGCTGAAAGAATGAAAGTTTTGATATAAATTCCTTTGGGTTGGCAACCAGATTTGGTACAGGGGGGAGGGGGGGGGGGGTTGATTCTTCTAATGCCAAATCCTGGGTCCAACCACTCCTTCCAAATTCTTTATTTTATTAAATCTAAAATATTTTCACTAATGAAATCTAAACATGTGTCTTAAGTTCAACATTCGGTAAAATAATGAGAAGAGACTCATTTGTTCCACATCACCACCTGCTTATAGAGGAAGGGCTATGAAGCATTTCAGACCAATGATAGCCCACTGGAGTGTGTCAAGGCCGAGAGCTATTTCAACTGCTATTTGAACACACTCACACACATACACACACACACACACACACACACACACACGCACGCACACACACACACACACACACACACACACACACACACACACACACACACACACACACACACACACACACACGCGCGCTAAAACACTACTGCTACCACCAGCAGCAGAGTTTGAAATAAAAGTCTAAAATATTGACGATAGTAGACTGTCAAACTGAAGATGGACAAAATGCAATTGGACCTCACTATCGTCACAGTGTTTTTGCAAAATTCCCCCAAATATCCCAAAAATATGAATGGCATTATTTCATCCTGAAACCAGGGTAAGGTCCTTCTCATAAAGAAACCAAAAATATTCTTTCATTTCATCTATGCAAATCATTGTTATATTGCAGCACTATGCAGCACAACAACCTTTAGAGTTAGTCCTGGCATATATATCGGATCAATCAGATCAATCAGCCATTACTTTGTGTGAACCTGTTCAGTATAGTTGCACTGAAATTCAACATTATTCACTGCCACTAACCACTTTCGGGATGCAGCTGCCCATGGCAGTGAAACTATTCATACCGTCCTTTCAATATTAAGCAGCACTGTTTTCCTTCTAATGAAAGCTTTTGTTCATTTAGTGACTCTATTGTGTGACATTTTCTCTGACCAATGTTGAAAAATGCAATATGTAAACTTTACAGTAACATTAGGCTAGGTAGTAAAATCATGCTTAGGAACCCTTTCTCTATAGATCCTTTTTATGCATTTTTATACATTTTCAATGTGAGGAGGCTTTGAAATATGTGATGTATTCTTTGTTTTGTCAGTGACTACAGAATATCGTCAACATTTTTATCCACACAAATAAGGCTTTAGCTGTGAAACTGAATGAGGTCTGTGGGGCTTATTCTGGGTGTCAGCAGACTGCAATCTTTTATTCTGCTTATCCTTCTACTAACAGGTTACACATTTACTTTTGGCAGATTTTTTACTTTGCAGTCCTGGCAATGATATAGTTTATATCACATGTCTTTTTGTATCCACTTACTGTAATTTGGTTTGGCATAAATTCTGGTTTAGACGGAGATGAAAAAACAAGGGTGCTGATGCAAAAGTTTGAAGCAGCTCTTACTAAGATGTGTGTGAATGGGAGAACAACAGACATGGTGTTATATGACACGAGTGAATGACTCATCCTTCATGCACTTTTGGTTAAGCACTTTATAAAGACAATGAATTGTTTCCCTTTTATCAACATGGCCTAATATTTATAGAGCACACAATGCTCCTTTGGACAGTACGTCACAGGGAGTCTAAAATAACTGTATTCATTTTTGCATGAAATTACCCATGGAGACCATTAAAGAGACCATTCAATCAATAATGCTTACAACCACGTTCATGTTAAACCATTAATCAATATTCTGCTAATGCAAATTAAAGTTACATGCAATCATCACTTTGCCAAATCCAACTTGTATAATGAGAGTTGCTTTGTAGACGTCATCCTAATACTAACATATTTTAAAGGTGCCCTAGAATGCATGTATTCAGTATTTTTATTGTTCTCTGGTATGTATATCGAAAGTATGTGACTGGATGGGACACAAAAATCCCAGATGTGGTTTTACATGCCTATTTACAATGCTTTGGCCCTAGAATGATATGAGCTGTTTGCTTTTCTTTTACAACCCTTTTTTGGTGGGCAATGAATAATCGCACTCTGTTCTGATTGGCTGGTTTGTGGGTGAGGCACTACAATAGCTCACACAGAATCAACAGGTCCAAACCAATCATCAGCTGTCTGCTTGTCTGGAAATCTTATCTACTTCACCAGTATTGAATCTCTTTGATTATTTATGCATATTGGAATTTTCTTTTTTTTTAAACATTGTTTATCTTTTTGCAAGAACCACAGATAAACAAGACACTGTTGATACATGTCTAATCGTGGGTCATAAACATTTATGAAAACCTAACTATTCATCAGACTTATAGTACTCATTAGAAAAGAAAAATGATGGATTGAAGGACATAACCACAAAATATTTTTTGAATCAATTTTCACAACTTGTTTCACAGACTGGGAATATTATTTATGGTTTGACAACACCAAGTTAAATCTAGTAGTCATGGCCTGGTGGTAGGGAACTGGTCTTGTGACCGGAGGGTCGTGGGTTTGATTCCCAGACCTGAGGCCATGACTGAGGTGCCCTTGAGCAAGGCACCTAACCCCAACTGCTCGCTGGGCTAGGGCTGCCCACCGCTCTGGGCACGTGTGATCCACAGCCCCCTAGATAATCACTAGTGTGTGTGTGTGTGAGTTCTAACTGCACAGATGGGTTAAAAGCGGAGGACAAATTTCGATTGCGGTGTAAAAATCACAATTGACAAAAATATGGCACATTTAGACCTGGGGCACAAGGTATCTTCAGATCTGACCAGTCTTGATGGATGTTGGCCAGAGTACAGGGACATCTTACAAATTTACCCTTTAACAAATTTAGGATTTTTTATATTTGATGCATTTTTTTTACATGCACTACCAATGTTACTTATTTCTGAAGGAATACAATCTCACATGGAGGATTTATCTACACCAAACATGAAACACGTTTGAATGGTAAATTTAATTTTGGAAGTTGAAAAATACTTCATATATGCATTTTGTAGATAATTATGAATGGATTCAGCTCTGTAATAGATTCTGAATGAATGTGTGTACTATGTGTGTGTACTGTGTTGGTACTGTGTGTGTGTGTGTGTGTGTGTGTGTGTGTCCATATTTTTTTGGACACCATAAACTTTCCGTAAAGTTTGTTTACACTTTATAGACGTACTGTTGTTCTGGGGCTGGAGAATTAATGAGAGCATGAATGAATAAACATGTTTTGAAATCATGCCTCACCTCAAGGAATATCTGTAATGAAACTGTTCTAGGGCTCTGAATCATGATAATCTGGTGTCCTCACTAATGGTTGGTAATTAAGCCCCATTATTTGATCCAGTCCAGTGATGTAATCAAATCAGCTTCCATGCACAAGATCCGCCAGGCAGGAAGATTTATACCACTTGCCACTCGTGCTAAAGCCAACGACCTTTAGGTTTAACCTTGGCTGCTGAGGTCGAGTTTTGGCTTGCGGATACTTTTTCACAGATTCGTTAGGATTGTCACACACCTTACACACACATTTGGGCCTGTGGCTTGGCCCTTGCTCCTAATGCTTCCCACATTTTCTCCCAAGCTCTGTGTCTTGTGTCCAGTGTGAAGGCAGCATCCCCATACACAGGTACAGTTACGACTCCTGGCTTGCAGACTTCCTGGCAGTCTTTAGAGCCAGAATGTAGAGTTGGCTTGTCCACTTTAGTGTTATACAGACTCACAGAGACTCTTTTTGAGCCTGTGGTTCAACTCTCTGACTCTCTGCCAGCTTTTTACGACCAACACAAGTGTGCAGCAAGTGCCCTGTTGGAAATAAAGAGCATGACATGATCCTGCATGTCGCGTCACCCACTAGAAACTACAATATTCATTTCAGTGCCCACTGTAATAGCAAATAATGCAGATTGCAGCCTGTATTTGCATTGAATTCATTTGTGGTCATGTTTGAAATATGCAGAGCACTGTTGTCTTGCACAGTGTATGTCAACATAAACAAGTGTAATAAGAACATGTGTCCAGAATGTGGCTGTGCTGTAATTGTAATGACAGCTGGAAGAACACGGTAAGCCCTACGCCTTGTTTATGCCTATGACATAATTCCACAGAGGATGTCAGATGGGTTGAGGGTGGGGGGAGGGTGTACTTTTAGGCTGACCCGAGGAGCAGAGGAGCCCTCACAGAGTCTCTTACCAGTACATTATATTGAGTTAGGATTCAAATAAGATGCACATTCATTCTGGGTTGTGTACAGTTTATTTGTTGATATGCTGAAATATCTGGTGTACAAGCATTCAGTGTATCTGACTGATGTTCTTGGTTGACTTTAAACGTTTCACATGCATTCGAATGCTCTTCTGTGGCATCGTCTAGATGTGTCAGTATTAGAGACAGCATATCAGACTCACAGAAGAAAGCCAACATTTAATGTCTTTTAACAATGAATATATTGGTCATACATTACTGTACAACCTGTATAAGATCATATAATTACCATATAAAAAAACAAAATAACTATTAAAACATTTTGAACACATTTTTTGTTTACTGGAAGTTCATTTACCTAATTCTTTATTTATTCCTGGATACTTTGCCAACTTGACTTCAAAGTGTTTGAAACTGGCCCTGATTTATATACAAAAATCCTTTGTGTGCTATTGGCGAACCCTCATTCTTAATGGCTGCCGCTGAGACCTTCAAATTAAAGTTGTAAACATAAAATTCTCATTACATGGCGAAGTCTCCAACTGTGAAGTGATAATGAGGTGTGCGATTAGAAAAGGTTATTTTGCAGATTAATTTAAACATGTAGCCCTGTTGCCTGGAGCAGACGTGCGCTCTGAAGCAATGTTTATAAGCAAATTATATATTTTATTTGTACATCTAATTTCTGTTAGCCAGAGCTTAGTGTACATCATGACATCATAGTACAACTTCTACAAATACTGGGTTGTGGGTAATAATGTTAAAATGAATCCCAGGCTCAGGAAGCTGTGTGCAGACACCCAGAGCCATGTTAGGGAAACTGCATTAATGGTTTGCGTGTGAAGAGATTGGGGGGGGGGGGGTCTTTCTAGTGTATGGCCTCTGTCAGAGATGAATGTCTTTCGGGGCAAAAAAAAAAAGTATGAGTCCTCCCTTTTGGAATTCACTTTTGACTCACTTACTGCTTTGTTTGTATAATCTAACAAGAGCTGCATGATGCCCTGATCTGATTTACACCTGATATCATGCTTTAAACAGCTGGAGGACGCTTGATGTTGGAGGCTGACATCAGCATGGGGGGGGGGGGGGGGGGGGGGTGAATGGGGAGGCAAAACTTCAGCAGATCAGGAGGCCAAGTGGGGAGAGAAAGACTGTCCAGCAGAAGGTTTATATATGTCTGTGTGTGCTGGAGGAGTAGCCACTCTCAGTATGACCTGTAATGCCCCCCCCCCAGGCTCTGTGGCTTCAGGCTGTACTGAATTATCTGGTGTGAAAAGAAGCCTCCCTCAGACTCTGCCATTATTGGTCCCATCTACATGTGGCCCATAGCATACTCACACTGAGTTTGTGTATATTTATATGTATATCCATGTCTGTGTGTATGTCTGTTTTAAGTATAGGAGGTGCATTAGGGGGAGGGAGTGAGTGGAAATATTAACTTAGTAAGTATATTAAGAATTTATGTTCACGTGAACACTGATTAGTATGGTTCCCAGTGTGTTTATTTTGGCAGAATGCCAAGGACCACATAGGACGAACTGTGCCCCAGTGTTGGGGCTTAGAAGACTGGAAACAACACACCACCTGAGGACTGTCAGAAGGCTTCCAGGTTGTTGACTGGGCATGTGTGCAGATTTGTGCATAATTCCTTAAGTCACCACTGTATGCCAATAAAATTACAAATGATAATAGAAGTGAGGGAATATTGCAAATATAAATCTTTATGTTTTAGGAACCTGTGATGCTGTGTAGGTCTGAAAGAGTAGTAACAAAGAGGCACAATACCATCATTCACTGGAGAACAGTTGATAGACTCAAGGGACAATGAAGGACCCAGTGGACAGGGCCAATATTACAGGGCCAATATTACAGGGCCAACCAGAGGTAGTCCAAATAACCACTTGACTCTGAAAATGTCACATTGTCAGATAATGTCACATGATTTTACAGTATGTACTAGTCCTAAATGTATCTGTCACTAGTAATATTCATAATCTATAGCAGTAAACTCAGCTTTGGCCTGTGTATCCTGCCAAGGATTTCTCAGATATGGATATGGATCATGAATATCTCAAGGTCCTGCTGTTTCAGAGTGCAGAGCAGTAAAACCCAAAATCATTCACATTAATCTAAGCAAGCTGCAGACTCATACTGAGACTCATACTGTATTCTACTGAGTGCAGGGACTTGGACTGAACTGAGCAGCGTGTACTACTCTCTTTAATACCATTAACCTTCTACAGCTGTCTAAATCAGAAATGCATAAACATCATTGCAGAAACATTTTGACGTACCCTACAGTCAGGTAGAGGTCACTGAAAACAGCCATTTAGCATCAAAAACTCGTGTTTAAAGGGTTGTTGTGGCTTCTGGTTCATCAACAAACAGAAAGTCTGGACTGCAATCCCAAACTAAAATAAGCTCATGTTTACTTATTTAATCCATTTTGAAATCATAACGACAGTGTGCTGTTGGAGACAGGACTGTGATTTCCAATTGCTTATTCTACGAGTGCTGTCAATTTATTGTTGTCAAAGTGGATTTCAGCTGACCCAGAGGACCTGCTTCAGTGTGTTAGCCAACATATGCCCATGTTCATATTCTATGAAATATGACACGTAAAAGAGAAAATCTAGAGTTGTGAAGCATGAGACTGAAGTAGCGTTGTCAGGCATTTTTGGATACAATAGTAACATTAATGCCAGGAATTGTGAGTTCCACATTCTTAGAGAATGATTCTATTCTACTATTGTTTATTCTCCATATTTTCCAGACAATCCAAATTCTGCTAGTATTAAATACATATAAACAACTTGTATTCAAAATGTTTTATTCATTAACAATGCTGTTAGGCAATTAATCCATGACATAAGATAATAAAAGCAATTTTCACTTGTAAGTATACAACATTGTAATGTAACATTGTAGAGCAGGTTGGCCTTCATCAGAGCCGAGGGTGGTCTGTAATGGTCCACCTCTTTATCAACCTGCCCTTGGAGCTCAGTCTGTATGGCTGGGGGCTTCACCAATAGAAGTTTAATCTAGTGCAGAGTAGTGGAGACTGTGTCCATAAAATCAGACACAGTGCTTTTGCTGTGTGCCTCTGATTAGCCTATGATCTTCTCAGTATTGTCTCCTGTAGCAATAATGGCATCGCTCAAGTCCCTGATGATTTCTGGGACATACGTGTCCTTTGCTCTGCTCTGTTTCACATAGTTGAAGAACTCAGGTCTTTGAGGTTTTAGAAGATGCTACACACTGGCCTGGGGGCGGACTTGAAACATGGCACGACACCCACCAAGATCTCCACACCAACTGTCTCACTAAACGTGTCTGTCCTGCCCAGATGCGTCCTGAACTCTGGGTCATCATGCCCATGCTGTTTTTCGTAGCAAAGAGTACAGATTATGTTAGCGACAGTGACAGTCAACTTATGTAAGGAACTTAAATACCAATCCTCTGAGCTTAGTACCACAAACATGTGAATCAAGTCAATAGCTTCTTCAATAATGTGACTCTCAAAGGATTTTTCAGTTTGACTGTTTGCGGAGGAGAAAGCACGAATGGTGGGTCTGATTTCACTTCTGGTGCATTCTCCATTGATTACTGTAAGTGCTGAATGTCAGGCTCTTTCCTCCAGAGACTGACTGAAAAGACACAAACTGTGACTGTGTGCAAACTCAGTGCTGTGCTGTATGAGCGCTTGGCGTATGGCTGCATCTCCATTCAGTACCACTATGTCGTTGCAGCCCAGTCGGATCTGGTAGACATTGCCATACTTCTTTGCCGGCTTAGAGAAGGTGATATGGGGCATTTGACCCAGCTGCATGGCATTTCCCACCACTGGCCAGGCAAAGGGCCCCGGCAGCCTCTTTTTGAGAGCAAGGTTCCGGATCCACAGGCACGCTTCCAGACAGAAGAGGAAGATGAAAGAAGCCATGAGAGCTGGTTGGACCTGTCTACCCAATTCCTTAATGATGCTGCTTCCCTTCAAGTCAAATTCTGCTTCTGTCAGTGCCATAGAGGTTCCTGAACAAGAGCTTGTTAACAAATTGAAGAAATAAGTATTTCACCATCTTGAAAATATTATAGAATGTCCTAAATTTAAAAGGCTATTTAATTTTTTTAAACAAGAAATAATTTTTATTGCAGTATGTTCTTAATGTGAAAAAAAAACACATTGAAACACATTGCAAAACGAATGTAGACTTCAGCCCTGTCTCTTATAGTCCTTGCCTGTGGATGGGGCCTGCTATGCAGGCATTGCAGTATCATCCATTAACCTTCTCTCCCCTCAAAATGCCAAGACACCACACATATCTAGATCACTGTTTAAGGCTCACTGATACATGTGGTGCCAATATCTTTTTTTCAATGCTGTTTACTGCAGATATAATTATCTACTATGTAATGTCAATGCAGGCACAAGTTCAAAAACAATGTCATACCTTATGAAAAATGTAACCCATATAAAAGCCTTAATATTTAAAAGATCCGCACCATGAAAAGTTATAGCACTTAAGTTCAAATATGTCCAGTAAACACAAACATATATTTACTGTGAGGTGTCACTGGTGTAATGACTATGCAATATAAGTTTCATAATATTATATAATTTTAAAGAATGTGACATTGCCCAGAAATGTAAGCCTCTAAAAATGCAGAACTGTTGCCAGAAAGACTTGTAATAAGGACATGCCAAAAACCAAACACTGCTACCAGTGGAAATGGTTCATGGTTTGTCCTACAGGGGCTACAGGTTATGTAGACTTGCAATGGCACAAATGTTAAGACTCTTGCATAATGTTGGTATCTAAATTGAGGTAATCAGAACTGCTTTAGTGATCATGAATAACAGGCATTAGTTTTATTAGTGACTGTAAAGATATTATTATTATTTACACTAATTTAACACTTTTTTCATACCCAAGGATGATTTGCAATCAATACTCAATATGTTATGAGAAATGATAAATGGAGCTTTAGTGGGTGAATTGTACCTTCCAATTGAAATTGGAATATGAAATGCTTAAGGAACCAGGAACACAATGAGTAGTTTAATTCAAGACAGAGGAGATGAAAGGCATATTCATAATATTTTAAATATCACTTTTATTTCATTCACTTCAGAATTAGCTTATTTTCAAAGAATAGAGCAAAAACAATACATATACTGTATAACTGCTTACTCAAACATTCAAAAAATGGTTTTGTTGCATGGCATCATAATATTATGGCACGATTTCCGAGCACATCATAAACATTTAGCATCAAATTTTTTTATATGATATGAAATACACAGTTTAGAACATGTCCTGGGAAACTGTTTACGTTGAGTCTGAATGACAGGGGGAACACAAATGCAGGGCTGGACAGTGAGTGATACTTTCAGTAGCTCCACTCAGCTTATGTCTGTTCTGGACAGTAAAGTTCTCAGTTTTGACCTAGAAAGCAAACTTATTCATTTTTATTCTCCAGTAAATAAATGTCTAATTTACTGTATTGGCACTGCTGTCTCATAGTTATTAGTTTCTCAATAATACAAATGACCATGATGGACAACCACCTCAGATATGAATTAATTTCAAATGGGTGTGAGGATGTGAGCTATAAAAATA
This sequence comes from Brachyhypopomus gauderio, assembly GCF_052324685.1. Lineage (NCBI taxonomy): Eukaryota > Metazoa > Chordata > Actinopteri > Gymnotiformes > Hypopomidae > Brachyhypopomus > Brachyhypopomus gauderio. Next base: position 11,121,477 of record NC_135227.1, read on the forward strand.
TTCTTAATACTTTAAAATACCTGAAATATCTATTTTTTGTACTTATAAACCATGTTTCATGCAAGTGGAGGAAAATTCATTAATATACAGTATTTCCTTCAAAATGAGGGAGCTAAAACAAGTTGTTAAAACTTTAAAATCATCTCTCCTCCAATATTCTCATGTACACAACATTTTGATGTCTGATCAATGTTCTTGTTGACAGTTAGTCATTATTTGCTAAACTTTTACTTGGTAAACCTGTCTGTATTGTTTAATCATAAAAATGAATATACAGTGGGAAATGTTACACAGTTTTGAAGAGATGCAGACTGTCTCTTTAACTACCTGGCAAATACTTCATATAAATGTAATCTCCCCCACTTTAAAAAGTTAAATGTTACAAACAAAAATGTGTAAATAATCATTAAATATAAATTAAATATGTAACTTGTACATGACAGCGTTCAGTGCATGTTTATTAAATACTCACTATTACATGTCATATTTGCAAATATTTCAGTTTTTTTCTGGCCTTGAGTCACAAAAACAAAGGGGTGGCGATTTAGGCTCTTCATGTTTTCATGCTGGTGACACGAGACCGAGGAGCTTTCCTCTGAGCTTGGCTGTGATTGTGTAGTTGAAGGGCTTCAGCGCTAAGCCATACGAGCAGTCCATCGTGAGGGCTTCAGAGGGGTTACTCTCAAATGTGCACTGGTGCAGCAGAATGGCTGCCAGCAAGAAGACCTCGGTCTTGGCGATTTGTTCACCAATGCATCGCCGCTTACCTGTGGAGAAGATCATCATGCTGTTGATCAGGTCCTTGTCAAGGGCCCCATTTTCATCAAAGAACCTCGAGGGGTTGAAGATGTGTGGGTCCTTCCACTTCTCGGGGTCGTGGTTGACAGACCACTGGTTGATGAACACCACTGTGTCTTTAGGGATGAAGAAGCCCTCGATGGTCACGTCTTGGGTGGTAGAGTGGGGTATGGTGACAGGCACAAAGCTGGTGTAGCGCATGGTTTCATAGATGAAGGCATCCAGGTGAGGCAGGTTGGCCTTATCCTCCATGGTGGGCAATCTGTCATAACCCACCACTTTATCAATCTGCTCCTGGAGCTCAGTCTGTATGGCTGGGTTCTTGATTAAGAGCAACAGTATCCACTGCATGACCGTGGAAACAGTATCCTGCCCTGCTCCAATGAGATCGGCCACTGTCCCCTCCACGAAGTCTTTGGTCAGTGTGATGTTTTTCCCATGCTCAATCACACCGATGATAGCATCGCTCATGTCTCGCGTTACGTCAGGGTTGTACGTGTCCCTGTGCTGTACCACCTTGTCCTTCACAAAAGCAAAGAACTCATTATTGAGGTTCTTGAAGTTCTGGTAGACACTGCGCACTGGGTTAGGGAAGGACTGAAGCCAGGGCATGACATCCACCAAACTCCCAGCACCCACTGTCTCTCCAAACTTGTCCACTCTGCCCAGAAGGGTCCTAAACTCTGGGTCATCGTGCCCATAACATTTCCCAAAGCAGAGAGCACAAATGACATTGACAGCAGCCACTGTCAATTCATTTGAGGGATTGAAATAGTGCCCATCTGCGCTCAACCTGAGAAAACTCTTTACCATCTCCATAGCCTCTGTCACCACATGCTGTTCAAACACCTTCCTGGTCTGGCTGTTAGCGGAGGAGAAAGCCCGCAAGGTGGACTGAGCTATTTTCCTGTGCATTTTCCACTGCTCGCTGTAATTGCTGAATGTCATGCTTTTCCCACCAGAGACCAGTTGAAACGAGATGAATTTTGGTCTTCCTGCAAACTCAGTGCTGTGCTGTATGAGCGCTTGGCGTATGGCTGCATCTCCATTCAGTACCACTATGTCGTTGCAGCCCAGTCGGATCTGGTAGACATTGCCATACTTCTTTGCCAGCTTAGAGAAGGTGATATGGGGCATTTGACCCAGCTGCATGGCATTTCCCACCACTGGCCAGGCAAAGGGCCCCGGCAGCCTCTTTTTGAGAGCAAGGTTCCGGATCCACAGGCACGCTTCCAGACAGAAGAGGAAGATGAAAGAAGCCATGAGAGCTGGTTGGACCTGTCTACCCAATTCCTTAATGATGCTGCTTCCCTTCAAGTCAAATTCTGCTTCTGAGAATGCCATCTTGTAATGCCAAAGGAATATCCCTATTTTTTTTCAATAGAAAATATTCTGTAATTACTGACTTCCTTAAGGTATTGTGATTAGCAGAGCAAATATTCAGAGAAAGTGAAAACAAAATGAATCCTCAAATAACATATTCTTTCCCAACTCCAGTTATATTGGTAAAAGTCAACTGGTAAAAGTTAGTTTTTCAAATTCAGATAATTTGAGTTTCAGCATCCAAAGACGATTCACAGAATAAACTGCTCTGCAGTTCTTTTCACTAGTGGGAATATGTTTTCTTTTCAGCTTTTCTAGTCACTAAGCTGAAAAGTCTTCTGCCAGCGTCTTTTATATATGTTTGTAGCACAGGGGCCGGGCTCGATGCTACTCTTACTCCTCCCATAGCAGCAGCCTGGGAGAGCGGTTACTTTATCTCCGTGTCAAGAGACATCTGCGCGCTCCTCGATAGAGGAAATAAGCGCAAACTAGAAGAAAGGACTGGATGCAACTTTACCTTTAAAAAGAGCGGGTTACATTCAACAGACCTTGTTTATCGTAATGTTCATGTGTGTGCTTGTGCTCTCTCCCTTGGACAGTTTTATGTTATGGATCTGGAGAAACTCCGTACAAAATGCGCACGGTTTGTTTCAGTTGCTCACGCCAGGACTCTAAACTGTTATAATCGCATACAACTTAAAAAATATACAATAAACACTATAATCAAATATTTTTGGCCACGTAAACCACTTAAATTGTATGGTTTTTCTCACTGTTGGTTAATTTCTAGAATGTACGCACTACATTGTCCTTTTGGGCTGGTCACATATTACGATGTTGTTAGATGTGATGCAATCTGCTAAAATAATCTCTAAAATAGAGGAAGATGAATGCTTAGTTATAGACATTCGTTTCTTTGGAAGTGATGTTAACATGTTTTGCAACTTAAAAATAATAACTTAAATAAAAAATTAAGCGATTATGGAAAAAAACTTTGAAGTTGGCAACGCAGGTTCTCAAAGTTACGTATTAAGTTTTACAGGAATTTCACATTTTTCTTGTTTGCGTTTCACATTTTTTTTACTGTAGTTAAATGATTTGCCAGTGGACTGTCATAGGTGCTTTGACTGCAAATGTGCCTTTCAGCACAATATGTACCATGATCTCAGCAATTTCGAAGTTGTACCTTTAAGAGATCAATGAGGGATTCATTCAAAAACGTTATTGCACTTAATCAATGATGATATAGATGTTACGAGTGGATCAAAACGAATTTTGTATGTTTAAGTAAGTGTTTTAAAGTAGTTTTGAAACGAGACATACACATTTACATATTTATAAATAAATATCATCTAATGAGGTTAGATACATTTTTCGTGTTACATATAACACTTGTAATAGGGGAAACCCAACTATTGTAAATGTATTCACTATTAGAAAAACCTCGATGACCGCATGCACACGAGAATGCTCATATCTGCGCTACATTCGCTTGTCAGGGGATCTGTAGTGCCCGGTAGTCAGCAAGTGACACATTGTTTTTTTACTCATTAAAATTAGACTAAAATTCAGGTAACTTTATTCTCGTGCCCTTAAGAAAGTACTAAGCCAGAGTATGTGGGGTGCAACATTACTGTATGTTTTAATGGACTTAAGGTTCAGTGTATCTTATTTTTATGACTGACCACTTAGCATTTGACAACTGTGCAAACTAATCTGTTTTTTGAAAAGGAGGTTTCTGGAAAAAAAACAACCAACCCACAACCACAACAACAACAAAAAACAACTAGGCTACATATTCCTATGATGACATTTCCTTCAGGATAAAGTATATTCAATTCAGTTCCATTCAATTCAATTCAATTCAGTAGATCACATAATAATTCCAGTGTTCTCCTAGGGGTTTCTCAAGGATATTGTACTACTGAATTGATCAAGATTCATATATAGATTTATTATGGGAGTATTAGTGTTAACATGTATAAAAACTCATATCTCTCTACATTAGATCATATATTTCCATTGCCCTATGTTTGTGTATTTGTGTTGGGAAGGACATATCAGCAATGTGATGTGCACTTGCTACATGATACAAAGTGAAAATGCATTCTTAATGTAAATCACATTGGTCTTCACGCCAAAATGAAGTTCCTAAATGAAGTTCCTGAGGCGATATGTTTCTTTACTTTTAGTGCCAGAGAATAAATGAGTGTTTCTTGTACCTCACCATCAGTGGGGTTTATTTTTGCAGGAAGGTAATAGCCGTAATTGTAGACACTAAAACATTTCCCAAGTGAGCCAATGAGTTTGGGGGGGACAGAGTCTTTCAATAATCTTAAACAGTTATTCCCATTTACACCCAGCTGTGTGTGTTTGCATCTGCACAGCTTAAAGGAGCTACTTGAGTTAAGCACATGCAGCTTTTACCTCTTCATGTTGTTCATGACCTTCACCTGGCTGTTTGACACATCTTACAGAGTCCTCCATGTGGACCACAGCACAGCACCGGTTTCTCTCATGCACAGTCCCAACACTGCATTATGCTTTCTGATTTATTAACTATAGATCCCTTCAACCTATAAGTCTTCTATTAACAATTTACCTTTTTCAAAGTAAATAAGAGGATCAATGTGTTTTACCTCCCAATGCATGTTCTAGGCATAGACGTATTATTCTGATAAATCTGAGGAGAAAATTAGATTAGACAGTTATGTTTAGGTATTAAAGATATGGCACATTATGTATTGGCTCCTAGGTGTCAAATTTGACATTAGTCATGTAGTGTGCTGCAACAACATTTCAACCGTACATGTTGTTACTGTAGAACAGCGGTCACCAATCACCGGGGCACGGACTGGTACCAGTGGGTCATTTGGTATCGGGCCACACAAAAAAAAAATTTTTTAAGTGATTTTGGCATTCTCTCCCAATTACATCGGTTAGTGTGTCTGGTGAGTTTTATTTTTATGTGGTTTATATTTGTGCAAGTCGTATCATTTTATTTCGTCGTATTTACCCCACACACTTTAAAGGCCGGTCCGTGAAAATATCGTCTGACATGTAACCGCTCTGTGGCGCAGAAAAGGATTGGGGACCGCTGCTGTACAAGACAAGGAGAAGAACCAGGTCCATTTCCCCAGAAACTAACCTTAGTTCCATCACTCTAAGTACGTAATGGGTCAAAAATTGTCCAAAATTAACCAAACAAAACAATTTCTGAATAAATCAATATGTCTTGTAGGATTCCTTTGGAAATTAATACTTAGGATGGATTGTTTTGATGAGGACTACTGTCGTGGGAATAAACATATCCAGAATATATACAATTGACAAACTTACATTGTTTAATAAAGTATTTCCTGCCTACCCAATTCATTCTGGGGTTTCCTCCTATGTAGCATTATACCACAATGTTCTTCTCCTCTTCTCACTCTGTACACATATGGCCTCTTGTGTTGCCATCAGGACTAATCAGAGCCATGTGAGGTCTGTGTGTGTGTGTGTGTGTGTGCGTGCGCGCACTTGCACGTGCGTATCTGAGTGTCTTCCATATGGCTGCCATGTTTGCCTGTGATTATGCCCTGTAACCTGGCTGTGAAACTCTGGCTGTAACCCCAGGCTGACTCTCTTGGGGGTGGGGTGGGGGGGGATGGGGTTTCAAACCTTGGCACAATGCAACATGTGCAGACAGGTCTTAGGGTGGACACAGCCTGTCCGGCTCTGGAGCTAATCATTGTTTACTAGTCTCATTTCCACTTCTCAGGGAGCTACTGTCACGCATGGCCCAGAGGATGGAAGGAAGGAGAGTAGGAGACAAGGAGAGAATAGCAGAGGTGAAAGTCTGGAGTCCAACAGGCAATATAGGGGCTCAAGGGACTTTGGGTGGGGGCACTTTAGAATCTAATCATTCACACCTTGGATTGTTCCGATTATTTTAAGACCTGTCAAACATGATTTAATTACTTCCAGGAATATATAAGGATGCACAATATTATCAGCACCAAATGGGTATGAGGAATATAGAAAATAGGGCATGCATGATCTTTTAATGTAAACACACATTATTATATATTTATGTAAACAATTTGGTCCTGGCAAGTTAAAATTTTAAGAAATATGTTCCCTATAACATTTCATGAGAAGGTGGAGGACTCTAATGGCAGACAGGTGAGATCATTTGGGAATCATGTTCTTCAGTCCTGGCCTATCAATGTCCATCTTACCAATCACATTCCTCGTGCCTTCTGCCCCAGTTCCACTACCTACATCTCCTTCTTGTCATCAGGTCCATCTATGACATCTTTATCGAATAATTAGGCCTGATGTACTTCCAGCAGCCACTTTCCAACCCCCCTCAGTTGTGCGGTTGGAGTCTACAGTCCATCTGCTGATGAGCACGGGCAGCATGTTCATTCTCCCCTCTGACGAATAGTGCCAGCTAGCAAATAGCTCATGTCTTTAATTACACACTTATAAAATGCACCTATAGGACTGTGAATTAAGTGGAAAGTAAGTGCAGGAACAAGGTATAGTAGTAAATATACACTCAGATGTACAGATAATGAATTGTGCCAACAGAAGTATAATGACCCAAGTGTAAGAGTAGGTACATGGAAGATGCTTCTAATAACAGGCCTGTTTATGTATCTCATTTTTCTCCACTCTTTTGGAATTCCTTGTCTTAAAGTCAGAGGTAAGAGTTTCTGAGCCATGCAATTACTATTTTGCTATTCCTGTGCATGTATTGCCTTTCCCATAATAGCCCACTTGCTGGAAATCAACCTGATCTGTTGCCCTTGTATACTGGTACGTATTCTCAGTAAAACTGCATTGTGCATATGTCTGTTACAGTATGAGTGAAATGGAATGTGTGTCTCTTTTGATCTTGGTATGATGATGTCAGGGAAAAGCAGTGTTTCTGGAGTTCTTGCATGTTTTTGTGTTAAGATTGAACTACCATCTAAAATAGGCAGTCAGGACTAGATCTAGAGATCTGGTGCTGTGTCTAATTAGTCTCAGTCATCTTTAACATCATCTTCAATACACGGATCTCATTGAGGACTCACTGTTGTCTGGATATTTCTGGATGGCAGCCCACTATCAGCTCAACAGTTAGACAGAGGCATCTATTTCTGTGATTGCTGTCAGGATGTAAAAATAAGCTAAGTGTATTTTTTTAAAGAGAGAAAACCCTAACCCCTTGTTTCACTGCTTTAAAAAGTACAATTACTATTCAATTCTAATGACTTAGTTAATGAACTCACTCAAAGTAAGAAAGTGAAAGCTGAACCTAACCAAATTGTCATGGTGATAGCAGGTGCCAATGTACCAAAGTTTTCTTTAGTAGCAATGGTCTTGCTACTTACTGTCACGTATGACCGTGCCCCCCTCCGTTAGCTGTCACTCCAAACTCCCTCGTGTCTGTGTTTCGTACCTGTTTACCCCGCCCGCTCGTTCGTCTCTGTGATTACCTTGTTTGTTACCACGCCCCGTGTTATTACCGTCACCTGCCCCTCGTTAGATTCCTTGTATTTAAGCCCCTGAGTCTCCCTTGTCCTTTGTCTGGTATTTTGTGTGATTGATTTGGATGTTTGACTGTTTGCTCATCGTATACCTGGCCGTAGTGTGTTCTTGTTTTTGATTCTTTTCTGTACTCGTGTTCCCCTGTCGTTGTTATGCCCGTGTTTGCGTGTTATACGGACTGCCCTCCTGTTATTGACCCTGCCTGGCTAAGCGACGACGATGATGGTAACTCCTTTAATAAATCTCGCTCTTCTCAGCGATTGTGTCCGTCTCCTCGCTCCGTGGCGCGAGCCACGTTACATAATACCAGACCTTACAAGGACACAGCGAGAGAGCGAGACTCTGGTAAGTTCAATCGCTGTAATGAGATGTTGGCTGGTTTAATTCGGTTCGACTCTCCGGTATTACAGCGTGAACGAACCAGAGACAGGAATTCCCCTTGCGCTGTGGGTACAGGGGAGTCTCGTCGCTGTAAAAACAAGGCGAAATCACTTTCGGTTTCTAGCTTTAGCGACGAGCTCCCTGATAAGCGCTACGTGTCTGCCCGACTCGACACACGCTACAGGGAGGAGCAACCTGTAGCGCGAGATTCGGGTAGACGGAATGAATGTGCAGACGAGCGTTGGCTTGGCTCTCGGTTGGCTTTCAAAAGCCATTGTGAGCTCCCGATACCTCCGACGAGGTGGAGTCACAATGAAAGCCACCGAGAAGCAGTTGTGTCTGTATGTTCTTCCAGGCGCAGACCAGACCGGGGAAGGAAGACCACGCCCCCGGTTCAGAGCCCCGCCGCCACAGCGCATGACATCGTCGTCCTCCCGGAAGCCGCTCCCCGAAGGCCCCCCAAGAAATTTTTGGGGGGGAGTACTAGCCACTCAACCCAGGAGTGGCCGGCTCGGACCCCCGGTGACGTCAGTATGGCGGTCACGCCCCCCGAGGACGTCAGTATGGCGGTCACGCCCCCCGAGGACGTCAGTATGGCGGACACGCCCCCCGAGGACGTCAGTATGGCGGACACGCCCCCCGAGGACGTCAGTATGGCGGACACGCCCCCCGAGGACGTCAGTGTGGCGACTCCGCCCCCCGAGGACGTCAGTGTGGCGACTCCGCCCCCCGAGGACGTCAGTGTGGCGACTCCGCCCCCCGAGGACGTCAGTGTGGCGACTCCGCCCCCCGAGGACGTCAGTGCGGCGACTCCGCCCCCGAGGACGTCAGTGCGGCGACTCCGCCCCCCGAGGACGTCATGTCACGTCTGCGGCCTGTTCCCGCGATCCCGAGGAGGTCGTCCACGCCGGTTCCTGTCCCCGCTGCCCGTCGGCAGTCCACGCCGGCTCCTGTTCCCGCTGCCCGCCTGCCGGCTCCTGTTCCCGCTGCCCGCCAGCGGACCTCGCCTGTCCCCGCTGCCCGCCAGCGGACCTCGCCTGTCCCCGCTGCCCGCCAGCGGACCTCGCCTGTCCCCGCTGCCCGCCAGCGGACCTCGCCTGTCCCCGCTGCCCGCCAGCGGACCCCGCCTGTTGCCCTTGGGACTGTGCTGCCCCCTGTTGGGCATGGACTTTGTGTTCCCCCTGCTCCGCCATGTGCCTCCTATGTTCCGTTGCCCGTGTTCCCCTTGCTCCCTGGTCCCATCCCTGGTTTTGTTTTGGTCCCTGTCCCCGTGGTTGTGTCTGTTCGTGTCCATGTTCCTGTTCCTGTGTCTGTTTCCTGTGGTGTCATCTCTGTCCCTGTCCCCATGTCTGTTCCCCAAGTTGTCACCCACCTTGTGCCAGTGCCTGTCTCCGTTGTTCATGGTGTCTTTGCCTCTGTGTTTGCCTCCGCCCTGTCCCCTGGCCCCGCTCCCGTGTCTGTTCCCGGTCCTGTCTCGTCTGGCCCTGCCCCTATTCCTCGCCCTGGCCCTGTCGGGTCTCATTGTGTCCCCTGTTCTGCCCAGTCCCTACCCGGTTCCTGGCCAGGCTCTGCTCCCCTGTCTCCAGTCCCTGCCATGCCCCTGGTCCCTTGTCCTGTGTCCCGTGGTCCCCTGCCCTGTCTGCCCTTGCGTGCCCCGGAGTGGCACGCCTTGAGGGGGAGTACTGTCACGTATGACCGTGCCCCCCTCCGTTAGCTGTCACTCCAAACTCCCTCGTGTCTGTGTTTCGTACCTGTTTACCCCGCCCGCTCGTTCGTCTCTGTGATTACCTTGTTTGTTACCACGCCCCGTGTTATTACCGTCACCTGCCCCTCGTTAGATTCCTTGTATTTAAGCCCCTGAGTCTCCCTTGTCCTTTGTCTGGTATTTTGTGTGATTGATTTGGATGTTTGACTGTTTGCTCATCGTATACCTGGCCGTAGTGTGTTCTTGTTTTTGATTCTTTTCTGTACTCGTGTTCCCCTGTCGTTGTTATGCCCGTGTTTGCGTGTTATACGGACTGCCCTCCTGTTATTGACCCTGCCTGGCTAAGCGACGACGATGATGGTAACTCCTTTAATAAATCTCGCTCTTCTCAGCGATTGTGTCCGTCTCCTCGCTCCGTGGCGCGAGCCACGTTACACTTACAGATATATTTTACTATGACACTGTTCAGCTGAGACCATAGAAAGCATATATATCAGAGTAATATCATATCAAATGCCCAAAATTAAAAACTCCAGCCTATTCATAGGAAAGCGAGTGTATTCAAAATGAGATTCCCTGAAAGGCCTGAAATAAATCCAAAAGTTCAAAAGCTGGACCTTGCCATGTTATTTTTCATTGTAGAAATCTAATGGCATGCTGAAAATGTTTGTGCATTTTGCAAGTAGATTTCACATCCCTTGGGGTGGGGGAAAGTCCTTCACAATTCTCCCAGAAGACCACTGAACAACAGGAACTTATGGCTCTGCTGATAAGAGCAGCACAGTGGGCAGCACTGAATGCCCTGAGATAGCATTTGGCTCAGACCCCTTGTAATAACATGTCATGTTATGTCTGAACACATGAATTTCCTAGATGTGTTATTGATGGACTGGTCTGAGTCAGGGAAAACAGAGAAGGCCAATTTTAGTCAGTCCTCAGTCACAAATATGGTTTCTATGTACAATATTTTTTAAAACAACTTCAAAATCACAATGTTATTTCTTACTGTTATGACTCATGGCTCAAATATAAATTAATAACATATGTTGCAAAAGACCCAGTTGCTCTTTTCTAATAGAAAAATGCATGGTAGTGACTGAAAATAGTTATTTTTGAAGCAACACAAAATGTTATTTTGCTTATAATGAACACATAGCAGTGTTATGGTATGCTGTGACGGTTTTTTGCGGTCCATGTTTCGTTTTAAAAAACACTGTTCTATTCAGAGTTCATTATAAACAAAATATAATTTTGTTTTTTAGTTTTTGTCGCTTTACATCTTGCTGTACGGGCTTCGTCTCTGCATTTACAGTCACTGTGTCGAGTGCTCAACCGTGGGCCAAATGACCACTACGCCTCTTTGCTGTAACCTCCTGAACTAGCCACATACAAAATTAGCGTAAAGCCTATAAAAGAATTCTGTTCTAAAAACACTATTCAAATTTTTAGATTGTGTATATATTTTATATAGAAATCAATACGATTAAGTTATTGCTATTGCAATACACATATATACATATTTTCCCACATTGTCTAATTTTGTTAACACCTTCATAAGCTACATCTGATCGAATATTGTAGTTTCCAAATATTAGCGCACAATTTTCATTTTGTCATTTTAACACAGCGGTTTCTCTGTGTTAGACTAGTTCAACGCTTCTCTTCGCGCGCTCTCTCCCCCCGTACGCGCGTGACACGTCCGCTCATGAGGTGCCACTACCCAGCGCTCTGGATTATGTATGACTGTTTGTTCCTGTTCCTGTGAGTTAGTGCGTGCTAGAGAGCGAGCCGCGATGAGCTCGCGTGCCATGTGGGTCTAGCGTGCACAGATCTTGGTCACTGGGCCCGACCTCCCTAGGGAGCAGGGGGTGGAGATTCTGCCAAGAGATTAAAATGAGAGGGGGGTGGTTACTGTGAGAAATGGCTTCCATATGACCCCGATTTCGTGTTAGTTTAGCTCATCTGTAGCTGGCTGACGGAGCAGTCATGGTACACATAATTACATAATAAAGTGTTCGGCGTTGCACACGAGGGTCCACATGGGGTTTGGTGCAGCCCAGCGTGGTGCAGTGCGTGTCTCCCGTGTCTCCGCAGGACTGGGCCCAACATTCCCGCAAGGTCACACGAGCTCCGGTGGTAATGCGGACCCCTGTGTCTTTGTTATGAAGGGCCAAGAGTAATATCAGCGGAGGAATTTTGTTTGCTTTTTTTTTTGGTGCTATAATTTGCATTTGGTTTTCGGATTGTTTTGACAGTTCTGTATTTTCCCATGTGAACTGAAGCGGCCCACTGTCAAAAAGTGTCAGTATTTTAAAAGCATGCCATATTTCTCATATTGGTCTTAGCAAGAACCCCCCCTCAACCTCCCCCCAATCACCACCACCATTCCACAGACACACGCAACCAGACACACTCACAGATGTTGACTCAAATGCGGATTCTTATTTGACCAAGCATGGTAGCAAAATCTTGAGAATAAGCCATTCACTTTTAAATAATTATTTTCCACCTATCTATAGTGAAGTTCATTTGTAACCTGAATTTCAGAACAGCACATACGCAGAATGAAGATGGGCTTATTTTTCTCATTCCCAGAGCTGTGTTGTGTTCCAAGAAGTGAAATAACAAATGTGTTCTGTGCCTTGCAACAACATGTAACTTAGTGTCTCTGGTATAATTAACAAATCATCTGTTTACAGGCTGAATGGGAAACCATCTCACTCTAACCTCACATAACCCTGCTTCTATTATTTTGCAAAATAGAGTATGAAATAAAATTATTATAGCACAAATCTCCAGCTTGATCTTTATACTTTCAAACTGAATGACATGCATACAAATCAGTTTGCACTGTTGTTGACAAGCATGGAAAAGATGCTATGACATTTTTATTGTTACAAATGTCATTTATACTATTTTTTATTCACAGTTTTAATCTTAAGTACAGTCTATTTGTTTAGAGAGAATCTGCTTTATTAGAAATGTAAATAATCCTCCAAAAACAAGCATTAAAAAATAAGCCCTAACTGGACTAGTGAACAACATGCTTGCGTCTTGTACTGGCAAATTTTAGAGGACTGCAAACTGAAGTATTTTTGAAACTGAAGACTCCATAACCACCAGCTAATTGGTCTTCACCATGCAGTAGGTGGGTCGCTCATAGTGGATTCAACCTGGGAATGGGGGGTGAGAGTGCTGGCACAAATCAAATCAACAAAATAGTTGTAATTCCAGAGGAACACTAATGCAGTATAATCGTGCTTGGTGGTCACGTTTCACCAGTGCCCAAGCCCATGGTGTTTTGTGTTTTCATCACTATATGTCACTTGACAATTTTTTTTTCATGAGAGTAATCATGAAGCAGTGGTGTGCAGCCTTTGGCAAGGGTGCGTGTTTAAAAAAGGAGGGGGGAGAACACTTCTGGAAATCAAACAAGTATTTCTCTATAATTCTTGTGTATATGTTTTAATCAACTGTTAGACCTTATTTCATTGACAAGTTTATTTATATTCACAAGCACATTTTTTCAACTCATGAACTTTGTTGCTTATTTATCAGCAGTACAGCTAAATATCACTGGGCCTAAAGCATTTACCTATATTACCCTAAAAATGACAATAAGACAAATTAAAATAACTCAGTTGCTGAATGTGTACAGTATTTGCGTATTGTTCTAGACTATACTATATTCTGTCAGATGACTTTTCAGAGCATGTAAATTCAAGCACATCTAGTTTGATCCAGTGCTTTTATTTGAATCCATTTTTATTGTGTCTGTGAGAGTCAGAATTTCAAAAGAAAGATACTGTTTTCAGAAATATTTTTTGTTCCCCAAAAGACTGCAAACATCCAATGATGATATTATCTTTATGCAACCCAGCAGGCTGAAGTTAAGGCATAATAAGAAATTAATATGCCTGATCCATAGTGACTTTATGGATCAGTGACCCAACTTGCTGACCAGGTTCTCACATCCTGATATTTCAAAATCACACCAACACCAAGCTTATGAGTTTGATTCCAAGGTCTTACTGATACATATGTGCGTTGCTCTGGATAAGAGAGTCTGCCAAAAATGGTGTAAATATAAATATATTTCTAATAAATATAAATATTGAAACTATAGTTATGAATTGTTTTACATTGACCAGGTTTATTAAAATTACATTTACTAACTATATTTCTCCTAGGCTGTATTTCATTTCTCTCTTCAGCTTAGCAAGAACTGAACCTTTATGCACTATGTGAAGCATACAGAATGCTATGTTTACAGGTTCTGCCCTAAGGCATCCATTGTTTTGTGATATAAATCAGAAGTGTGAAATGTCATGTATGCTCATGTTTTTATAGTCATTTGATACATTTATGGATGTGGCCAATGACCTTGAACAATGTTGACTTTGCACAATTTTTATTTTAATGTTACATGGGCATTCTTTTGTTCTGGTGCATTTTAATCTTTCATTTCATTAAACTCTTTAAGTTGGAGACTGACGTTTGTTTCCTCCTCCCCCCTGCACACTCTACACCCCTGACATTGACTTTAGTGTTCCTTTAATCGGATGGCATGTGTAATTTGTTCAGTAAACGTGTGTTTAAAAGAATTTGTTTCTTTACACAGTTTATTCAGTGAATTTAGCCCCCATGTTCTCAGTGACCAGGGCCAGTCTGACATGTTTTACGAGGCGGTGAGCAGCTGTGTGTTGGCCGTGGTGGCCACGTGCAGGAGATGCAGACAGAGGGTCAGCTCCAGGCTCACATGAGGACACACCCAGCAAGCACACTACAAGCAGATGGACTTTCTCCTCGTGCATGTGGGAAGAAGAATGTTCCACAGTTCCTTCTCTTTTGCACCTGTATGTCATGCTTGAGTTCCTCACTGCCCTCTGGGATACTGAAAGCAAGACCAGGTCAGCTAGTGGTCAGGGTTACCCCCCCCCCACCCCCACCCACACCCACACCCCCACCCACACCCACACCCACACCCCCACCCATACCCCCACCCACACCCACACCCACACCCCCACCCCCACCCACACCCACACCCCCACCCACACCCACACCCACACCCACACCCCACCCCCCCCCCCACCCACACCCACACCCCCACCCACACCCACACCCCCACCCCCCCCACCCACACCCACACCCCCCCCACCCCCTCCCCCACCCCCCTCCCCCCACCCCCACCCACACCCACACCCACACCCCCCCCCCCCCTCCTCCAACACCTTCTGATTCCCTTGGTGCTTCTGTTTGTGTGTTGAGTTCACCTGTTTCCTCAGCCTGCAATGCCCATATGTACAGCAGTTCTTCAGGCGTACCTATATCAGTTGTAGCTAACAATTTTTGGTCTGTCCTAGGTACTCTGTCCTTTGGTCTGTCCTAGGTACTCAGTTGTTCGTTTACTGATGACTTTATAAATTGTCCTGTTCTCTTCACACTCGAGATGTGTTTTTAGTGGTCTGCTCATGCCTGTTGACAGGCAAGGAAACATCTGGATGTTCTGTATATATAAATACATACATACCAGTTTATGCTGTCGTCTTTAGTGTTTGTAATACTTACAATCCATTGCAGATTCTGCTGATCAACTTGATTTCTTACTGTCAGTCTGAATCTTTAATCTGCTCGTCTTGAACTTGTGAAGATGGTTGTCTCCTATCGTGCTGATATCGTGCCAATCATTTGAGTTTCTTTACCTGATTAATTACAGTAACTGAGGAGATGTTATTTTTTAGAACCCCAATACAAATGGTGTAGTGTATTTCCTGCAAATTAAAATATGGACCAGTTCTTTACTCTAGTCTTTTTATTGATTCTTACTGCATGTTTTTCATTTGAACTACCATTATATACAATAGTTTAATGTTTGATTGATTGAAGATTAGATTAGAGCATCCTGAGATAAAAAACAAAGATGAAAATGAATGTTCTGAATAAATTCAATAGACAATACCACCTTAACAACTTCACTACATAACAATTGCACCACAAAGCTTTTTTCCAAATGCATACCAGGTTTGATACAGGGTTGTTTCTGTATAACCAAAAACACAGTGAAGGATTGTAATAATTTCCTGTGAGCAGTAGAGCTGATCAACCAGATCAAGTAGCTTAATCTAGCCTTAGAAAAGGCCGTGTTCTGGAAACTTGAGACAGGCCGCCTGGAACACCATGCAGCTCACAGATCTGCGTGCTAAAAACAATTTGGATGCAGTCACTTCCCTCAGCTTGTGGCCAGAGAGAGCATCCACCCTGTCTGTCATGTTTAACTCATGTGCGTAGCTTGCGCAAAAACAGAGAATCTCTCCCCTCTGAATTATCCGTAGTGATCCGGAGACCACCGTGTTTTGAGTGTTCACGTGGAAGCAAGGATCATTCAGGGACTCTCTGTGAATGGCAACTGCTGTCCGACACACAGACCCGTGCTGACGCGTCCCCAGTAACGAAACGCCTCGTTCCTTCAAAACGAGCACTCTGTGCTCATGTTCTCGTCTCTCAGCAGGTAGAATGCTTGTTCTGGTGTCCATGGTTTTACTTTTTTAGCATCAACTAGGAGAGTAGCTTCAGTGTAAAACGGCGTTAGCATGTGAGTTACCCCCCTGCCCCTCCTCAGTGCCCGTCCTTCTGCCTTTGGTTTAGGTGACAACAGCACTGTAACTACGAATGCTGTTGTCCATTTGGTTTCTGGGGACAACGGCTGTAGTGGTCTGGCATGGAATTTATTACTGTGAAAGAGCATGCCATAGCAACAAAGCAGGGTCCCACATGCTCTCATTTCAAGGAGTACACTAAATAACTTCTCATTTCCCAGTGCTCAACAGGACCGTAAATTTAAACTGCAGTGTCTCTCTTTGGTCATTTTAGTGTTGTGCATCTTCATGGGAACTGCAGCAACAGAGGGCCTGTCTGTAAAAGGCATTTGTCCATGCAGGATTTATGTAATATAAACAAGTTAAGTTCACCCCCTGTACCAGTAAACTGAGACACGGTCAATGGTTGTTGTCAAAGTCTGATTCACACAGACAATGCCTAAATTCAGTTTTACGTAAATGAAAAAGGTTTATGATGAATCACATCTGGCGTCTCCAGGCTCTGTCATGTGCTCAGTGTGAACCTGCTCTCATCCATGAAGAGCACAGGGCACCAGTGGCGAATCTGCCAATCTTGGTGTTCTCTGGGAAATGCCAATCGCCCTGCACAGTGTTGGGCTGTAAGCACAAGCCCCACTTGTGGACGTCGGGCCCTCATATCACCCTCATGGAGTCTGTTTCTGACAGTTTGAGCAGAAACATGGATGTTAGTGGTCCTGCTGCTGGGTTGTTGCCCTCCTACGGCCCCCTCCATGTCTCCTGGTGTGCTGCTCCATGCTCTGAACACTGCTGAGAGACACAGCTCACATTGATGTGCCATCCTGGATGAGCTGCACTACCTGAGCAACTTCTGCGGGTTGTTTACACCGCATCATGCTACCTCTATGAGGAGAGAACTGACAAAATGCCAGAGTGACCAAAACATCAGCCAGAAAGGATAAGAACAAAGAAAAGGTCCACCACCTGCAGAACCAGTCCTTTATAGGGGGTGTCTTGCTAAATTGCCTCTCATTTCTATCTGTTCCATTTGCACAACAGCAGGTGAAATAGATTCACAATCAGTGTTGCTTCCTGACTGAACAGGTTGGTTTCACAGAAGTGTGGTTGACCTGGAGTTACATTGGTTTAAGTGTTCCCTTTATTTTTTGATAAAGTGAATATTTATGTACATTTCAACATGAACTTCAAAACGGACAAAAGCAAAAAGCTCACTGTGCTGTGTACCACCAGAAATAGATTGGTCATCCCTGAGTTGTGAGATGATCAGGTTGGTGCACTATTCAGCCACTGTCCTCCTGACAATATGAACAGATACCAAAGAGAACAGTGACCTTCCCCAATATATTCCACATATGCCTTTTGGATACATGAATGCTTGGTGCACCTAACATCTCCCTGAAACCACCTATGCTCTTCATACTCCTTCAAAAGCTGTTATTTACCCAGCGTGAACAGGTTTTTCTTCCAAAGCAAGTTAAACTGTAAACTGGACCTGAATCTTTATTTTCTGTAGACTTTGATGTCAGCAGATACAACTTTCTTGCTTTTCAGTGCCCAGTTACCACAGCCACTGTTATCATTCAGCCTCAACAGGTCCAAGAGTGTGTGCTTGGTCCCTGCAAAACTGAGAGAGCAGCTGATTGTCTCAGGTCTCTTGTTAAATTACTGAAAACTGGATGAAGGACAGATTGAGTGGATGGTGTGTGGAGGGGGCGTGGTTGTCTTCTACGGTCCTCATCATCAAGTCAGCCGTGCTAACAGGCTTTGATGAGATGGCCGATGCATGACAGCGTACCTCGTCTTGGCCCCTGCGTGAGAAGTCTTGGCCCTGGTCACGAAGGCTCCTGCCGTGTGTGCGTGACTGGGTCCCTCCCTCCTGCCACCTCCCGCTCCCCTCTCCTGCTGAGCTCCCCTCTGACCCCTTTCACGCCCTTGTTAGGCAGGGTGCCGCTGTTTTATTTACCTTGGCTCTCAGCCCACCGCATTCAGTGAAGGAGTGATTGGGGGAGCTTGGAGCACTGGGGAGTTTGTAAGAACAGGGGGAGTAAAAGGGAAGTCGGGGGGAGGGTGGGGACACAGTAGCACGACACTGCAGAGAATTGTCCCTCCCACTGCACACTCAGACGGCGGGTATGAGACCGCACAGATGTCTGTATGTGTCTGTGTGCATCTGAGTGGGCGACCTCGCTCCTGGGTCATGAAGAAAAAACGCAGACCAGCGGTTGAAGAACAATACGAATATGCCAGAGTCACCTCTCACTGGTTTCCTCACATGTCTTTCTTCACGTTGGGCCAACTGTAAGGGAGTGAAACAACCTTCAAGAGCTTCTCTCAAGAACTGTCATTCTGTACTTAATGGCGTATACTTCAGATTGTGTTCTTACATAAAGTGGCCTAACCACCTCCAGCAAGGAGTTTTTGAGGAGAAGTATTAAGGAGTGTTATGTTCAAAATGTGCTTGTGTGGTTCTGTGGCAGTCTAGAAACTCACATCAGGCAAACCTGAAGACAAGTGCTACAAAGTCAACTGCCATATTTCAGCTGCCATGATGTACAATATTTTCACATTTAATTGACTCTGGATTAGATGAGAGCATCCCAAAATAAAAAGAAAGTTGAAAATACGTATTCTGAATAAATGAAATCAATAGACAGACAATATCACCTATATAACTATATAACATTTATCATACCTCAAAGCGTATTGAAAAATCATACCTGGTTTGATAAAGGTACATCTCTGCATAACAAAAACACAGTGCATAGTGTAGAGAACAGCATGGCCAAAATAATGGTTGAGGAAGAACACACACACACACACACACACACACACACACACACACACACACACACACACACACACACACACACACACACACACACACACACACACACACACACACACACACACACACACACACACACAAAATGGGCAAATATGCTTTTTAAATTTATCATATGTATGTATTTTATCTTTATAAAGATCTGAATCCTATAGTTTTGAATGAGTATTGCCTGTGCTGTGTCAAAAAGTCAGAACCTTTGCACAACCAACTTCAGAGCTCAAAGAGTACATAAAAAGATTTATGTCTTGATGATGATCTGTTAGTGACCACAAATAACATGACTTGCCCAAGACCGCTTTCAAACAGCGCGATTGTATCGTGACAATTTCCCACAGCTCCTCTTAGCCACATCCGAAACACAGCCATAAAAGACAAATGAAAGACATTACAGAGTAGGCCACTATTACTGTAAAAGCCCCCTCCTCCAGATCTCCCTGGTGAATCCACTGTAAGCATTAACTTGTCTGCCGGTGGTCCTTAGGATGAGAATTAGAATTTGTATCTCTCAATGGAGACAAACCAGTACAAGAGATTTTTATTAGATATGACAGGAAGCATGTGCATTCTATGAACATTGTGTTAGATAGATAGATAGATAGATAGATAGATAGATAGATAGATAGATAGATAGATAGATAGATAGATAGATAGAGGGGGTGACACTGGAAAAACAATAAGAATAACATGTTGAGAAATGCCACAGTGGAAAAGCAGAGTGGCTAAACTGAAAACAGATTCCTCCTGTGAGGAGATACTCTATCTCACATCCTGCTCTCCAAGCACAGTGGCTAGGCAGCGACCACACACACAGTGTTCAGCCATTATATATGAAAGACAACCACAAGCACTATTCACC
Organism: Brachyhypopomus gauderio; assembly: GCF_052324685.1. Classification (NCBI taxonomy): domain Eukaryota; kingdom Metazoa; phylum Chordata; class Actinopteri; order Gymnotiformes; family Hypopomidae; genus Brachyhypopomus; species Brachyhypopomus gauderio. Next base: position 11,141,504 of record NC_135227.1, read on the forward strand.
GTCAGATGCAAGGTTGTTATTTCATTGTTGTTTACATTTTACAAGTAAATTACACTAAATGTGAAGAGTAATTAATCAGTAACTATGCTGAACATTCTAAAAACTATAAATTGGTATAACAGGAGTATTTCAATGTGTAGGATGTTAAAGTAAGGATGGTTTTGTTACATCAATATCTTCAAATTGAAAGAAAGGTCACTCTTTTAAGACAGATCACTCTGTCAAGAGTCGCTTCTCTCTTCCTTGGCTTCCATGACTGTCCCCTCTTCTATCTTCTCTACCCTCTAAAGCATGGAGTATTACCATGTTGGATCATTCCATGAAATCTACACAATTGTCTTCACATCAACACAATTGTCATCACTCTTGGCCCTTCTGATCATAAAAGTGTTGCTAAATTAAGATCTTCATTTTAGGGATTTCAGATATTGCTTGCTTTATCACTTCACAACATCTCTACTCTAACACCATCCATGTGGTGGTCAGTCAGTAATCACCAGTCATCCTGTCTTCCTTGCAGCTAGTCCAAAATGCACCTGCTAGGCTCCTGACTGGGGCCCAGACGAGGGGCAATATTTGTTTTTATCTAAAATCTTCTTGCAATTAATTGAATGTAATAGTGATCTGATTTTGCAATAATGATGTTGATATAATAAAATAATCATATAGCCTGTGTACTACTATCCTGAGAATCAGCCTGCAGTTTCTTGCTTTATTCTTTATGATAAGTGAGGATTATTTTGAGTTTTGAGGAAGGGGGAGGCGGAGCCTCGTGCTGCGGTGGCCCCCAGGAGGTGATCGTAAATTCAAAATAAAAAAGGCCCCCCATCTCTTGCGGTGGAACCCCAGAATGTAGACATATGCATTCATGCTTGAAGCTTCATGTTAATACACAAATACATTCCTTCAAGCACCTTTATTCCTTCACCTATAAAACTTCATTACATGTGCAAACTTAAAAAATGCTGAGTTATAAGCATGGAACTATGTTAATGATATGTGTATTTATATAGAAGAAAAAGTGAAAAGGGTTTAGGCACTTCACGTGCACATGTGTTTGTTGGTGCAGGAGGTCAGTGAAGAGGGCATGGGGTTACTACTCGTCTTTTGTACCACTGGGACCTGGAGTCTCCCATTGCGTGACAGGCTGTGAGAGGCGGAAACCTCCACAGCCCTGCCCCTGACGTGAGAACAGTTGAGGAGATCCAGCGAGGGGGAGGAAGGCATGAAACCTGAGGTCATGCTCACCGTCTGAGGACTTTCACAGAATGCACAACCCCCAGCCCAAAGCAGCCACAAGCACATAGTTCTAGGAGTCTCCACTACCCCATAATTGATGAACAATCAGGGTGAGGCGCAGGCTTGGCAGGGCAGGACACCCTGCACCACATCTTCTGTTAGTCTCTAATAAGGGAAGTTCAGTGCCTGCTCTGTGTTTATTAGCTCCTCAGCCACCCTCAGGCCACAGAGCAGAGGCACGTTTAGTTACGGTCTGACCTTCACCATTTGTCCCCGTCTTGCCTTTCCTTATTGGGGTTGGTGAGGCTGATGAAATTGGTGCTGGAGACAGGGACTGTGCTTGCGTATGTGTGTGTGTGTGTGTGTGAGGGGTCCTTTGTGCTTTGCACTTATAGTTTTTATTCATCCTTATGGCCAATAAAACATAATGCAATCCTTGCTAATTTCCTTTTGGTTTTGTACCACTGCAGTAATTTCCAATGAGACAACACTTTCCCAGATGCCCTGTGCTGCATGAGCCCCCCCCCCCAAAAAAAAACAGACACTTTTTTCAATCTCTCTCTCTCTCTCTCTCTCTCTCTCTCTCACCCCCCCCCCCCCCCCCCACCCCCCACACACACACACACACACAGACACACTCCACAGAACTCAACCGAAATTTGCAGTCACGCAAGCACTGCCCTGTCTGTAGACCCCAGCTGGATGTTTCTGTGCAAATGGCGGGAAGAACATGTGCTGCAAAGAGTCTGAGGTCCACATCAATTTCATGAGTAGAGTTACTAGGGAGTAAATCATTCCAAGGACATGACAAGAGAGAGCAGTGGGGATGGGGCACTAGGTCTTGAAAAGCTGGAAAGCATAAAGATCTGGTATACCTCATCCTGCTTCATACGATCAGGTTTCATGTCATCAATGCAGAAAAGATCAAATCGTCAATGATAAGATTTATCTCTCAATGAAAATACAGATAAGAGAAATACAATATTAAAAACATGATATTGATCTACATTCCACGTCTGAAAGAACAAATCTTGAGACTAAAGAAGCACTTACTGAATTCTATTAAGTCGCTTTGGTCAAGACGCGCTCTTCCAGGATCTGTACACTAGAAGGGAAAACTGAAATGGTATTGCAATCCATGGTACTTTATTCCTGTGAGGGCTGTATTTTTTGTGTGTCCTCTGTTCTCACAGCCTTAGTTCCAATAATTTGTTAGTTGTCTTGTTCTGAAAAAACTGGGGTCTAAACTTTTTTCTTGCGTTATACTGTCAAGTAAAATTGAGGTAATAAGTCCAACATCAAGCAAAGGCAAAGAATATCACCTCATTTATATTTATTATTTATAGTTAAAAGTTAAAACCCAAACTTAGAGTTTAAATTTGAAAAATATTCTCTGTTCTTGTTTTGTTATGTAAAAGTACTGTTGAAATATGACTTGAAATATCCTGAAGAATTTGTGTTCCCCCCTGGGATCAGGCTGGTTGAAATGCATCCTATTACACAATTTTACATCTTGTGATAATTACATTTGTTGCTTAAATTTAATTAGACACATGGATGACTTGCAACTCAGAGATGCATCAGCAGCTTCCAGACAAGCTGTCTGTTCACGTCTGAGGAACGCTACTGCATATAATCATGAAGCTGATGACGTAAACCAGCTTCACAGGGCGGCCATGGATGGGCAACTTCAGTTTACTTCAAATGTGTGGAATGTTCCTAATATTACATTTTTGAAATGCAACCATTAGTTCTTTTGTTCTATAAAATGGTTTCGGCTTTACTCCTTGCAAAATGTGCAAAACAATGCAAAATATATATAAATGGCATTAGTGGTGTTTACGCATGGTTCTGCATGTCATTTCTTATCGACGTTTACATTTAGAGTCCCTACGGGGCATCACTGTCCAAAAGCTGTGCATCAATTGTAAAATCTGATCAGTGCACAGTATGCCACATAAAAGTTGCCCTGAAATCTCTCAGTGCAGATTTAAAAAAGATTTTTAAAAGTGCAAGCACATTTCCCAGGTTTCCCAGGTTTCCCAGGTTCCCATGTTGCGTGAGTGAGTCTGAAACAAGAGCTGCGTATCTCTCTCTCGGGTTCTTTCTGCAGCAGAATTTGTCAGCTAAATCAGTCTGAAGTAAGTGCTGCCTTGCTGATCAGGGCATAAAATTGTATTTAGACATAGAAAGTCCATAGAATCTAAAACCGCAACGTGTTTTTCATAATGTAACCAGTGCCAAGGAAGAATCCCAAGTTATTACTGAGTCCAGTTTCAGTTTTCTTAACCACCCCCCACATGCATACACATACACACACACACACACACACACACACACACACACACACACACACACACACACACACACACTCATGGAAGCATGCAGAAACACTGTTGGACTACTCTTACACGCAACCCTCATAGGCTTGCCAACACATGGTTATAACTCAGCCATTCCTGTATTGGGACATTGGTGGCTTTTGAACTATAAAATACATCACGCTAAAAGAAGAATCATGGTCATCAGTGGTTGACAGCGAGCAATTCACTTTTGCAGCTTGGAGTTTATTTGTATACCTGTTTACTTTCACATTTTAATACTCTTGTGTCCAAGAGTTTAGATAATTTAGGTAACAGTTTATATATATGATATTTCTGACGATCCTCATTCTTGAGAAAAACAGGAATGTTAAAGGTAGAAATGACACAATATGTTTTTCTCTGTACTAAATGAAGCGAGTTTAATCGGAGTCTAATTTTGGCTCAGAGCATGCATCCAGCCTTGGAAGCTTTGATGGGGGAGAGAGGCAGATCTGGAGGGGCTGGGGGGTGTCCCACATGCTGGATCTCCCCCAGGCATCTCTGCACTGCAGGTAGCCATGAGTGTGTTTGTGAGAGTTAAGGACTGCGTGCCATATGTCTTTTAATGAATATCACACATGAGGGAATTATGATGAAGCAGAAACTGCAGGTTTTAAACCACATGGTAATGTGATGACAACAACATTGCTCATTTATCATAGCTTGGATGCAGGGGACTTATTTGTCACTAGGAATCATAAATTGCATGTCCAGGTTGTAATGGTTAGTCACCTGAAAGCTGCTGAAAAAGTGACCGAAGTCAGGAATGCTAAGTATTTACAGAAACAGCTTCTACTGCAGTATTTATAGTTAAGATTAGCTAATGCAGAGCCTTTACTCATCAGACTGTTCATTTGTTTCTTTAAGAGAGCTCACACTGCCCTCTTGTGCTGCTTTTAAACGTTTGGAAGACATTTAACTTTTGATTATTTTCTTATTTTTTTTACATTTATGTATTTTCCTTTCTGTCTAATCTCAAATATAGGAGATCTTTGTAAATAATCCTTTAAAAGGTTTTTAATGAAAGTTCAGAATGCAGATCAAAACAAATATGATTTCAATTAAACTGACAAAACTCATGTTACCATCACAGGAACAGCAGGACAGCAGCTTCTGGCAGTTTAAATGCAGTTTGACTCTGTTTATCTGTACAAGTCAAATTCATTTACTTGTCAACTGCTTGAATTTTCTATTTATATTGCTTGGTACAACCATATCTTTCCATTTTAAGTTCCTGAAGTCAATATTTATGGTGAGATTTGCAATATTGGATCCCATGGATGTAGAAAGACATTGAAGACTATTAAAGTGTGAACGTGTTATTATTATTATTATTATTATTATTATTATTATTATTATTATTATTATTATTATTATTATATTCCTTTAAATGCTTCATATGTTTATATGAGTTTCCAAGTTCTTACCTGGGAATAGCCTATGCTGAGATCTTTACATATATTGTATTATACAGTGTAGTCCAAGTAAATAGAATACAAAGCTACAATTAATAGCAATCCAAAAGCAAAGTCTTGTTAGATATTTCCCTATCCACTTGCACAACATTGTGAGTGTTTTCTATGTAAAAAGCTAAAGGGAGCTATCATGACACAAATTATCTAGACAATGTAACCATTTTATGTCACGCTCTATTTCAGAAAATGTTCCCTGCACTTACTCTGAAACAGCTGAACAAAACAAACTACTGGTGTTTTATATTAAGACTTCATAAGTAGGCTATATATTTACTCCATAATGAGAGATGTATAAAAAAAAACGACACAGATGTTGCCTTCATGCAGATTCCCAGATGTGAGTGTTACATTTGTATTTTATAGTGAAACTACTGTTCCTTTTGGTTTTTAATTGCAATTGCTAAATTTAAACTTTCCAGGAACATATATCTGTATTCCCATATAACTAAGAAACACTGCAAAATTATAAGTGTTAAAATCCTTTAATCCCAGTGTTAAAATGTTTTAAGCTCAGCTTTAATACGTTGTTAGTAGTAGTTATGAGAAATAATTATTGTATTTATTTTAACCGCCAGAGGAGATAGGATGTATAATTCTTATTCTTAGCAAGCTAACACAAGCTAAGGCTAACGGGACCAGCTGGGTAGTTGATAAGTGCAAGCTAGTGATCTCTTTAGATGCCAGTGTAGCAGCATTATACCGTGAGCTCAACTCCTCCTTACTCAGACCGGAACAAGCGCCACCTTTCTACCCAAACAAAGAACGTCTGTCGCCATTGGATACCATGGCATCAAATGTAAACAAGAAGTCCTAGCTAACTTGGCTAAGTTACCTAAGCAAATTTTCTTTTATTTCATAAACATTCCATGCCATGTTACTTAACTATTTGCTATATTTTTCTCTTATTTATGTGTATCTTTAATGTTTACAGTCACTATTGCTTGTGTTTCTTGGTTTATCTGGACTGAAATTAGATGGACATTACAAAGGGGAGTCTTGATTACATCTCTGGTCCAGCCTCCAAAGAACGTTCTGGAGCTGGGAGTACCAAGTCTACCCGGTCTCTCACTGAGGTGGGGAGGGTGAACCGTAGTCGTGGGTCCCTGGAGCAACTCAGTTCCTATGTCAGTGGAACACAGGTAAGTATGTCCTTCTTCTGAAACTATCTTAAGCCCTTTTTCTGAAAGCCTCGATGAGTTTTTATTTCCCTCTCCGTAGGCTCAGTCGGACACGCAGGACGCCCAATTGGAAAATATGTCCCTTGACCAAGGTAGGCGAATGCTGATCACAACAGAGATTCCACTGCAGTTGTTTCTTTGCAGTCCAGTTTAGACTTGTGCAAGTGAGGGATGGCAAGTAGTAACACACACACACCTCTTGGTTATAGACAGAATCCAAAAAGTATCCTTATGCTAGCTTTGGAGTCCTAACCCAGTAACCTGCTTTAACCTTGTAGTCATTGTTTCTTCTGCTGCTGTACATACACCAAAATGACAAATACAGTCTTAGTCTTCACACTCATTTGCTCACCGAGACTACACATACTCATTTCCAAAATCATCTCCAAAGTATGGATATATATGGATGGATGGTTTGAAAATCAGAAGACAAGACTTTAAATGCTCATTTTCATCTAAGAAAATGTGATGCAGATTCATCTGATGAAGAGAATGCAGACCTAGACTTGCAAAAAGCCATGAAGGAAATTAACAGACTTGACAGGATCCTGACTATCAGAATGTCCCAGGAAAAAGAGGTGAAATGGCAAAGGAGGAAACTTCATCAAAAGCTCTGGCAGGAGCTGAAGGTGCAGTGGCGTCCACACCCACACACAGAGTCCTATCACATTCAGGTTGTGTGTGCATTCACTTTACTGGTTGGTGGCATCACCTGTTCATCCTGATACAGCAGGGTCTCCAACCCAGAACCTCACCAGAGTGCAGTGATGAGGTGGAAAACACCCGGCAGTTCTTGGAGCTAACCTCCAGCACCTGTAAGGCACACGGGAGGAGAGGGGAGCTTCTCTAAACCCATGCTGTGCTTTATTATGCAATGTATTTGGTAATGTGGGCTGGATTCATTCACATTTTGTCTTTCCATTCACATGTGCCAGCATATGGTATTTGCATGACAAGCATAATATTAATGGACAGTTTTATTCATACTATTAATTGTGAGTATAACTAGGTTTAGTGGATTTTGTCTTTCAAATTAATGGTAGCCATATCAGTAGATGTTGAATTTCAGTATTAAGATGCCATAATTAACACTCTAGTTAGCTCAATTAGCTGTTTATCTATGAAATGTGTTTTTTTTCTGAAATAATTTATATGAGCAGGAAAATGTATTAATGTGTTAATAACAAACAACTTAAAATATCTTCATTGACTCTAGCCGAGGATAGCAGTGAAGAGGAGGAAATTGTTCCTGTTGTTGATATCCAAGTTCCAGATGAAAGCAACAGCCTGAACATCGGAGTTGGGAATGAAGGCAAGGATTGTGTGGACTCTACTTTTCAGCAGTGCAGCTCTTACAGGGAGCACAGCTTAGTGTTCGGTTTGGAGACCTGATTCAGTTCTGCTAATTGTGCACTAGAGGGCGTCTGGAACTCATGGATAATAATTTACAAGTTTGTTATGGGTGAAATGGATATTTGTACAGTAGTTTTATTGGGTGAATGGGTTATTAGTAAACTATAATAACATGAACCACACCACCCCTCCTACAACAAATATAAGATTTAAAATAAAAATAAAGACAAATGTAATTGAATTCATAAAATAATATAGAAATAAAAACATACAATTAACCATATATTATTTGGTGGCATTTTTGTATGCACCTATATATTTAAAGATAAATGAACAAACAAAGTAATAATAATAATAAAACCAACAACAATAATAAAATCATCTGGACTTTACACTAGCAGGTTATGCCTCAATGTCAAGGCTCATTGTTCTGCATTTCTAACTGTCTGCACTGTATACTAGTTGAATGTGTGTACTTGTGACCCTGCACAGAGGTCAGAGTGCACACATTGTCTTCAGGCTTTCTAGAAGAGGATGATGAGATGAGACAAGACAAGCAGATAAACAGCAGGCAGATCACTGTGGGACAGACCAAGCACAGACAGGATTTTGCCAAGAAAAACATTGAGGTATGTCATTATCATGCCTTTTTAAGTACTCCATAGTTGACTCACCAGAGTTCACACAATTTTTCCACTTTTTTTAACTGCATGCAAAGTACCGGTAGTTCTGAAAACAAAATGTGTGACTAAGGCTACAGAGATGGCTTCACCCTGTCCTCACAGCAGGGGTGTGTTCATAGAGCACGCTGCTGATGGCCTCGGCACGTCTCACTTCTGACATGATGTGTGTTGAAAGCTGAGCTGTAACTAAACCCATCAGTTCTATCACTGTACTGTTTGGTGTGTTAATTCACCTGTTTAATGAGTTTGTGCTCTGAAGACATCACAAGTCAGACTACATTAGTGAAGACTGTTAGAACAATTTGGCTTCCCGTTCTGAGTCATGAATCAAGCACTGCAGAGCAGACCTGAGGCATTGGTGTTTGCCACCTCAGCCTGTTCATGCTGAAGGGGATGTTTGTGTGTTAATATGGCAGCTTGCTGGCAGAGCAGGAGGCCTGATGATGATGATAAAGGAGGAGAAAGAGCGCTTGGAGGAGCTCATCAGAGACCTGGAAAGCGAGTCCACTGATAATTCATCTACCAAACCTAAGGTACACACACACACACACACACACACACACACACACACACACACACACACACACACACACACACACACACACACACACACACACACACACAGTAGGAACATACTTATAGTATAAGACAAGAGATGTTTTTTCTTCATCTTGGACACTGTCAAAGCATAATTGGATGTGAACCACAGGTATTGTTCTGTCAGTCATGTCAGTACCATACTCTTCTCTGCTCAGTGGGGTCTGAGGTGCGTTACTACTTTGTAGGATCTTGAACCCAGAAGCTACCCAGAGTGCAGCGATGATATAGAAAACACTTGTCTGTACTTGGAGCTAACGTCCAGCACCTGTAAGTCACATGAGAGGAGAGGGAATGTCTCCAAATTCATATACACTTCCTTTGCTTAGTCATGTATAATATTTGGTCATGTGCACTGAATACATTTAAATTAAAAAATTAGAATTTCATTTTTCAGTTCATTTAATACTTTCTTTTTGTATGATTGTTGGTTAAGCACATTATTAATGCACACTCTGTGAGCAAAACCAGGTTTAGTGGATTTTGCTTATCATCTACATAACAGTTGATTTTGAGAATTTCAGTATTAAAATTCCATAATTGACACGCAAGTTTGCTCCATTTGCTGTTTATCTATGAAAAGTTTTTTGCTTTCTGGAAGAAATTATATGAGAAGGAATATTTAGTAATGTGTTAAAAAACTGCTTAAAATATCTTCATTGATTCTAGCCAAGGATAGCAGTGAAGAGGACGACGTTGTTCCTGTTTTTGAAACACAAGTTCCAGATGAAAGCAACGTCCTGAACATTGGAGTTGGGAATGAAGGCAAGGATTGTGTGGACTCTACTTTTCAGCAGTGCAGCTCTTACAGGGAGCACAGCTTAGTGTTCGGTTTGGAGACCTGATTCGGTTCTGCTAATTGTGCACTAGAGGGCGTCTGGACCTCATGGGTAATCATTTCCAAAGTTTGCGTGAGATGGATAGTCGTCATTTTATTGGACGAATGGGGTTATTAGTAAACTACAATAGCATGAACCACACCACCTTTAAAAAAAATCAATGAAACCTAAAAGTAAATAAAAATCCATTATTATCCATTATATCCATTATCAGTATCCCCCCTAAAGCTAAAAATGAAAAAGAAAAAAAATTAAAACAGACAAATGTAATTAATTAATTAAATAAATAAATAAATAAAAATATATAAATAAAATGTATTCATATTTATATAACAAATCAAATAAAACAAATAAATAAAAACAAAATAAAATCATGCTACTTGGTGGAAATTTTAAGTTCTAAGTTTAAAGTTTAAAGATATCAGTTTATACTGTATCTCATGGCTCATTGTTCTGCATTTCTAACTGTCTGCACTGTATACTAGTTGAGTGTGTGTTCTTGTGACCCTGCACAGAGGTCAGAGTGCACACGGTGTCTTCAGGCTTTCTAGAAGAGGATGATGAGGTGAGACGAGTCAAGCAGACAAACAGCAGGCAGATCACTGTGGGACAGACCAAGCACAGACAGGATTTTGTCAAGAGAAACATTGAGGTATGTCATTATCATGCCTTTTTAAGTGCTCCATAGTTGATTCACCAAATTGGCCCGTTTCCCACTTTTAACAGCATTCAAAATAATTATGGAAACATAATGTAATTATGAAAGCTGAGCTGTAACTAAACCCATCAGTTCTATCACTGTACTGTTTGGTGTGTTAATTCACCTGTTTAATGAGTTTGTGCTCTGAAGACATCACAAGTCAGACTACATTAGTGAAGACTGTTAGAACAATTTGGCTTCCCGTTCTGAGTCATGAATCAAGCACTGCAGAGCAGACCTGAGGCATTGGTGTTTGCCACCTCAGCCTGTTCATGCTGAAGGGGATGTTTGTGTGTTAATATGGCAGCTTGCTGGCAGAGCAGGAGGCCTGATGATGACACAGAAGGAGAAAGAGCGCTTGGAGGAGATCCTCAATGATGAGTCTTATGATGATCCATCAGCCAAACCCAAGGTACATTCTCACACGCGCGCACACACACACACACACACACACACACACACACACACACACACACACACACACACACACACACACACACACACACACACACACACACACACACACAGTGAACACATTTATAGTTTTAGGCAGGATCATTCTCAGGCAATGTATAAGTATTGTTCTACTGCCTGGTTATTTGTTATTTGTCATAAAAAAATTAATAAAAATTAATAAAAATAATAGTAATAAAAAACCTATTTCACAAATGTTTATTTATGAAAGATAAATGGATAGACAGATTATGGCAAATTATTTATTCAGCTGTGATTTTATAATAAACATGTTTGGTTTGATTTGATTGAATTTAACATTTTCTAATAATTACTCTTAAACGGTATGTAAGTTGTAAGGAGAGTCTAATTGATGTGCGTGGAGAGCAAAGGCTAGGCCAACTGGTCTAGTGCCACAGAAGAGCTTCTGTAGCACAAATTGCTGTAGAGGTTAATTCTGGCTGTGATAGGAAGATCAGAACAAACAGTATGTCACAACTTGACAACTTGCAGCATATGGGGCAGCATAGTGGCAAACTAGTGCCTAATGCCCATGGTGACCCCTGCCCACTGCTGGAAGTATGTACAATGGGCACACGAGCATCAGAACTGGACCATGGAGCAGTGGAAGAAGGTGGCCTGACCTGGTGAATCATGTTTTCTTTTACATCATGTGGTTGGCCACGTGCGCGTGTGTTACTTGGGGGACAGATGGCACCAGAATGCACTAATGGAAGAACGCCAGCTGAGCCTGTGTGATGTTCCCAGGCAAAGTGCTGCAGGGAAACCTGGCGTTCCTTTGGATGTTAGTTTTACACGTACCACCTGCTTAAACATTGTTACAAACCAAGAACACCCCTGCACGGCAACGGTACTCCATAATAACAGATTGCCTCTATCAGTAGGATAATGTGCCTTGCCATAGTAAACAAATGCTTCATGAACAGCTTGAGGAGCATGACAGAGTTCAAGTTGATTTGGCTTCCAAATTCCCCAGATCTCAATCCAATTCATGGGCTGTAAAGACAAGTACAATCAACAGAGGCCACACCTTGCAATTTACAGGTCTTAAAAATTCTGTTGTTCGGTTGCCAGATACCGCAGAACACCTGTTTTGGCGGCAGCATGAAGGAGACATAAACGATTTTAGGCAGGTTGTTTTAATGTATATCAGTGATCAGTATATGATTGTGTGTGTATATTAGTGAAACTTTGGACACCAGTGCCACCAGCACGCTAACTAGCACTATATTTGGTTTTTCCTTTTGTGCATTGCTATCCCACTTCTCTCCATTGTTAACCCGCCGCCAAAGGATCTAGCTGCAGAGAAAGGATCTGTCCACGGTACACCTCTTCCCTTCCATCCTTCCCATTGCATTCCACTTGTCTGCAATTACACTTGGCGAGTGAACGGAGAGGCATGCAGATGCTCGTCGGCTCCCGAAGGGTCATGCTGAAAGGCTTCCTGTTAGAGCAAGTCCCCGCTGTGATTCGCACTCTGGACATTTTTTATGTGTTTTGGCTCACTGTGGCGACATGACGCGTGAGTGACCCGATGTACAAGTGCCTTGGCCCGCTCTGATATGACCTCATAATCAAACGCATACGCCTCCTGTTTTTGTCTTCTGCGTTTTATAACCCTCAGGCACGGAATCGTTCCCTGGAGCCGCCGAACTGTGTCTTCTACCTGAACTGCAGCTTTCCTCAGCTCTGAGTTCCTTAGTTGTGATGGTTATTTTTCTAACACTGCAGGCTGAATTCGTGGGAGGCTGTCTGATAGTTTTAGATTCAAGATCACTGTGCGCTTTTATCTTTTAGAGTTTAGCATAAGAATGTGATCTCATAAGAATGTAATATTCGCTCTTTGTGGATTGCCAGAAAAAAATTATGTCATCTATCCATTATATTATCCACGATACCCCCCCTGCTTTCCCAAGAACTGGGATAACAAAGCTAAGTAAACAAAATATCATTGAAGAAAAAGGCAAGTTAAAAAAAGAACCTGAGGTAAAACAAGGAAGAACATCAAACTTTTCAGATATAGAAAAAGGTAACTGGACCTGAAAGGATTCAAAGACAATTCCATGTCAAGTTAGCAACATTTATGCTTGACAGATAGCTAATTAGATTAAAACTAGATAAATGAATAAGTGAACAAATAACAAATAAATTAATGAATAAATATAAGATGCTAATGGGTACAGTAATGCTCCAGTACAGTAACAGTACTGGTTGTTATTCTCTTTCAATATTTCAAAATAGGTTCACTCTGTTCTCAATCTTTCTGACTGCAGCTTTAATGACACCCGCAATGAATCCCAAAAAGAAACTTGACCTCTCTTTGCCTTTAACTGTGAACCATTTATTCGGGGTCCCACTTGAAGGATAACAGAGATGCAAGGAACTACTGGTGGTTACAGATTCTTGTTCCTAACTCTTGTAACTGCATAGTTTTCATATTAGTTGAATAATTCACACTGACCTATTACTTCAGTTGAAAAGATTAATTGTGATTCATTATCAATCTCCACCTCTTGCCACCATCATGATGGAGCAAGGGTTAGTCAGCTAGCTTTAGCAAGCTTCAGTACCAGATTCCTTGTGTGTGTAAGCATACTTGTTTATATAAACCCAATTCTAATTCTGAATAATGTGAAGACACTCATTTATGCAAAATGATGTTCAGTTTTTGAACATCAACTATTGCTGTAACACTAAAATTGTGTTTTCAGTAAACAAACCAAACAATACTACAGTGATATATCTGAAGTAGAGCAGCCATGGGAGGAGTGGGCAGCACCCTGGATCGCTGCTCTCAGCTAACCGTTAGTGCCGTGTTACCATGGAAAACCAGTCAACAGAAACAAACAGTCCCCAAAGCTGATTAAATAGTGACTTTTCAGTGAAGAATTTAATGGAATCTCACTGGAATATCACATTTGGTATAAATGTAAAGTTAAATCAATATTTTATGTATTTGTGTAAACAAGTTTCAGTAGCTCTAAATGCTATAATTCTCGTGGTTACAATTAAAGTAACTGGATTTGTTTGAAATCACTATTGATGAAGAGTGACGAAGCTGTGTTGCCTTTTCCTGTCTGCAGTTTACTTCCTATTGACCTTTTGTTGTAATTTTTAATTAAATTACAACAGTTGTCAAAACCAATCAGTTTAATCGTTGACATTCTTTGCTTCATGCAAATAAGCTTTATTATCCTTTCCAGAACTATCACGCTAGCTCCAGTGACTACTGGGAATCTCAGCCTCCAAGGTTTCTCATATTCTGGTATGGCCACTCACTGAGATCAGAGTAAGAAATAAAGTGGGCAAACACTGACCCTCCAGGTCACTGTGTGCAATATTACAGTAATTACGTCAGCCTTACAGTGCCACTGACCTCACCATGCACTGCACTGTTTCACGGGCTCATGGTCTGATGGGAGATGTGCTCATTTGGAAACCAACATGGGAAGGTTTGTCTATAGTGAGAAATATGCTTTTAACTGGGAGCATTTTGGACTGAGGAGTGGAGTAGTGCAATATGGATCTTGTTTGCATGCCAGATAGAAATGCCCGGAGCAAGAAAACTGTGCTGCTTGAAGGTTTCTGAACTCCTTAAACAGTTTAGATTTTTCTGTTGTTTTACCAACCATTATTCTCTTATCATCACCTGTTTTTATATATAAGATTTGAGGTTTATGTTCATCAATTCTATTTACTTGTTTTGAGGGAAATGTGTGAGTTGTCAGCAGACTAAATGAAACATGGAATCAGAGCATGTGCAAAAGTAAATGAACCACAGCTGTATTGGTAAACATGATTAGGTAAAACAGTCAAGTAATCAATTAAGCAGACAAGCAAAAGGGAGAGGAAACCAACCAACCATGTCAAGGCAGAAAGCACACAGATCAACAATGACAAGAGGAAAGGAGACATTTGAGGACATCAGGAAGAAGATGGTGACACCATCAGTCTGGGGAAAGATACAAGACCTCCAAAAGATTTCAGCTCCATCCATCCACTGTAAGACAAATCATTTACAAATAGGGGGCACTCAGCATCACGACAACTCTACCCAGAAGTGGACAGCCATCAAAACTTACACCAAGAAGCACCAGAACCTCAGAGAGTTTCAGACCTCTCTGGCACCATCTGGGATAAATGCACATACCATCAGTAGACATGGCATTCATGTGAGAGTTGCTAGAAGGAAGCATCTGCTCTCAAAAAAGAACAAACTTTGCCAACTTTGCCAGAGATTACTTGGACAAACCAGAGGCTTTATGGAAGTCCATTATCTGGACAGATAAGTCAACAGTGCATGTAAACAGAATAACCTCCTCCCAACATTGAAGCATGGTGGTGGAAATATGAAGATCTGGGCCTGCTTTTCTGCCTCGGGACCTGGATGACTCCATATTATCCAGGGAACCATCAATTCCCAGGCCTATCATCAAATTCTTGACCAGAATCTTGTGCTTGGACAGAAATGGATTATGCAAGAAGACCATGACCCAAAGCATTCCAGTAAAACTATCAAAGAATGGCTTACCCTTCCTATTGTGTTAGCTTTCTGTTTCTATCTCTTGTGTTAACAGGTCGGTTTTGACCCCTGACTCAAATCAGCTATTAAATTCCCTAAAAACAAATGATCATCCATTTTGTTTATTACCTCTTGGTTATGTTGTTAGGCTCCCTTATCCATAAATGTATTGGTGTTAATATGTTTGTTGTGGCCTCCTTGGTCTTTCTATTGACACCATACACAACAGTATACACAACTATAAACAGATTTGGCCTTACATGTCTGCCTTGTTTTGTGAAAAAGGCAAAGACAGAAGCCCCTGACTGAAGATCAAATGGTTGGAGAAAGAGCTGGCTGTTGGCTGTTGGTATATAGTGTGTTTATGATTAACAGATTTTTTGTTATTGAACCTAACAACAGAAAGGTCATAATTTTAATGATAACTTATAACTTAGTAAAAAATTATAGTATTATTAGTAGAATAGAAGTTCCTGACAAAGTCAAAAAGTCTTGACGCTAAAACAAATTTAATGTAGTACTTTTATGCATTTAAAACCTACAAACGGGTTGGTACTGACCATAACACTGGAGGGAGGTTAAGAGAAAGACTTGCACTCTGGATTGGCCCAGTCAAAGTCCAAACCTCAATCCCATAGAAATGTTGTGGCGGTACATGCCAGATGTTCCTCCAACTTCTTTCAGCTGGTGTTCTGTAAGAAGGAGTGGACAAAAATCCCAAAAATCAGATGAGACACTCCTTTGTGGTTACAGAAAATGTTTGGTTGAAGAAATGGCTGCAAAAGGAGGTGCCACAAGCTACAAAATAAAAGAGTTCACATACTTTTGCACTTGGTAGATTTTCTGTTTTTGGAGCGAGAAATTACATTTGTTGAATAAATAATGAAAAATATATATCTATTTTTCTGTGTCCCTTATTTGGAAGGTCCTCTGTACAATTTGAGATTTGGTTTATTTTTGGTGCATTTACTGTATGTTCTTAAAAATAAGATTATAAATATTTTTTAGAAAACAATGTTTGGGTGTTTAACAACATTTCAAGCAGCACTGTATATCATATATACTGTATCTCTGACACCTACATTGGGAGGGTGACTGTGTGAATGGGTGTGTATGTCTATGTTTATATGTGCAGTTCAGTTCGGTGGGAGTTGCGTTGTTTGTGTGTCTGTGCTAGTCGCAGCACCTGTCCCTCCTATCACGGTTCTATACTGCACGTGTTGCTCATTGTGCTCAACGTATTTAAGTGTGGGTCTTGTCCATGTTCAATGTCCGTTGCTGTTGTTCACTCGCGTCAACGCTTTAAAGCTGACATCACCCCTCCTGACATCACCCCTCCTCCCTGTGGCTGCGACTGTATGCATGCTGTAATCTCAATGTGCTCCTTACAGCCAGGCGAAGGCTACCAGCCAGACGAGGCAGAGATTGACCAGCTGGTTCAGATCGACACCAGGCTGCGGCTCCTGCTTCCGCCCGAGGACTTCCTGGCTGTGCGGAGCCCCTGTGCTACCCACATCCTCTCCCAGGTGGGTGGTCTGCTCCTCCCCGCAGCTGCCTTCAAGGGCTTCGGGCTTGCTGAGGCCCTGTCAGACATGGACAGAATGGCGTCTACTTCAGCGGTGCAGCTAAAGCTCACTAGGAACCATCGTAGATCTTAGCCCTGTGTCCTTAGCTCTGAGTTCATGGATCTCAAAATGAATCTCAAAAGGGAGCTTGGCATTGGTTTGCCTTATACTGTAAAGCCTTCATCTGGTGTGATCCCACCCTATGGAACACACAGATGTATCACTCTCTGTTCTGGGTTGCAGCCATGTGGCAACACAGGCGCTCTTTGTGTAGTGATACTGAGTGCTCCGCTGATATGGCCACGAATGCATGAGCAACATACCAAGTGAGCAGTGTTGTACATCTGTACAAAAATGTTGTACTTCTTGCTTCTCATTTTGTGCTCTTTCATCATTAATGCTCAGCACACAAATACTACAAGGACTTACTACTTACTACTACTGGGAAGTATTTTCCTTTTGTAAGTGTTGTGTAGTATTGTGTTCAGTATGGATTGAGCATGCTTTTATGCTTAAACATGTTCCTTTTGAGTCATGTAAGACTGAGCTGCTGCATGGTGTGTGAATCTGAAGTACGTCCATACATATTTAGCAGTACATTGTGTCAAGCATGAGCTAATGACTTCTACACCCTGTGACACTATAAAGTGTCAAGATCCAAAATCAGATCCACATGCTGTGCTTTGGATTCAGCCAAACGAGCTTCAAGAAGCATAGTGGATGATTGAAAGTTCATCTTCCTGAGAAAACACAGCCCCGGCAACAGTGGCACGCACAGCTGCAGTCTAATTTTATGTGTAAATAAAGTCCATTATGTTTACGTAACAGAGCCTCAGGTCTGAGAAATACTGTGGATTTACATGAAGTCTAATATTACAGTTATAACCGGTTTCAAAGTCCAAACCGAATAAAAATGTGCCATATAAACACCTCAGTAAGAGTAAGAGTTCCAGTGATGTTAATGCATGGTGATGTACTGTTCTCAAATTCTGTGTTGCTCAAACTGGCTTCCATTGAATAGCTGGACCTCTGTGGAAAGCTCGTCTGTCAAACCTTTAAATTATATTTTTTATATCACAGCCTATGATGACAAGTTTCAGTTCTTTGGGGTCTATTGTGGATTAGGCACTGTTTAATGCACTATCAACACTTACAGATTGACTTATGGTCATTCAGTTCCACCTAGCTCTGTGTATGCATGTCACACAGCTGTTCTGATTAAATGTGTCACTGCATTAATATGGCAGAGTGCACCAGAACACATCCAATGAAAAGAGTTAACCTGAAGTCTTCAGTCAGACAAATTCCATACAGAATAACAAAAAATGAGCATAAAAATCCCGCTATTATGAAATTTGGCTTTAGTGCACCCTCTGTGTCACGGGGTTAATATTCACACAGGAAACGTAACATCCCCTGTGTGTATATATAGGGTCTGGAAAGTGTTTTTCACTGAATGCGTACTTGAGATATTTCTGCCAAAATAACAGCACTAAGATCAGTACAGTCAATAAAAGAATAACAATATCTAGATCATGTAGCTATCATGTAGTGGTAGGTAGAGGTATCTCTGACCTCTGCACCAACATATTCTGACCACTAATCAGAACCGTATGTAGTAGCTGAAAATCTTGAATGTCATGCCGAGCCAAATTGCTAGTTCCTGGCTTTGGGTCTTTGTGGAGATTAAGTATTGAGAGCTGTCCTGGGGACTGATTCATACTTTCTCTTCCCCTGATTTCCCAGTTTTTAACTGAAGTAAGTCCTGTGACCTCAGCCTCTGGGACTATAGCATTCAGTAATTTGCAGCATAATCGGAGGGGAGGAATCATAAGTGAATATGAATGTGGGTTTTGTCCCCTGAGGCTTTCATCAGTGGCCTTTCTCTCCAGCAGGTTAAGCACAAAGTGTTGAGTGGTTAAGGTCAGTGATGTCACTGTGCTCTAGAACCGTTAATATGTTGCTGTGTCAGAAACAGGTGTGGAAAGAGAATCAGGGATGTAAGACCAGCTCCTCTGCACAATTACTGCTTTCTAAAAATGCCTCCCAAGCAGAATTTCCCAGTATCCTCAGAAGATATGTCCCCACACTGTCTTCAGTGGAACACCAGTGGAAGTAAGCATGTGACATTTAAATGTGCTTTTGTTTTCAGAAGTGCTTTGTCGAGGTTATAACAGCAAGACAGATGTTTCCCTCCCAGTAAGTTTGGCTTCAGTTTTAAGAAAGAATTCAAGAAGTTATACAGTTGCAGAGATGAAAAGCTGTCTGGTGCCACATACTGATTTGTCACCTTCGCACCCGAGCCATTACTAGTTCAAATTGACAAATTACACAGAACTAGAATTAAACAAGTATATATAGTACAACAATGTGTTGACAAAATGTGTGTATTTTGTAGTTCAGCTTTGTTGAAAGCCTAAATTTAGTACCCTCAAACCTTTTTTGATCAAGCTCAGGAGAGACCTACACCCCCCCACCGCTTTTACACCCACCTGTGGGATCGCTGACCTCCACTTTGTAACGCCCACTGCATACTGGCCCTGTGTACCGCAGAACCCCGAGTTGCACATTTTGCCGATTGGCAGATGAGAGTTGTCTCTTTCACCAGCCAGAAGAGCATTGCTGGACTGATCTGTCATTTTAGAGCACTTCCAGAGGCTGTGTGACAGAACTGCTCTTGGAAGGGCTGGCTAGATTCATTTCAGGCTCATCGGCAATGGAACATTCGAAGCACTTGCTAATCTTCTTTGGTTCTCTGTCGGAACCGAACCCGTCCATATGTTGTCAGGCGCACGTGCAGGGCCCGAGCCATGTTTCCACTCCTCTGGAAAGGAGCTCCGCTATGGATTCTCGGGCCTCAGACAAAACAGTTTAACTGGGCCTAAAGTCAATTTTCCAAAGTTCATGTTCAGAGGAATGAGAGACTTTGTGGAGAGACTCGTGATTTTAATTTATAGGCTCAACTTTGTAGGAAAAAGTGTCTGTGTTTTAATGTGACCTTCAAGGCTTTCTCTATTGAGTGCTGTTCTCCTTCTACTATGGACTGAAGTGAGTGGGATTTGGATGGATTGACATCATTTGATTTAGATGACCATAGTTAGCTTGCTATTTCCACCAAGACGTTGTTAAACTGTGGAGATCTGACAGCTCATTATATGCGCTGCAAATCTGAATGGTGTTAAAATGAAAGGTGCAGTTAAATTCAAAGGCAGGCAATAAAATCAAAACAAGATTTGCTAACTGTTTAAGTGCTGTTTAAATTTGCTAATAGTTTAATTTCATAATGTACTGGTTCATGATTTACTTTGAAAGTTGCTGTTTTTCAAAGTAATTAAATTGTACTAGTTTCTCCAGTTGTAGATTTAAATGTAAAAATCTATATATTTTTTTATAAAGATGCCATCTGCAGTTATATCTAATTACTGCATTCCTACTGTGGTCCTAGGTCCACTAAACCATGTTTTTGTCTTTTTCATGTTCTGTCAGACAGCACTACAATAATTGCAGGTTATGAAATCAGTGCAACCACGTATGCCTGTGTATCTTGTACCTACACAACAACTGGGCCTCACACTTGTAGCAAGCCAGTCAATCTCAAACGGCCCCAGAAAACACCCTTCTGACCACCATCATGTGCTCGCCATATGGACAGGGTCTTGCAGATTCTTCTCAGCCCAATGTTTATAGGGGGAGACCCGATGGGCTGAGAAACTGACTTTTCTAAGGTGAGACATGTCTTATATCTAATGTGGTATGTTAAAGGGGCACTTTCTGTGTGTGTGTGTGTGTGTGTGTGTGTGTGTGTGTGTGTGTGAGAGAGAGAGAGAGAGAGAGAGAGAGAGAGAGAGAGAGAGAGAGAGAGAGAGAGAGAGAGAGAGAGAGAGAGATAGAGAGAGAGAGTGTTTCTTTCCTAGATGATGTGTTGTTGACTATGACTGTATTCTGTTGATACAGTGTTCCCTTGACCTGGTCAGGGTCAAACATACGTCTCAAAGTATTTTACAAACTATTTATTATAGACTTGTGATGGGGACATACAGCCATAAAAGAACATCCACTAGGCCATTATTACACATGGGAGAACGAATATAGATGGTTTTCATCTTTCATCTTTCAGCTGCTAATGTTGCCATAGGAAATGACCACATCCTCTGTCCCCTTTTGACCATGTTCCTTGATGGATAATCCTGCCTGATGTGCCTGGCCGTACACACAGTTCTGTTGCAGTCCCAGCATTCAATAGTGTGTTTAGTCAGTACAAGAATGGAACGTCACCACCAGAGATTGTTCCCAGATGAAAATGTAGGTCACTTTTTATGTTTGATGACATGGGTGCCAGTTGTATAGATCTCAGGGGCAAACGTAGTAGGACCATGTTAGCCCACGAACAGATGCTTTGAGTAAATACTAAAGAAATTAAACTATGAATGCTTTATTTGCTTAATTTTGAGGCAAGAAGACATCATTCTGGGATTTCTAGAGCTTTCTATAGTGTTTCTTTTCAGCTTGGCTTAAAGCTCCCTGTTGTTCTAACGCCATTACTCTTTTGTCATTCCTTTTCAATTTGCATCTCAACCGACTTGCTGGAGCCATTAAAAACTTTTTTTCAGCTTTATAAGTCAAGCAGTCCAGTTTTCAGAGTGTCTTCAATTGGTGAATTACTGCTCTACGTACTGGTTGCCTTTACTCTGTGTACTTTGTTTTTGTTTTTGTTCTCGTTCAGAGTTATGCCACATGCCATAACACTGGCCAATGCTGCAAATTATATAATTAGAATCTTATATTAGCTGCTATTCTTATGCCTCTGCTGTTTAAAGGGCGGTGAAAGAGTGCGTTCATTTAGATTTTTTGTGTCAGCTTTTGTTGCTTTTTTTCTTTGTGTCATGATGTTTTGGGCAGCTGTGCAGTTTTATTCTGTCAAAAACACCACATTTATCCAGACCACCCCCACTCCCCAAAAGTCACGCTACAATGTCCAGATGACCCACAAGTTTATCTTCTAATACATCAGGAATGTGTGGCAATCAAAGCATCATCTGTGAATGATTGAGCCAGAATGATCCGGCCTCCATGCACGCAAAATCTGAACTTTCAGAAGGTATAAATGCAGAGATCACCATTAGGATATATATATCATTACACATACATATATATTATTACAAAACCCACATTCAAATTCACTTATGATTCCTTCCTTCTGATTATGCTGCAATTGACTGAATGCTACAGTCCCAGAGGCTGAGGTCACAAAAAGAGGTACGGCACAGGATGAGAGGAACCTTTATACACTTTCAAAAAACTTATAAAGCAGCTATTCCAGGTAAAAGTAGGGCAAATCTGTCTTAAATGGTAATATAAAATGGCTGAAATAAATTTTCATGAATACATCTTTAATACATCTGTGGTGGAAAAAAATACAACTTTTACGCGATTTTGCCAAATATGCTCTGCTGTCTCTCTCATTTACTACACCAATATAAAACACAGAACTGTATAATTTGATGAACATAGCAACCACAGCAATAGATGGAAGCTCTTTAGCTAATTTGTCAAACAATTAGTCGGATGATTGTTAATTTTTATGTGGTTGCTCCAGCACTCCAGTGTTTGTTCTTTAACATTGTAACCACCTACTGTGTTAATGTTCATCGGATGTTGATCCCATCTCTGAAATAAGCAGCCGTGATGGCATCACATAAGGAGTGACAAGCATCATATTTTGGTATTCTGCTAATTCCACAGCATTTTTGTTCGCTATATCTCCGTGTTTTAATGTGGCCCATGGTAGTGCTGTGCATGGAAGAGCTTTGGCTGCGATCCTCTTTCCACGTGGCAGTGCCTGGAGCCCAGCCCTGGTGGGCAGACCATGTGACTCATGCTGCTTGTGTTTGTGTTAGAGCCAGGCCAACTTCCAGGGCTCACGTTCCATGGCTGGGCTGCGAGGGTGCACAGGAGAGCGTGGAATGTACTCCGGCACTTCTTGAGGGCTCGGTGCTGTAGAGGTCCGTGGCCCGCACCGGTTATTTGTGCATCGGAGCACATCACTCATCGGAATTAGCAGATGACCAAGTTTCCAGACATGAGGTGAACACAGGCATATTTCCAAGTTCAGAGTTCACCATATCTTATTAATTAAACCGTTTGGGATGAAAATAAATTCATCTGTGTGTTTAAAGAGGGTTTTGTTTGGAAGGGCTGTCAGTGCACAGTTCAAAACTGTTCAAAAACACCCAGCTGTGGTAGCTGCAGTTGCCGGTCCTCAGGAAAAGCAAACATTGCCATTTCTTGACAGAAACAAGAAACAATCTTGGTTGGCATAACAGGAAAAACTAAGTCTGCAAAAAGCTGCCTCAAGAATTGCTGCTTTTTTTGCTGCACACTCCTGCAGAAACCTGAAACCATCCAACGATGTGCACAGTAAAGAACCTTGTGATGTGGTTGAAATGTGAACTAATTTATTGAAAAATTGTCAGGAATAGCACCTGATCACCCCTCCAAACCAGCCTCACCTGTCTCCTATTACCACACCCTTCTTCACACTATTTATACACCCTTCTGTACACTTCCTGGTTGCAAAGTATTTCCGACCTATGCCGCATACCGAGCGTTTCATTACTCTGTTTGATTTCACGTGTTCTGACCTTTGCTCACTCCCCAGACCTCGTCTCCCGTTTAGGCCTTCGGTACTTCCTGGACTCTGCTTCCCCATTACAACTTCGGACGGGCCTGACTATCCCGAGAACACCTTGCTGTTGCCTGTCTGTGCACTTGTTGTCTGTATATCGGAAACGGCGAACGTGTTCTTCGCCATGAAGAGCGTTACGCTTCACTCTTTTGCATCCCTCTCAGTTCCGTTACTTCGTAACAGCGGTGCACAATTTCAAACAGTTTCCTGCAGAATCTGAAGGTGCAGGATTTTTCTTTGCATGATAGAGTTCACCACAAAAGGAGGAGAGGTTTTCCTCCCAGCATGACGTGACCCACGCAGGTCAGGTCAATCATGCTGTGGCAGTCCAGCAGGAGCCCTGTTCAGACCACATCCCCACCCCGTTCTGGGTTGGGCTGTTGCTGTTTGCAGAATCAGGTCTGATGATCCAAAATTGTAAACCTTTTACTTTATTTCATACAGGACTGTGTGATATATCATTTGTTATCACAATTTTGGCTTTGGCAATGCTAGTATCACTGAAGGCTTCAATATGCAAATGAGCTCTCTAACATATCTAAAATATTTCTTCTTGTATGTTGTAAGCATCTTGATCAGTCTCAGACATTTTTCACCATTCATCCCTAATCTCACTGATGATTATATCGGTGCAGCAGGCAGCTACATCACTGGTCATAGATGGCCATGCATCAGAACCCTTAAAAACCTTCCTGAACTTGGATACATCACATTCCTTCACTGACCACTGACACTTTTCATAATCTGAATAGCAATGAGATGCAATTCCATCTTGCAGATGCTGTGGTTGAAAGTGTCGAATCTTGTTAATCAATTTATCCTCAAGAACTCTAAATCTAACCCAGGCCTGCACACTCAGCTCACTGCGCAATCAGATTACTACGGTTGATGGAAGTTTTTGACATGACCCAGCTTCTCATCCCCCTGTTGTTCTGTTTTGATTGAATCTGTTGCAGTATTGCATCAACAGAAGCCTGAATGCTGACACTGGCTGAGCAGACTGGAGCCCACATTAAGAGAGACGACACAGTTGCCAGTCAGTTGAATTAATTGCTCAGTGGTCACAATCTCGTAGGCTGGTTAGGATTCAAGGGCTAGGATTAAGTAACAGGGCACTGGAATCCATGCAATTCTAATGCTGACCAGTCATTCTGGGTTATTACCAGACGA
This sequence comes from Brachyhypopomus gauderio, assembly GCF_052324685.1. Taxonomy (NCBI): domain Eukaryota; kingdom Metazoa; phylum Chordata; class Actinopteri; order Gymnotiformes; family Hypopomidae; genus Brachyhypopomus; species Brachyhypopomus gauderio. The sequence continues at coordinate 11,166,347 of NC_135227.1, forward strand.
TCCTTGGTTTGATATGCTTATCTGTGATCACAGTTGATTGATTACTATACAGTCTGCATGAGCAGAAGCTCACTGGGGAGATCAATCCAATTATCCTAGATGATTAATCCACTGGATCAGATAATTTGAATAACCTGCAGTGTTCTGAACCCTTAACCCTGCATATGTGGACTGTACTTTAATCATAATAATTTCAGACAAGATACTGAAAAAGAATGAATTTGATACAGAGTATCTGTAATGTCTGGACTTGATTTTGGGGTTGCACTAATTTGAAACATTCATGCATATTGAAAATATTAAGAATAAAAGGTTTCCTGTTAGCCACTGCCTAGGACAGGAGCCCCAAGGGTATAGTGTGAAGCATCTCGCTGTCTTTGGCTGTAGTTTAAACCAAGCCCGTAAACTCGTGCAACACAGAATTAAAATTGTAGGAGAGAGGTACATTCAGGAGGCATTGGCTGTGAGGTAAGCGTTGGATAAGGTCTTCTCATGTATCATAACCTTCTGCAGACCTGTGTCATATAGCACATTGACAGTATTGCAGATTGGACTACCTTTGCAAGACATGAAAATTAATATTAATTTTGAAAATCCCTTGCCTTTGCCTTGATATGTACTTGGGAGAAATTCAAAGCCATCTGGTTAAAGGTGAAGCATTGAAGATATTTGAATTTATTACTCAAAGGCCTATATGTAATATGCATGTGGATTGAGATGATGTCATGCCACATCCATCATTGAACTGACAGTGAGTTGCCAGTCTCTAACAAAACACATTTCTGTTTGGTAGTGCTGCTGTTGTTTAGCATCTGTGAGCACATGGGAATGGCCTGCCACTTGCAGCGGCTCCTTATTACGAAATCGTTTTGATGACAGCGAATTTTGAACTTTATGGAGCATGTGCGTAGGATGCCTGTAAATTTTGGAATAGGCTTGAAATTTATGCACTCCAGCCTTGCTTTATGAGACAATGAAATGCTGTGAGGCCTATTTAAGTGGGTGGTGTTGAATGGGAAACACTGCACTACATCAAGTTAAATAAACAAAATGATCTCACTGTCTAATTACAGACTTGTATTTGGTACCATATGTTACTTTTCTTAATCAACACTTGTAATTAACACTCCAGGAGTTGTGAAAAGCAAATGTGTTTAGCTGCAACAATCATAACTGTGTAATTGCTTGTTTTACTTCAGGATTCAAGTTCAGGTTTAGGTTTTATTGTCATTCATCTGTACTTGGTAAACACTGAAATGAGGCGAGGTCTGTGGTACAACACAATAACAGAACTGTGCAACAACATAAATGGAAATACAATAAATATTGTACAAATGTGCAATACAAGGACAATACGCACACAGTGACAGCTACAGGGTTGCACGCCCTGGCAAGTGAGAGTGACATGATGATGTATGTTTGGAGTCCGCATAAGTGTCATTTGAGGAATTCTGCATGTGAGAACCCTTTCTGGATATGTAGTTGGTGTGCATCATCCAAACAGTCAAAGTAAATATGACAACGAAGCTTGCTCATTTATTTAGCCCTGATAGATTCAAGCTGTATCACTATTTTCTCATTGGTTGATTATGCCTTTAGGATTACATGTTAACAATTACATTTGATAGTAATTAGACCACGGCACCTGTGTGTTCTTTGGGAGGGATCATCCACAATGCTGATGGCTTTGTGGATACAGTATTTGTGGTTGGAGGTGTTGGTGGGTAGAGACACTCTGATGATCTGCTCAGCTGTTCTCACAACCCACTATAGGGACAGAGATGGTGCAGTTCCCGTACCAGGTTATTACAAGACTGTAAGACAGTTTGTCAGGACACTCTCTTTTGCCCCTCCTGTAGAAGATGGTGAGGTTAAATGGAAGCATGCTTCTCTGCAGGAAGGTGCTGGAGTTTCTTTGCTAGGCCAGTCTTATTATAACTTAATTATATCTTTTCATGGGAAGTGGTGTGTGTGGGTGTGTATGTGTTGACAACAACAGGCTAATCTAGACCTCAAGATGAACTTTCCTTACCACCTCTTCAGTGGAACCCAACCTGAGCTCTAATTAGACTGACATATTTAAGCAAAGTATTTTCATTTTTTAAAAGGATTTTCAGTGTTCTTCAACAACATCTGCATCAAACATACATGCATACTATACAATCTGCCTATCCATACTTACCAATGCCCATGCTGTGATGCTTGTCAGAGCGGGCACTCTGGATCAGACGGAGAGGGAGGTGAGCAGTTGGCGGCTGGGCAAAAGGCCCCACAGGAGCTGATGGAAGCAAGAGACCACGGCGAGTGCCTGCTGGGCGTCCAGCAGCAGCTGCAGGAGCGGAGCCAGCAGGTTACGGTGAGTTCAAAGGGTGCTGTGCTCAGACAGAGCTGAGGCCCATGCTTGAGTTAACACTCCCGCTGTAAACATGGCATGTATGTGGAAGGTATACATTCTTGAGACATAATGCACATGTTAGTGGGTTTGTGTGTGTGTGTGTGTGTGTGTGTGTGATCTCTACGTGCTGAACTGCTGATACAGAATGGACTCTCTCTGACTCTCCCACTGGGAAAGGAGGAAATTGTTTCAAATAATGGTCTAGAGATTCAGATGACATAATTTTAGCTTTTGGTAATTTTAGCTTTTTGTGTAATTAGCTGTTTTACTGTGATTAATTGAATTCCCAGTAGTGTTTTATGACTTTTTGACCTACTACAAAATGTCCCACTCAATCCATTTGTTGTTATAATTTTCAATCATGTGATTTGCAGTAAACATTCATGATAAATGCACATAAACATTGGATATATTGAGCTCTAATCAATAATCAATCACATATAGAATATGTTATATTATGATAAACCTGTCACTCTCAACTCTGATGAGATGCCTCAAATGATCATGTTACCTTTCTGACCACACAGTAAATAGTGCAGTAGGTTTTCCTGTGCCAAGGTGAGCGCTCTCAGCCGAGGAGGAACCGAGGGTGCCCTGACTCGCTGCTTTGTTGTGAAGCCCGTGTTGTCATGCCTTGTGTGGTGGAATGTCCACAATGATGCCTTTATTTTGGCATTTGATCTGTGACTGTGGCAAGCAAGAGAATGAGTGATAAAATTGTTCACTGTCTCCGTAGCTACCAAAGATCATTTATCCTTAGCCTGAAGTGTTCATGGCCTAATTTTGTTAAGAGTTACTACTGTTTTTGTACTCCTGAGGATTGGCTAATTCTTCCCTTTCTAAGTCATGATGATGAAATTTGCACCATATTACAATGTCACAGTTTGAACTTGCCCTTTTCATTATATCTCTTCTCTGATATGAGAATATTTGTTCCTTATAGTCAGTAATGGGATTTAGATTCACAACTGTGTAACATGGCCATTTACAGCACAATTGGAATGAAAGAATAATTTTTTTTCTGTTTCATGTGCAAGAATAACAAAAACAAGGAAGAACTCGAGACTCGAGGGCATGTATTAGCTTTTTTTAATATGACTTCTGTCCCATTTTGTCCAGCTAGCCAAGCATGGGCTTTCTCAAGACCTGGTCCCAAAAGCCCTGACTTACATTTGGAGGGCCTCTTTGCTGCCTGGTTACGCAGGACACAGCAAAGTTTGGCTCAACCTTTTTTGGCACAACCACAAAGTTTAGCCCCTCAGCAAGTCCCCTCTTGCTGTTTGATTTGTGTCTCAATTGTTGAAAAAAAAGACAAGAAAGAAAAAGAAATACATTGCCGAGAACTGCCAGATTGGTCCTGATGAATGGATTTATTGCTCATCCATGCAAAACAAGCACTAGACATTTAGACCAAACCATTTTCTGTGTAACTTTCTTTCACCCCAATTTTCATTAAAATTATGCGGTTCATGACACCGAGAATTGTGTGGAAATAAAGCATTCAGGTGGTTTCAACGCCTCATAAAATGTACCTTTCGTGTTAAAATAATTAGAAGGGCAGTACTTCAGGGCACTTCCCTTCTAATACCCACAGGATTATAGAACCCTCAGACAAACCAGCAACTTCAAGCACATTTATGAGGCCTCACTATGAATTACTGGTGGCACAATGGTTAACCTTCCAGCTTGCAAATATATATATATATATATATATATAAGCCACATTCATCCAGTTGTATGCTAAGCAGTGCCCAGTTCTGATCCATCCAAGATCAAGCTTGCAACATCTGTAAACTTGGTGATTGAGTCCCTAGGTTTACATGTTTATAGGCTGACCACTGTTTAACTTAGGTCTGAAAGTACAGTAATGTCTGCCTGTAAAACCACACAGAGGTATCTTCCAGGCTTGCTTCCAAAGGTTGCTGGAAGCGATCTGTATTTGTATACAACCGGCCATACAATTCATTGTCACATCTGGAGCTGTTGGAGCTGTTTTAACATGACCCAGGTTCTCATCCCATATATAATTATAATTCATGATATCCTAAACTCCATTATGATAACTGGGATTATACTAGAAAATGTACAGTGTTTTACAATTGTCATGACACAGTGAAGATGGGGTCATCAATTAGTCTTATGTTGTGTTTGTTAGTCTTTGTTTTGTCATTATGTGGCCTGCACTTACAGTACAGTTGCTACGTGCCCACCCAAGCTAGCGGCTGGCCAAGGTCCCTCTGTGGGACACTACCAGAGCAACAACAAAGAATGCTCAGTAAGGCACACACAGAAACAGAGAGAAGTTACATAATGTACAAAGAGTTTGTTTATGTCCTGCACAATACCTGGAATTATAAATATAGGTATCCAATAAACAACCCCCCAAAAAACAATAGTTTATTAAAGAATAATCTTTTGTAATTACACAAGATAGAAATACAAGGGCACATCAGCTAGTCTTTGTTGACCAAATGTTAAAGGACTAGTATTATCTACCAGGAGCACTTACAGTCTGGCTTAGGTTATAACTAAGTAATCAACCCCTCCCATGCCACTCTTAAAAAAAGAAAAAAAGAAACCTGAACCCATACAAGTAATTCAGGGAAACCACGGCTGGCTGGGGTGTCCATGATCTCACTAATCAGTATAGCAGGGCGCTACATTGTGAAAAGAGAAAAAATGGCCCTAGAGTCATAGTCCACATAACAAAAAGAATTTCCACAAATATGGAAAGGAAAAAGGAAAAAAACAATATAAATTTACAGGAAAAAACACTATGCATCTGGAAACCAATGTGGTAAAAGAAAAAAATCTTACAGAAAATTTTTTTTATGTTGGTGGAGGATAAACAATAACTATTATCACCAATTGTCTGGTCCACTCTGTAAAACAAACAATTAACTGCATTGGCATATTACTAACTTATTGTAAAATCATAATAAACACAAGGAAACTTGATGGCCTTGTAACAGCCAAATAACATCAACTATTGTACTTAACGTTCAAGCTCCCTGCATGCTCCTGCACTCCAAAGCTCACCAGGAACTACAAAACCAGAAAAAGGCCACGTACCTCATTAAGTATCTGAATGGCAATTATATGAGAAAATAAAATAGCTGTCAGGGGCTTCAACCTGGATGTTGTCCACCATACACCACCAGCTCTGGTAACACTCAAGCTTACTCTAAAAATCAAATGTAAGTTTCAGTAGTTACATTAATACTGCAAAGACTTGGGCACACGTTATACAAATACTGAGACGAGGTTACGATCGCTACTTGTAAAACAAGTGCAACAAAGTCATCTAATCACAACACTACTGAACAGAACTTTATATTACTAGTCTGATTGTAACCTACCTGCACACCAGGTGAATAATACTCATACACCATTCACAATTACCACAACCTCACAAACAGCTCTATTCCACTATAATACCAGGTAACTTTCAGTCCAAATGCTATTTTGGCTTAATCTCACAGGACAATAAACACCCTAGGGTGACCACCCCATCAATTATCATCATTAAAATAAAATTATTATTATTATTAACCTCTGCCAATGTCAGTCACAATTAATTATTATGGAGACTCCTCTTTGTTTACTATTGTATGTAGCTGAAAATGGTTGGTGAAAATGTTTAAAGTGTAGTGCGTTTTTGTCAGATGGGGATAGATGAGTTTCTTGCAATAAGCAAATGTCTGCTAGTTTGGAAATGTGATTTAATATTTTTGTTTTTTTTGCCTGTGAGCCGACTCCCCGGATGTTCCAGGATAGGAATTTTAATGTAGGCATCAAAGTGTTGGTGTTAATGTAAGTTCTGTTAATTTCTGTGTGTGAGTAGGTGACAATAAAACAGGTGGTGAACAGATAAGGGGAAGCATAACATTAAATAAACAGAAAAGGATAAGTGTAGGGGGGTGAGACATTTTGAGGTGGGGGATCATAGGGTACATGTGCTGAGACTTCTTGGAGACAACTGCGTAGACTTATTCAATATTTTTTGTTGTGTAATTAGGGTAATCCTCGGGTTTGTTTAGAGTTCACTGGCTTGTGTGTTTATGTTGGTGTGTATGAGTGTATGGCTGCTGTGATGTGATGATTGAGTGAGAGAGTTAGTAGAGCCAGTGGGTAGTGTCCTTGTTCCTGTATAGTTGTCCATTAATGTATAGTTTATCTACTATAATGACTGCTTTATGTCCTTGTTGAATCATTTCTTTGCGAATTGGAAATAATTTTTGACGTCGTTGCATGATTTCTTTTGGGAATTGGTCATTCAATCCGAAGTTGGTTCCTTTAAGCTCCTTTCCTTGTCGCTGTACTTGTATCTTTTGTTTAAACCTATCATTTGCATCCCTTAGCCCCATGTTCCTTTGGTTCATTATCACCACTTGATGACAGTCCTGAGAAATATGACTCTGAGCCTTGCTTTGCGTCTGGTGCATTTTTGCAGCCTGACTCTCTAATGACTTAAACGTACTAATGGGTGGGCTGTGGACTTTGATTTGACTGGACAATCAGTACTGTTTTGATATAGTAACTTAGATCCTTTGAACTCATTCATATTTCTGATCATTGTAGATTGTAGATTCAGTCATTGAGTTGTTTCTTCACTGATTAGGCCTTAAGCTCCATGTTGAAAGTCAGCAGATCAAGTACTGCTTACAGAAAATGTGACACACTCTTTGACCTGCTTAAATTTGCATGGATCATGATTTGGCCTGACATCTCTTAAGTTGTTCAAACATTGCATGTGTATTTGGGTCTGTTGAGGAAGTACCCCGGCCTTACAGACACTGCAAGCAGAGCTGCCTGTTTGGCTAGCCCCACCATGACCTGCTGTTAAACCCAACCAGACCAGAAGTGCACTGTTTGGCCATGTAATCCCCATAAACGTGCAGAGAGAGTGGAAGCCCAGCACTTTCCAGATGGCTACTTCCTCACCCGCAACCACAGGGGCCAGTCTGGTCAGTTCCTCATGCCACATACAAGCTTTGCAACTTGATTGGCTCTGCTTACATTTGAGAGTTTATACAGAAATAAATAAATAAACGGTAATGGCCAATATTACTAGTTTCATAATACTTTCACAATATATAATTTACATAAGTTTATATGTCAAAATTAGCATTTTTCTCTTGATAATTTGATGGTGGCGGCACCCCAGCGCCACCTACTGACAAGCCAGCACTGCTGCTATAGATGCTATACAAACACATTTTAATAAATAACAAATAGCACTTAATTAAATCAAAATAACCATTTATTGATGAGCTTTGTGACTAAAGTAATAAATAACATACTAAATTGGACTGGTGCTATGTACAAATTATAATTTTGTACCATAACACCATAAAAACAAGTATACTGATTGATTTATTTGTGTTAATTGGCCCAATTGTATGCTCATGGATGTGACCTCTACTTTTTATTAAGGTTTCTAAAACATTTAACAGGGTTATCAAAAGCTCTTAATCTAAGCTTCAGATTAATTATCAGAATCGTTTCTATATTTCAATAATTGTGAGATTTTTAAGGAGACTAGTTTAATTTCACAGTATTTCCACTATCTGGCACTTGGAGCCTGAATAGAAGATTGAACATGTATATAATTATGACTTAAGATCACTTTAATAAATGTACTAACTACTGCGAGTCATTACGACAAAGCCAGAAAATATGAGGCCAGATGAATGCTGCCTTTATCATAAAGTGAGAAGAGAAGATGTGTGAACACCTAAGGAACCTCTGGCGTGTCACCCTGTGACCATGTTAAGGCCTAAATGTTGACCCTGGATCATTTACTTTGGTGTCATTGTAATTAACACTGTATCTATTATCAGAATGTGCGGTTGGAACCCGCATGGGTAGAATGTCACCACAAAACCTATTACATACCCTCCCAAGCCTAATGTCATCCACAGCATTTGTGCAGTGTGTATCCTGTGTGTAGGTGTACGAACCATTAGAGGGCTGCCACATCTCCATCTCTCACAGAAATGTTATCTTATATGGAGGAGATGAGCCCAGCACTTTACAATAGCACTTCACTGTCTACAGTGCTTTAGGTAATTCTTACTCTCTTTAAAGAGGGATGGGATATCCATGCAGTCAGGAGTAAGTTGGCTTCATGCCTCAGATCAAATGTCCATGCTTTACATGATAAAATATGGTTTGGATAGGTTTCTGCTTTTATGCTGGTTTCATCCAGAGATTCATCTGTGGCTTAGAGATCTACAAAACAACAGAAGGTGTAAAAAAATTCTTAAAGGTTACTAAGTTACTTTTCATTTTGTTAGAACTTTTCACTGAAAAGAGAAACAGAGAAAACAGAGACATTAGTATAATGAAGACAGAGTAGATAAGGCACTGGCTGTAGTTGTGAACATGTTAGTGTAACGCTTGGGTGTGGGAAGCAGACACCAATACGATTACGGTGAACGATGAACATTTATTAACAAAGACACGAGTAAGCTCGGTGCGGAGCGCAAGCAGCACAGTCACACTCACACTGACACCTGGCTTTAGACAAAGACGAGCACTAGACACCGCGCGAACGCACAATAAATAGGTGAGTTACACAGACCCACGTGACCTCGAGACAAGGCACAGGTGTAACAAACGAACACGCTCACAAACAACCCACACCCACGGAAGTACATACATGGACATAACGACACGCAGACGACGTAACGGCACGCCCACAGGGAAGGGTCCGGAGCTGTCACTGTGACAGAACCCTCCGCCAGGGGCTCGCTACTCCCGGAGCGTCCCGCGCAGCTGGAATGCCCCGAACCAACACAAACGGGCAGGTCCGGAACCGCCGGGATCACGAGCCTCCGAGAGCAGTCGCCCCCGACGGCGGGAACCGCCGCGACCAGCTCTAGTACACCCTCCCTGGGAAGACAGGGGAGAAAACATTAAACAATGGCACGTTCACAAACACGCACACTGGAACATGAAACACAAGAGGCACAAATGGGAAAAGGAAATTAGGGAGATACAAGGGGATAGACAAAAACATAGGAACACAGACACTCATTCCCGGAGCCAGGCTTCCCGCCTGAGGCAACGCCGGTAGCGGCGCGAAGGCTCCGGGGGCTGGAGACGCTGCAGGTGGCGGTACTCCTCCCGCCTGTTCCGCCCGCTCACCGCCAGGTGCCGCACGGCTGTCAGACGCGCTGGGTGAAGCGCGACTGGTCGACTGCTTGGAGGCAGTCCCTCTGGCGGACGCGCGAGACGTAGTGCGACTGTCCGACCGCTTGGGGACCCTCCTTTGGTCGGACGCGCGGGGTGCAGCGCGACTGGTCGACCGCCTGGGGGCAGCACACCTGGCGGACGCGCGAGGTGCAGCGCGATTTGTAGCCCGCTTGGAGGCAGCGCGACCGGCGGGTCTCACGGCGACCCTCCTCCCGGGTCCGTGACTCCCTCCTCCGGGAGAGCCGGAGGGGCTTGCTGCCCGATAGGCCTGCCGGCGCTCCCTCTCCGGGAACCCCCCGTAGGAAGCCCCTCCGTTGCCAGGCCAGCCCCCTCTGGCACCGGTATCGGGGGTGGTGTCCATCTCCGGCTCCTCCTCCTCAGCCACGCTCCAGTCCATGGACCGAGCGGGGGTCTCGCATCTGGAGTGGTCCATGGGCTCCTCCCCGCAGGAATCCCCACTCACCGACGCGAGCGAACTGTCAGATCCGCTCCCTCCCCCTTTGTATACCGTCGGGAGCGAACTCACCGACCGAAGACTCTCCCCCTCACTCTCCTCGCTCTGCTCGTCGGTTCCCAACGGGGCTGGGTGCAGCGCCGAAGGGGGACTGAAGTCCTCCCTCTCCTCGCCGTAGTCCGACGGTGGAGGACTGACGTCTTCCTCCCCGTAGTAGACCGTCCTTTTTGAGCACACTGACGGGGAATACTCCTCCACCTCGTAGTCTGTCCCCTCCGCCTCGCCTTCAGACGGTGGGAGACTGCCCCCCTCCCCCCCGTAATACACAGTGCTCCTTGAGCAAACTGAGGGGGGATACTCTTCCTCCTCCGAGCCGTCTTCCTCGGACTCGTCCTCGGGAGGATTGGCACGTACCATCCCCGCCTGGACGACCAGCGGGTCCTCCATGCCCTCTCTGGTTTTGGCCCTGGGTGGCGGCTCTAGGGACGTGGTCGGGTGCTGGTCCTCCCATATACGCACCGCGGACTGACGGAGCTGTTCGGCCATCTCTGCGTCTTCCGTACTCCGAGCGGCGCAGAGTATGTAAGCGCAGATGGGGCTCTGCATCATCTCCTGCTCGGAGACAGGGGCTTCGGGATGTCGGACTGTAGAAGAGCCGTGGTGACGCCGGCTCCTTCTCCTACCTTTAGGCGCCCTGGTGGCGTATCCAGGCATTCCTTCTTTTATATGGCTCGTCTTTCTGTAACGCTTGGGTGTGGGAAGCAGACACCAATACGATTACGGTGAACGATGAACATTTATTAACAAAGACACGAGTAAGCTCGGTGCGGAGCGCAAGCAGCACAGTCACACTCACACTGACACCTGGCTTTAGACAAAGACGAGCACTAGACACCGCGCGAACGCACAATAAATAGGTGAGTTACACAGACCCACGTGACCTCGAGACAAGGCACAGGTGTAACAAACGAACACGCTCACAAACAACCCACACCCACGGAAGTACATACATGGACATAACGACACGCAGACGACGTAACGGCACGCCCACAGGGAAGGGTCCGGAGCTGTCACTGTGACAGTTAGATTGTAGCGTTTGGGCAGTGCAGGACTTATTAGAGGTAGAGGGGAAAAACACAAATAGAAAGAAATTTGTATGGTGTTCCAAAAAATTATTACTTTGTTAATACCTTAAATCTTTTTTTGCAAAGATTTTTTTTCAAGCAGTATTGCTATTTGACTGAGAAAACAGGGTTAATTTGTAAAAGATCTCAATTAGTTTGGTGCTCAAATTTCTAATCACAGAAATGTCAAAATATTTACCGGTAAGTGTAATGGCAAGCACCAAATAAGGATTGTGGGGTGGATGAGATATCCTTGGGGCTTTAGGACCTGGTGGTAGTTTTGGTAACCATGGTAGCCTATTGCTACTTTTCCCTGCCTTTCTGTGAACTCACCTGTAGTTGTTTAGTGGAATTGTGTGCACATATAAAGTGTAGATGTCTGAGCCTTTGGAAAAAAGAAAAACTAGATTTTTCTTTAGTTGGCAAACTAACGGGGTTCTTTGCTGCCCAAAGTGACTAAAGCTGCAGAGAGAGAGAGATTGGTTTGGATGAATAGATTATTCCAGATGCAACTTCAAGGGTGTGGTCTGACAACATATCTTATGTTTAACACAAGGCTGAGTTTTACATGTGTTATCGCTTGTGCAGTTCATCATTTAAATTGTTTTTAGTTTTGATTAATGTTTTTTTTAAATTAAAGAGACTTCAAGATTTCTTATTTCGGATGTCTGAGTATGGGATGGCGATAATTGAGCATTGTTAACCTTGCAGGTTGTCACGTTGTGGGGGGTGCCCCTGCCGGTCGCCCCCGGTTACAGCGGCAGCGGTCCTGTTTTTGGTCACGTGATGTTCGTCCCTCAGGTGGGCGGGACCCGTGATCCGTCTCACCTGAGGGTCGTTTGTTCGTCTATATATGTCTTGTCTTTGTACCAGTTGAATGCTGGTTATTATTTCCTTAATCTGGAACCATGCACGGGTTTTTGGTTTGCATACTTTCTATTAAACCATCCTTGTCACAGTTGGCTCCGCCTTTCGTGTCAATCATGATTAGTTCATTGTGATTTGTTTTGTTACTAACTCTTGTCAGTTGTATCTTGTCTAGTCTTCGTTAGTAATAGTATTTAGGTTCCTTGTTCGCTGTCTGTCTTCGTGGTTCATTACGTTGTTTTGTTGTTCTGTATGCTCTAGGTGTTTTGTCCTTCTTTGTGATACTTGTCTTTGGTCAGTGGTCTATTCTATGTATACTCTGTTCGTTATACCTTGCTGTCCTTGCGCTGTCTGGATGTTTGCTGTTTGTAAAGTGATACCGTCACGTGAGTTGTTAAAGTCTTTTATAAAGTGTGCTCTACTATGCATTTGTGTCCTCCTCTGCTCCTGCGTCGTATGCAACGTTACAGAATGAACCACCTTTCAATGGACACAGCGAGAGAGAGCCCGTAACAGTGTGAACCCATAGCCTGTTTTAACCCTGTGTGAGCCTATAGTCGGTCGAAGAACTGTAGCTGTTCAGTGTGTTCTACGGTTGTTTCCTGTTCCTGTCTTATTGATCATGTTCCTCGGTTCTCTTGATGCGAGATACCTCATAGCGCCCCAAATGTCCTTATTGGGTATGTTCCCGGGTCTCTGATCGGGTCCTCGTCCCCATGACTGCTACAGTACCGACCTCAGAGGCTGCGCCAGCAGCGCCGGCCAACCAAGCTACACCAACCCCAGTGGTTTCCACGACCCAGAAGGTGTCAACAGAGTATGCAGTTCCCGTGATCCGGAGGGGCTGGTCTGTTGAGGACTTTTGTGGATCTCCAATGACTACGGGACTGATCTATGGTGAACCAAGTGTTGCCGTTATGATTCGCACTGCACGTCCCAAAAGATGTATTGGTGCCAGTGTTCTACAGGCTTGGTTCAGCCCTCCTGGTTGTTCCACTGTTGTGGTTATTTGGTTCCAGCATTGTTGGTGGATGTTTTGTGCATAATTGTTTCTGTGTAAATTGTTCTTGCTGTTCCTATGGTGTTAAGTATGTGATTAGTTTTTCTTGTTTTTTGTTTTTTCTTGGTTTTTGTTTGTAGATTGTCTTGCACGCCTCGGTGTTGCGTGCGTTGAGGGGAGATACTGTCACAGTTGGCTCCGCCTTCCGTGTCAATCATGATTAGTTCATTGTCATTCATTGGTTCATTTTGTTACTAACTCTTGTCAGCTGTATCTTGTCTAGTCTTCGTTAGTAATGGTTTGTAGGTTCCTTGTTCGCTGTCTGTCTTCGTGGTTCATTACGTTGTTTTGTTGTTCTGTATGCTCTAGGTGTTTTGTCCTTCTTTGTGATACTTGTCTTTGCTCAGTGGTCTATTCTATGTATACTCTGTTCGTTATACCTTGCTGTCCTTGCGCTGTTTGGATGTTTGGTTGTCGTGATTGCCCGTGGTATGTTCCTGTTTTCATTTATTGCCTGTTACTCGTGTTTCCTGTTTTGTCATGCTCGTGTACGCCTGTTTTTCTGACTGCCCTCCCGTTATGGAACCGGACTGGTTTTCCGATGATGATGATTATGGTATTCCCTTGAATAAATCTCGCTCTTCTCAGCAATTGTGTCCGTCCTCTCGCTCCGCGGCGCGAGCTGCGTTACAATCCTATTTCCCTGAGACTTGGCGTGATCGCTTCCTTTTTAGTTGCTCACCCCTGCCCGTCACACAGGTGCATTGTTGAAAACCTTATTAAATTACCATTTTGAAGTGATGGTTTTTTGAAAGCTTCATGGTTTTCCTTTTTTCTTGCATGGGATGTGGTAGTCTAGCCCTAGCCACTGTTTATATTTACAATTGATTTGTGTTTTTAGTTTTTTGCCTTTGTTTGGGTTGTTGCTTTGTGTTGTTGCTGTTGTATATTTGGTTGAGTTAGTGTTTGGTGTTTGATTATTTTGGGGGAGGTTAGATGTCGTGAGGGACCATGACTAATGGTGTCGAGTGTGTGCACGGACGTCTTGGTGCTCACATTATCCTGGACAAATTGTTGGTCTTTAGAGCTGCGATTCTTGAGCTTTTTGGCTTGGCTGCTAACTATCTCCCTTCTCCCCCTCTTTCTTTCCATATATGTTGCACAGTGTAGGTGGGAATAGTGATTTTTGGGCATAGTGACATCTGTTCATTTAGTTGAACCCACCTTTTGCCCAAACTTAGGTCTCATTGAGGGAACTCCACCTGTTTAGTTGGAGGGGTTGTAGGTTGCTCTCATCCCTTATATTTAGGGTGACATAGTCAAGGTACGTGGGATTAAACAGTTGGGGACATATTTAACCATTTAAACGTATAACTTCCTGACCAGAGGGGTTAGGGAGGGCCACATAAGCATGTTGAGAAAGAAATTGACCAAAATTGTGAAACTGCAATCCTGAGAAGAAAGTAATTAAACAGTGTAATAGGCAAACATAATGTGACAGCCATTACAAACACAGGACAATACCAACAAACTGTAATTTAAATCTCACTGACACAGTTAAGCTAAAACTGCATTACAGACATGTACATTTATTTTGAGTGTAAAATTTTTTTTAACTATCTTAAATATAACTATTTCTAGGCATTAAAAAAGCTAGGTTATTCCACATAATCCTCAGGTGTTTTTCATTAAATGACCATTATAAAATCATAACTCACACCAGGAAGGAACTTAAAAGGCTATATTTAATATGCTAAGCATATTTGGCTCTAGTGTGATCTATGGCTCTTTGCTGAAAATGTGTCTTCTGGAATATGTGGAGGCAGCCTTAGAGGCACTGAAGGCATCGGGGAGTGTTTGGAGCAGTGACAGCCCCATTGTAACGCTGCTCCCAGTTCTTCGTAAATAATAAGTACTCGTGGTCTGTCTCCTGCTTCCTTTGGTTTGTGTTGTTTTTTTTTTTTCAAGGATGTGGCAAAGCTGGTGCATGCATCCTTGTCAGCTGGACTAAAATCTGCAGTTGCATTCTTCAGTTCTCAGATTCTTTCTCATTTTACACCTAAGAGTCACTGACAGTCACTCCCTTTTGCACATTTGATAATAAAACTCAACCCATTTTGGCTACTGTCTATAGCTCCCATTCACACTTTTATTATTTAAGTAGGCCAGTTGGCCGTATAACATATTAGTTGTGCAAGTGGACATTCTACTACATGATCTATGGACTTCACACCATTTGCTAATATTTAACATGTCTTTACATTTCTTATGCTTCTTCCATAGATAACTGTAAAAAACTTCAGCGGCTGTTTAAGTTCCAGCGTGTTCAAACATACAACTCCCTGATCCAAAGGCATGTTTTCCTCAGGCCAAGGGCTTCAGTACAAGACAGTCACTGTTTAATCCTGACCACTGACCTACTTTGGGTCTTCAGCAGATTTTCAACTGGTTTAAACCCTGCCTGCATTTATTTACAAGCATGTTGCATATTACCTTCAACTTGAGGTCAAGCGCTCTTCATTCTCCTCCCTAGAGGGTTCAGTTTTCTTCTCAGTGTGGTGTTTTAAGTTCTCTGGGAGGTCTGGCTGCATGGCACTGCCAGGGATCTTAAAGTGTGGAAAGAATAGTTATTAAAGGCAGACTTACAATGAAAAGATACATGTGGTATACAAATAGGCTAAACCATTGTCAAATATTGTTTTGGATAAAAAATAGCAAACTCCATGTGCATTTCAAGCCTGTTTTGGTGACTCTTGATAAATAAGTTTCAGAATTCTTACTCCTAGCATTTTCTTGACCAGAGATTTACTTGTGCCATAATGGGGGGGAAAAGCTTTTTAAAGCCATATTTGTTAACATGTTAACATCTTAGACTAAAAAAAGCTTTTCTAAAGCCATGTGTGTTAACATGTTAACATCTTAGACTAAAGCTTCATTTTTCAAGCATAAAGGTTGAAGGTCCAGTCTGCGACCATAAGTCATGTCCATGGAGCCTGGCTTGACAGTTCAGAGAAGATCAGAGGAGATTAAGTGTAAGGTAAGGAGCTGGAATGTGAAAGGAGTTGGAATGTGTTGGTGAAAGACTGGCCCCTTACATTACATTAGATCAGGGGAGGAACCACGGCAGATGATTACAAGTGAGCTAAATTAAGGAGCGGCGCCCTCCTCATTTGTAGCCTAAGGCAGGTCATTACTCCTGACAGACTGCATCAGACGCAGCAGGTAACTCACTGCAGCCAAACTTTCCGTGAAGCAGCTCTCACCCACATAGACTGCTCTGGGTGTACCTGAGTAGTCTTGGGGATTAGATGAGTCCGAGGAATACGGGAGGCCTTCCAGCCTCATAGCATGAAGAGACAACTGATGAGCCGTTATGTACTTTTGCTTGCTTTTCTCTTTTCCAGCAAAAGGCAGGTTCCATGAGTGGAGGAGACATGAGAATGGTCTGTGCTGGTTATGGGTCAGGAGGCCACATGATAGGATTAATAATGATGCTCATACCCAGCAGGAGACAAATGACCCAAATCCAGAGGTTTTGATCATTTGAGGTGGAACTGATCATTTGAGCAGAATCAGTAAAGATATGTAGTATGGAAGGCACAGTACTGTCAGGCCCAAAATTTGCTGTATCAAACAAGACCACAGAGCAGTTTTATTCACAGGGAAAAAATGTGTCATGCATGATTCGGTTCCAAGAGTGGAAACAAGGATTTTACGGTAGTCCAAAGCCGGCTGTTCTCAGAATGGTCTTACCGGCACTATATGATGAACTAACTCTGCACTCTCACAGTCCCTGAGCATTCGGCAGAGTCATTGCAGCTCCAGATAGAAAAATAAGAGCTGATTCTTCCTACTCCCAGATAGAAAAACAATCTTCTCTCCAGCTGGACCCGTCAGAGGCCACTGGCTGTTTTTTCAGGCTGAAGCTGGGCCTTCTTTGGGACACTTCCAGTGCAAGTAGCTCAGGGGACTTCAGTGACAGCTTGATTCATCATTAGAAAATACCGGAACAAAATCTGGTGTTCTAGTAAATGGGTAAACATAGAGTGCTTAAGAATTTTTTCCAGTGCATTCAACAAATGATTTGTGCAAATAGTTAACGTACTCTTAAGCCATATTAAAGACGCATACTAGATTTTTCCACATGAAGGTAAAAGGCACATTAAATAGGTTGTATTTGTCAAAAGTACAGTGATGAGCGTTTGCTGTCACCAGCGATTTCTTTTATTTGATTTGTTTGATTTGATTAGACAGTTGTGTCGTACATCAAGCAGCTTAGCTGTGTCTTCCTCTGACTCTGTTTGCACCTGCAGAGCTTACCTGAGGAGCAGCTGAGGAGTCTGCTGGCGGAATGTGAGATGGCCCAGAGCAGTCTTTCTGGTTCAGGTGCAGAAGATTTCTCCTCACCCTACTGCACTCTGGATGCCCGTGCCATATCTCTGCTGATCCGAATGCCCCGTCTGACCAGTCGGGCTCTCTCAGACTTGCTACAGGAATCCTCTGGAGCTCCTAACACCCCCTACCAATGTGAAGAAGACACCTGGGATGACGCTAATCAGCAGTTTTAATGCTTGCAATGTTTTTCCTCACATACCATAGAACATTTGTGGAATTTATTTTGTAAGTATGCATCGATGTATTAATGCATATAACACTTGCTAAACATAAGTTATAATTAGGAAACTTAAGTTTGTTGAAGTTTGACTGAAATAAAAAAACTAACTTATTACAGGTTGATTTATGGGGAGAACATTCCAACCATATTTGCCCCAAAGTGCAAGATTCTTTTTATCTGCTGTTGCTAGAAGGGCCAGAAGGGCTAGAAGGGCTCAGGATTTTGTTGCCAAGTTCATTTTTATCTGCAAGATGAGCTTTCATTTGTAGTAGTTCAGTAGAGTGTGTATACTGTATAAGTATGTATTGGTGTATATTCTCTTAACTATGCTAAGAAACATCCTAACTTGGTGTGCAGTAATTAATTTTTAAATGCAGATATTTTACTTCATGCATACATCATTAGCAATGTCTGTGAACGTCAATTCGCAATTAGCAACCTGAAAGATTGTGCTTTATGATTTTATGATTTGTGTTTTAATTGTGTCATATATTATCCAGATATGAACTGGTCAGACATTGTGTAATATTTGTTGACATGGGTTTGCTTCAGTGCTTTGGGATGTGAAAAGTCCGAAAATCAATACACCTGGTTCTATTTTTGGATTTAGCACTTACAAGTA
This sequence comes from Brachyhypopomus gauderio, assembly GCF_052324685.1. Lineage (NCBI taxonomy): Eukaryota > Metazoa > Chordata > Actinopteri > Gymnotiformes > Hypopomidae > Brachyhypopomus > Brachyhypopomus gauderio. The sequence goes on from NC_135227.1 coordinate 11,184,624, forward strand.
CACATTGAGCAGACAAAGAGCAAAGGTTGTCTCTTAGAAGAATGTGTCACCAGGGTGTAATTATGCTCCCAAGAACCCCATTCCCTACCCCCCCTCCCCCCCCCCCCAAATACTGTATGTAAAATATATAAAATTGTTACGAGTGTGATTCTTGTACATTTTCAGGATGCTACAACACATTGTGATAATGGCTACATTTAATTGACAATTAATTCTTAAAGAATTCTCTGGTGCTTATTGGGCAGTGTAATGTGGGGAACATGACAAAACACAGATGCTTGCAAACCTTTAGTTTTATGGCTTTAATTGAGACTTGTCATACAATCTAGAGGTCAACACTGCTGGCAGCAAAGGTTCAAGGTCAAAACAATCCAGGATAGTAATGAAGGAAAACAGGCAGAGGTGAGCAAAAGTACAATGGGGCAAATCCAAGAGAACATATACAAGAATAAACATGTAAACAATCCAGGTTGAACAATGAAGAACATATACAAGAATAAACACAAACAAACCAGGTAAATCCATGAAGAACGCATTAAGAATAAATGCCCGGTGTTCTGTCTGTATGGTCAGCAATACTTCACAATAAATGAATGGGGCAAGTCCTACTTTATGGGGGTAGACAACATGTAACAGGTGTGGGTTAATAATGAGGGGAGGAGGGTAGGATCTGGGTAGATTTTGCCAGGAATTCTGGGTGTTGGAGTCTCTGGAGCTATGTAGCATGACAGACAATTAGTATTTGATTACTTGGTAACATTAGAACTGCTAACCTGATCAATAGAAATTCAAGATATTTAGGCAAAGGAAGATCAATTGAATTTTTAAACTGTTTATTGTTCTGTTGTTCTTTTAAAAAATGATTGATATGAGTAAAAACAGCATTTCTGTGGATAAAAATTGTAATATTGTAATTCAAGGCAACTTTTAATTGTACAAAAGGGGGGCTAGCAACAAACAAACAATAAAAACATCCATAAATCAGTGTGCAAACAGTTTATACAGACAAAAACACTTCCAATGTCAGGTCACACTTCCTGATAAATTATTTAAATAGCATATATGTACACACATGAAATTATTTCTTAAAACAGCTACAATAATAACTTATTATTTAAAAATGCATCATTCATCCATTAAGCACAACATAATTTAAAAATCCATTTATGCCCTGTTGGGGTATTTTAAGCTCCAAAAATTAACTATATACATTTTGAAAATATATGATTGTACTACATTTGGTAACTAAGGAAGCCAACATTTATTTTCTGCAGCTAGAATGTTTGTATTTTAGTTGGTTTCAATTGTACAACACTGAGGTAATATTTGTATATTTGTCTTCCTTTGTTGTTTACAATAAAGCATACTCATCTGCACTGGTCAACTAAGGAACAAAAACTATAAATCTGCTCTGATTTTGATAAATATATTTTAAAACTACTGTTTAATACATAATTAAGGCAATTATACCCCAAGTGTCCAGTCTGTTCTTCAACGTTCTAAAATTTTGTAGTGGCAAGTTACACTGAGATAAGAGAAGATGAGAAATACTTCAAGGTCTGTCCAAGCTGTGTCAACAGTGTAAACACACTTGTGACGGTATATCTGCTTTGTACACCCCAGTAACATGCAGTGATCTCTTTCTTCCATTGATATATATCTCTGTTAACATTCTTCTGGGACCTACTCTTTTGTTTTGAAAGATGATAACAAAGGTCCTTTAACCCTGAGAACATCACGAAGGAGTTACAGAAAAGTTTGCTTTTGAATGGTCATCAATTCTAATCCAATTTTTATGGAACTGGCATACTAACCTAATTTAAAAAGCAGGCCAGGACTGTAAGTATGGGGTGTTTGTGATAAACATACACACGGAAAGCTCATTCTCAAAACACTCATTCTCCAAGTCACAGTCCATATCGGTCCACACCATCCCAGGCATCCTGTCTCAACAGTTCTTCTGTGGGGGCAGAGACCCACTAGAAAGAAGTGGAACTCCTATTGCTTTTCTTAATTTTCTACGAGTTTTTTTTTTCTTTCATAATTATAGTCCACAGCAGATGAGGTTTAACTTTGCAATTACAGACAATAACCTTTCCTTTTTTGTCCTCCAAAAAGGAGGGGGAACCTGACCAGTTTAGAAACTTAGAAGACTAAATGGTTCTTTGTGGTTCCTTGCAGGAATACCCATGCCTTTGCAGGGTCCCCATCCAGATAACACCTAGTGTCAGTCCCAAGGCCACATGCCCTGAATGTTTGGTTCTCTCCTTGATCCTTTGGTCCCATAATAGGGAACCATTGTTAAGGCTTTGTCCCAGAATATACACAGCATATTTAAATAGGTTGAAGGCAACAAAGAGTAGGCACATTCTTCAGGGAATTCCCAATCAATCCCATTATACATCTGAACAGAAGGAACAGACAAAATAAATATTAGTATTGGCATCAACCAAGGATTTATCTGAGAGATACACATTTTGCAAATGTTTTATAACCAAAAAATTATTTACCTCTGCATTCATATTTGAGGTCTGAGAAGTACACCATCTCTTGGGAGAAGACAAAGAGACCAAGTCTTCCACCAGCGTATGTCTTGTCATTTACACTTCCGGAATCTGCCATGACTTTCTTGCCCTCATACATGATAACTCTGAAAATCAAATCAGCAGGTATGAGAGGTTTGTTCCTTTAATTGTAAAATAATAAATTTTTTGTTTATAAAAAATAAACACTAACCTGATATGTCCGGTTTTTGGCCTGTGGATTAGGTGCCATCTGTAGGCTGTGTAATCTTTCCAGCCAATGTTCTTGGGGTCATGCCACAGTGTGCGTACCTGAAATGTAACAGTCCAAATGGAGTGTGAATACCAATCCTTTAAAGAACCAGCTTCCTAGCACATTCCACTTTTAAGAATGTTTCTCCATTAGAGAAGAAAATGCTGAATACCTGTCCTGGGGTGTCTCCGGTATGCCACAGGGCATTTCGCAGGTGCTCTCCTGGCCCTGTGGTGGAATTAACCACTTTGATGGACAGTCCAGAGTAGCCCTGGGCTCTTGTGGGGGTGTGAGACCAGTAGGTCTGTGTGATCTGTTTCCACATCACCACATAGAAATGGGAGCTAGACTGATACCCAAACACGAAACCAGCGTAATCATCATCTCGGTCAGTATTGATGAAGAAAGTTCCACTGAAGTCCACAGCATTAAACTCATCATAACCTGAAATACAGCAGAACACAATAAATGTGTAAATTATGTCTTCATTGATGTTTGATCTGCTGAGATGTTCTTCTGACTTGAGTTTTTCAGCTACTTACCAACAGCAATGCCAGGGTCGCAGTTGACTGTCTGCAGAAGCTCTTTTCCTTGATGGCGGACTACCCAATTGGGGTCAATTTGTGATGTTCCAGTAGGGTCCAGAGGAACCATCTGGAACCTGCGGAAGTCTGTCTCACTGATGGCAAAGTTCTCTGGACAAACGTCCTCAATATCAGGTACATTGTCTTGGTCAAAGTCAAATTGGCAGACATCACCACGTCCATCACCTAGGAGAAAACGCAAAATTTTACACAATGCTAAAGAACGGAGAGAACAAATCCAGTCATAGAATTTTATGATTGTGCTTACCATCAGAGTCCAGTTGGTCTGGGTTGACAGCAAGTCTGCAGTTGTCTTTGTCATCAGGCACGCCATCGTTGTCATCATCGTGGTCACATGCGTCTCCCTTGCCGTCCTTGTCATGGTCAGCCTGGTTGGCGTTGGGGACGTATGGACAGTTGTCCAGATTATTCTGATGGCCATCCCCGTCAATGTCCTGATTGCTGTCGCACTTGTCGCCCACATTATCTGAATCAGAGTCAATCTGTAGGAGGAAAGCAATGAATGAAGTTGTTGTACATGCCATTGTCATTGAGTGGTTCTCAACTAGTTTTGTACTGCTTCACATTCTTTTTTACTGAATTGACTTTTCACTGAAATGTCATTCTCAGTCTTCATTTGTGGCAAAGCTGGGTGTTGGCATTCATGACTCACTATACCACAAGAAACTCTCAGCCCTATCTCTTCTAATGTAAAATTGTGTGTGTGCAGCTGAGAATAGCAAAGGTTTCATTCAATGTGACCCTCAAGCCTTTTGAAGAAAATATCATAATATTCTTTTAGCTAAACAACATGTATAGGTGAAAGATACTGTCAGAATCATTGACAAATCCCTAAAAGTCTGTTTCTTCACGCCAATAGGTAAAAAAAAAGCTAGAAATGTGAACACATCACAGGTATTGGATAAACATTATATTAGGAGTGGACAGAGTCTTACCTGATCAGGGTTGTGTTCCAATGGACAGTTGTCACAGTGGTCTCCAACCCCATCGCGGTCCATATCTCTCTGGTTAACATTGTATACGTATGGGCAGTTGTCCTTTTCGTTCAAAATACCTGAGCAATAGAGGTTGATTTCATGAGCCAGTGCTGCTATTGACCGTTCCCTTTAAGTAGCTATGTAGACTTCCTGTTGTAATGCATTTGCTTATTGTCTCTTACCATCACCATCAATGTCAATGGCACAAGCATCTCCTTCTCCATTGTTATCTGTATCAGTCTGGTCTGGGTTGCTGTCATATGGGCAGTTATCACAGCGGTCACCAACTTCATCGCGGTCATGGTCATACTGCCTTGGGTTGAAGACAAACGGGCAGTTGTCCTACCAAAAAAAAAGTGAAGACATTTTAGTACAAACCTTTGTTCATAACAGTGCAGTGAATAATAGGTATACTAAAATAGCTAGTCAAACATCTGGGACGATTTTCGGCCCCTTGCTCTATGGATGGAAAGTTAGAAGTACACTTGGACATCAAAGCCAGTACTAAATCAATCATTTGGGCTGTATGCCACACACTCCATGCTTCAGCAGTCAACTGTGTTAGATTTGGCTCTGGTGCAGCTACTATTTACTTTCCAGTGGGAAGTTATTTCCCCCCCCAACATAGACCTTTAATTTATGCCTAAAGAATCAAAGGTTTTGGGCCACTGACATTATGCCCATGGCAAAAATATAATTTGTATGTTACTAGCAGGGCTAATGAGTCCACTACTTCTTCCAGATTTTTTGTTTACTCAGTTGTAACACAGCACTCTGCCGCATTTCACACAACTCCATGAAGAGGAATGTGTTTTCATCTTACCCTATCATCAGGAATCCCATCGTTGTCATCATCATAATCACATGCGTCTCCAATTCCATCCTTGTCATAATCTTCTTGCCCAGAATTGGGAAGGTCTGGGCAGTTGTCCTGAAGGATGAAATTTTTGAATTAAGGGGTTGCAACCTCAATTATATGGCCAGGTGGCTTTTAATCATATGTTCAAGAGAAGTGTGTGTACCTTTTTGCAGTGGTAGGTGGCATTCTCAACGCAATGGAGGTCAGTATTGGGCCACCCATCCAGGTCAGTGTCCTCTCCACAGATGTGGCCATTACCAGCATAGCCAGGTTTGCATTCACAGCGGTACATGATTTCAGAGAAAATGCCCAGGTAGATACACTTGGCGTTCTTGTTACAGTCATGGCTACCATCCTCACATGGGTTCCTCGGCACACACACCTGAAGGAGGAAACATACAATTTGAGATTGTTTTGTCCACGTTCTCTTCTTTGTCTACAGTTCTGGATGGTATGGTCCCAACCAATCTTACCTGGCACAATAGGTAAATATGCACTTTCATTAACTAACTCAGGATTACTAGTGGACACTACGTTGTACAGTAGTTCAGAACTTCACTCACCTGTTTGTTGGCTAGAGCTTGTTCTATGCCACTGCCAAAAGGCTGAGGTCCAGAGTAGCGAGGAGGACAGGGTAGGCAGTTGTACCCAGGCTCTGTGTTCTTACAACGTTGGACTCCATTAAGCATGAAGCAGGCATCAGGAACCTCTTTGCACTTAAGAAACAAAGGAAGGACAGTTCAGAATAAAGGAAACACTCCATTACCATTTGACCTGATGAACCAATCTTTTTTTCATACTGTTCATACCTCATCAATGTCCTCGCAGTGGATGCCATCTCCCTTATACCCAGCAGGGCACTCTCCACATTTCCATGAACCATCAATGAAGCTGGTGCACTTACTGCCAGCAAAGCAAGGATTGGAAAGACAGCCATCTGTTGAGAAAAACCACACCTGCTTAAGCATTGCTGGACTTGTGCTCCGCAAATGCAATTTACACCTCAAATACAGATGAAAACATGAAGTTTTAAAATAAACGGATCATGCGAATATACTAATTCTTATGCAGAAAAACACAAGTGTGGATAGAAGCTTTCTAGTTTTTCTCTGAAATTCGATGTCTGCCGGTTGAGTTTTTGTGTGTGACAGTTAGTCCTGCTCACCGATGGGACAGTCCTGAGAGTTGCATAAACGTGTGCCCTTGAAATCGCCCACACACTCTTTCCCATTATATTTGGGCACAGGGTTGTTACAGAGCCGATGTCTGGTCTGCAGTCCTCCACCACAAGTGACAGAGCAAGTGTCCCAGGGTGACCATGGACCCCAGCCTCCATTGACTAATTGGCAGAGAGGAATAAACAATAATGCGTTTAACAGCAATTTATATTATGCTTTAGATTACGTTTTGTTAAATATTCAGGGCTTTAAAGTGTAATTACAATGAATTACGTGTGGTAAAAATGCTTACTTGGGCATGCAGGCATCTTGCATGGCTCTGTCTGTCGACCCTCTCCTTGACAGTCCTTCCCACCCATTTGTGGTGTGGGCGAGTTGCAGAGGCGAATACGGGTGATCACGCCATCCCCACAGGTCACTGAGCACGACGACCAGGGAGACCAATGGCTCCAACCTCCATCCTGTTTGACTACCGATCAAAATTAGAATTTCAGTCAAAACATTATTTTGGAGTCTGGTAATAAGAGATATAACATGTTTAAATATCTTTAAAATGGTAATAATTCCCAGTTTATGATTGATGGCTATACAGATGGTGCTACAGTGATGACTCACAGCGCTTGTCGCATTCCTGCAAGTAGCAGTCTCTGGTCTGCACCGAGGTGCCCTCACAGTTGCTGTTAATGCGGTCACAGGAGCGGCCACGCTGCTGGATACCACGGCCACAGGTGACGGAGCAGTGGGTCCACTCAGACCAGGGCGACCAGCCGTCCTCAGCATAGTCACTCGCTGAAACGGGAGGGAGGGAGAAAAAGAGAGAGAACTTTGCTTTAGACCTGATCACTGCTGCCTGAAAGACTTTTAAAAACGCTATGACACCCATCACATGTATGTCAAATGGTGGACAGAGTCCTCACTGGTGTGTTTGTAACGTGCAGGTTTGGTAGCGTAATGCTGAATTTGGATGCTGAACTTACGATGTCCACATCGTGGGCAGCATTCACCATCGGGCACGGTGGCGTTGGCACAAGGCATGAGAGGGCAGGAGATCTCCCGGCAAATGGTGGCAGAGTTCTGTAGGAAAGAATGTCCTGTTCATGTCAGACGTCTTGGCCCTTATTGTGGAGTTAATTAGTTTATTAAAGTTCAGACAATTGTGTTTTACAGTGAGTACACACAAATCTGTCTGCCAAAGCAAATGCCATGGTGCACCCACACAAATCATAGAGGTCTGTAATTGGTCACTACACCCCTTTTTCCTCCAATTAATTTACTCTTAATAGTAAAAAAACACTTTGCAGTCAGATTTTCTCCATTCACTCTTAGAGTGAAAATACAGAACTCAAGACAGCTAGGTTTAAATGTAGAGAGCCTCTTCTGACTGACTGTGTCATTCTGAACCCTAGTCCCAGACTGCTGCTGTTGCTCTGCTGGCCTTCACATGCTCTAAACTGTGGGTCAGACTCTGGCCAACCGCCAGGTGCTCCGTGCTTATGGACGCAGTTCAGACTTCACATAACTGCAACATTCCGCTTCCAGCTCATCGTGACCCTTGCCCTTACCCCAGTGTAGCATTGTGGTACATAAAATAATGGTTCAAGCACCATTCTCAACACTGGCCTTTCCAAGTGATTAACCCCATAACAGTCACTTGGTCACACTGGTCCGTTAATACCATTCAGCTGTATGTTTACCTGGCAGGTGCAGTGCGTGCAGCTGTCCACTGTCCACTCATCCTTGTCTTTGTAGACGATGCCATTGTGCAAACACACTCCACGGAGAATATTGATCTCGGTCATTATTAAGTTGTTATCCGCTGTCTGGAAGGACGAGAAAAGAAGAAAAGGAGTTTTAGCAGGGCTACTGTGTTGAGTGAGGGAGGGTCTGTCCCAGGAGAGATTCCACTGTGTATGAATCAGAGGGACGGCAAATAGAATACACAAGGCTTATTACTATTCACTTGAGGTAAATTTTTGAGGTTTGGCATGGAGAAGGACGTGACTAAAGCGGTTCAATAGAGGGACAGAGGGAGTGAGACAGAGAGAAGGAGAGAGAGGAGTGAGAGAGGGAGAGAGATGGAGAGAGAGATGCACTCAGACTGCACAAGCTGAGCACAGCTGGTTTTGATACTCACCACTTGGCGGAGCTCATTTGACAGCTGCTTAACCACCACACCAAGCCCCTTGAGCTCCTTAAACATGCTGGCCAGGTCCTCACAGGAGAAGCCACAGATGTCCTGGAGATCTGAATCACAGGCACATTAGTGAAATGACCCTTAAAATTTTTACACTCCAGCAAAGAGCTCAAACGTGTAGTTACCGGGCACGTGGGGCATACCTTTAGTCTTGTGTCCGGTGTAATCGGTGCGGATCGCCGGACTGGACCCATTCATGGGGTTGTCCAGGGTTATTACGTCTGTGATGAAGGCAGCTAATGCAGAGGACAAACTTTGATGTTAGGATACCTTGTCTGGCATTGCCTTAAAATTATTCATTTCAAGAACTATGCGGCGTTCAATAAGCACTTTTGTTTTCACTTACAGCTCTCGCATCCCATGTTGCGAAGGATCGTGTCCAAAGTTGTTCTAAAGACAAAGCGCACATTCTGGAGCACTCCCTGTAGAGACAATTCATATATTGAACTTCAGAAGAGTCATCACCGTCCCTTATATGACATTCTTTCACTGTTACTTTTAGATACCAATAGCACTGCCAAAAACGCGTCCACATCGTTTAACGTAATAATTAAATTGAGGGTAAAGTCACCCTGTATGAAGACGCGCAATTTAACGCCATCTAGCTACGCAAGCACTGTCCTCTGGTGTGGACACGTATACTGCAGGATCATGAACACTCACCATAAATCTGTCTTTCAGGACTCCTTTCCCGATCCTGAGGGTAGCAATATCGGCAACCTCCTGTGTTAGAATCTGGTGGATGGGCACGTCGAGTTCCCTCGTGTTGATTTCTTCGCAACCAACGTACAACTGTGCGCGGTCCTCCTGCACGAACAGGGTGATGTTCTTCCAGCCGCCGCTGGCCAGATGTCCATCGTCGATGGAGACCACGTCCTGTTTGCTCTCTGTGGAGTAAACTATATCTAAAGTGTTCGCATCTCCATTGGAGATAATTTCAAAAATGGGACCGGAGCCATCCTTTTTCTCCACGGTCAAAAGGCTGCCTCTGGTCTTCTTGGCTTGCTTGAAGTTCGCCAAGAAAATGAATCCCTTTTCTGCCTGGATGGAATAAATGAGGTCCCTGAAGGCGAACTCTGGAACGGCGGGGATCAGGTTCGGGTTCAGGATTTTGTAAGCGGGACTGTAAGGATCCGGTCCCTTCACCAAGCTTACTCCGTGGTTCTTCTTGTGAACATGCGCCAGGTCGAAGAGATCATACACACTGTTGTCGTCTCTGCTCTCTGAGAATTGAAGGATACATTGTAGATGTAAACACACAACTCCTTGCACGTTAGATTTAATCTCAAGTAGAAATATTGCTATACGTCATGTATTTTGTCGTCATCGTTACCTATAATAATATAATTAAGATGGCACAAGGCATTAAGACCCTCACCTGCCATTCGACTGCCTTCTGAATCCCAGAGCATCAATAGTAAAAACAGCCCGGTCAACATCATGGTCAGAATAAATTCCGAACTTTAGAAGGAAGAAATCAGAAGGAGCTGCAAGTGTAAAATTTGTGGTCACAGATAGTTTAGTAGACGTCTTTAAATTCATGCTTTTGCACCATATATATGTGATGATATTTTAGGCGCATCTATATAATGCGCTATAACTTAGACTACGTGTACTCACCTGTATGAACCGATATCCTAAAAATATGCTTAAAAGTTTTGGTTAAAACTCCCGTTTTTGTTCTCGAACTCAAAATTCCAACAATTTTGTTTAAATATACAATTAAATTTCTCTGAAAACCATTTCCATCCGTAGACTATTCCTTCGTACTATGGTTTCTCACGTCGTTCAGACGGTACTCACTACAGACATTGAAGGGAAAGTTGTATTTAAATCATTTCTTGACATTCCTTAGTCGCTGTCTCCACCAATCAGGAAAAAGCTCGCGGGGAAATGGGACGAACCGATCCTCTGACCTCATAGCGCGGGTAATATCCGAGAAAAAAAGTGCATTCCATTGTCGAATTTCCATCACCGAAGAAAATTTTTTAAAGACGCGCTCATGCCAAACCATCGTTTCCTGTAGAAAGAAAATCATATTTCAAAGCAAAAATGTCCAAACGTTGTCACTATCAACTTAATAAGAGCTTTTTTTATTTTAAACGCTTCTATTTATGCTTTGTTAAGTCCAAAGCTATCAAAATGAAATTACAAAAGGAAAATATTTACACATAACTACTATGTGCTCTTGCTGAAGCTGGATAAATTATATTATATATAATATTTTACTTTCCCTTAGATGCCTTATGTTATCAGTCAATATCAGGGGAAAGTATAGTGTTGCAATTTCGTGGTTGTCCACTAGGAGCCATTGTACACCCCGTTCTTAGCTACAACTGTTGCTCTCAGTCAATCGAGTGGTAGGCCTATCTAACGTAGGGTAGAGTTACTGCTGCTGTTGAGTATGTTTTTAAATAATGTTAAACTTCTTTAGCTTAACGTCAATTTCAGTCTTGCTTTGGACTTTGCCACACAAGTGTTTCTGTTTTTAATACTCAGGTGATTGTGATGTTCTTTATTCTATTATTCAGGCTGAAAAAATTCAGGCTGAAAAATCTTAGAGGTACCACAGAATGATATCCAAATATTCTCATGAAATCCAAAATTCACCAGACCTGCTGAAATTTTAACCAAGCATCAGAATGGGGGAGAAAGGTGATTTAAGTGACTGTAACTCTTGGTGCTAGACAGGTTGGTCTGAATGTTTAAGAAACTGCTGATCTACTGGGATTTTTAAGCACATATGCACATCTATATAGTTTACAAATAATGGTCCAAAAAAGAGGGAAAATATCCAGTGAGTGGTAGAAAATGTTGATGCCAAAGGTCAGAGTTTGAGCTGGACAGACTCTAGATAACAGAAAGACAACAGAATTTAAATAAACACTCTCCTTGACTGAGCCATTCAGAAGAGTGTCTCTGAATGCACAACACGTTGAGCCTTGAAGTAGGTGGGCTACAACAGCTTAAGACCACACCGGGTCCCATTCCTGTCAGCTAATGACAGGCAACTGAGGATACAATTTACCCAGGCTTGCAAACAATTAGACGATGCAAGATTGGAAAGCGATGCCTGGTCTGACGAGTTTCTATTTCCACTGTGATTTTCAAATTGTAGGGTCAGATGTGGTGTGCTGGACATTTCTTGTGAATGTTTTCACTTCTGACACTCATGTATCCAATAAAATCTACATCAAGCAGACAACTGGAACAGCAGAGGTGTCTAAACTCTTCACTTAGATTAGATCGAGTTCACATTAGAAGCAAAAAGATAAATATACAAAGCAGAGACACATCTTATCTGTTGATATGTATCTGCTTTCATTTAACCAGATGTGGTGAGAGAGCACACAATCATTATAAAAGATGCTGTGGATCAAGAAGTGCAGATTTTTTGGGGATTTTATTATACCCGATAAACAGATTAATTTAGGGTTCAGTGCCTTCGTCAGGACTCTGTTGATTCCCTGTTAGAGGGATAATTGTTTGTTGCCATCATCTTACTGCATGATGTACTCATTAAGATTTCAACCAGCTCCCCAGGTTATTTCTGTGGAGCTCTGGCACGATATGGAACTTTCTCTCTTTCTCTCTCTCTCCCTCTCTCTCTCTTTCTGTGTGTATGTTTGTTTGTTCAGTTACTGGGCAATAGCATTATTTTTTTCTTGGATTTGAAAGTGTGAACGTAAATGCAGGTATGTCAAGACCTGTCTATGACATCAGAGCGTGGGTGGGGCAGAGAGGCATAGGAGGGCACTGGAGCTTTGCCAGATTAGGAGGGGAGCAGTTTCCTTGCCCACCCGCCATCCTCCCTTTTGGGTGGGGAGACGAGGCCAGTGGCTCACTCTTTCCAGCAGCTCTGAGATAGAGCACAGTGTGGAGAACAGGGGGATTATCATTATTATCGTTATCATTCACCACATCAACAAGAAAAAGTTGCTGTCTCTCCAGTCACTACACCTCAAACTGAGCAGGGAAATGATTGCTTAGGAGGTCAGCTATCTATGTTTATCAGTCAGTTTATTTCATTAAGTTCAGCTAAAAATTTATTTTTGCACTTCTGGTTATGTACTCAATTGGAAATGAACTGCAAGCATGAGTTCAGGCTAAGTGAAGTCCTGCATTACTCTTCTTCTGGAAAGCCCTGATTATTTGTATGGCAAATAATGACAATAGGGAGATACTTTGCTGTATACATATTCTGTGATGTCTTTAATTCAGTAACTATATTCACAGTTGAATATTTCTTATATTTTAGGCAAGGCATAATCTGGAACATAATCCTTTGTGTCATGCATAGCATGCTGTGTACCAAAGGAACACACCAAGACCTGATCCTGGCCAACAAGCTTTATTTCTTTGCAGTAAGGAAGTCAGTATTGTTCTTATTTTTTTCTTAATTTATCTTAACCAGAGTCAAACATTTGCCAAACCAGGGAGAGGTAGTAAACAAACAATTTATCAAGAGTTTTCAAAGTATCTGTCAATATAATGACAGGTGTTCTCAGTAAAATCCCTCTGGGAGAAACGTGGTTCAGTGGACACAGGCATTTTTTAAAGAAAGATGATGTCAAATTATTTATTTCATTTACACATAATGAGAGCAATTTATGATTTCAATCATGTTACATTGATACACATTAGCAAATATAGAATTACTCCTGCCAAAGATTCATACTGGTATGGTACAATATGAGTCCCCACAGGAGGGGGACAATATGTATACCAACATGTCCTATCCTGGTTCACTCTTTTAGGAGGCATGGTGGGAGTCGAGGAAAATGTCTTTGCTCTTCAGTGACTCTGGAAGGTTCAGACTGCTGCTTTTTTCGACATATATGATGGGTCAATTTCTATCTCAAGGACTATGTCATATGTGCTGTTCTGTTGTTTACATTTACATTGAACACATTTACATCTTCACAAAGTAAAGGAAGCCAAATTGGCTACAAATTCTAACCGGAAATTTGAATAACCACACAAACCTTTGTCACATGTTAAATATTAAGGCTTTATAGAATTGGGAAGGACTGGGAAGTCTATGGAACTTTTAATACAGCATTGGGACATTCAGACTCATTTACACAGTTTTGAAACAAAAACATTTAATATTTCCAATATTTTCAATGTTACCTCACTAAAATCAGATATCCTCTATATAACTATATCCTCAAAGGTAGAGATGCTGGTTCCACCACTCTACTGTAATATTAAAAAGCTAGATGTAACATACTATTTCTTAGTGTTTGTCTTTCTAGGGTTTTTCTGTGAAATTCTGCTTAATTTTATTTATATATGGCTTTAACAGCAGACATTGTCTCAAAGCACCTGTCCAGAGTGAAGGGGTGTGTAGAGGTGGGACACTTTATAAAGGCCAAGGCCACGCTGACAGGAATATGGCCAAATTAAGAAAGAATGCAAGTTAAATAATTTTTATCTAGCCACTAGGTACTTGACTGAAATCCAGCACTTCTGGTGAGTAATTAGGTGTTAGTCCAGTAATGTTATTTAATTAAAGCTGATTACTAATTTCCTGATTACCCTTTTTCCTTCCCTGGACTATTTATGATTGAGCAGAGTTTTGTTCAGATTCTTAACACACCTTATGTGTTTTTTGCCTTGGACTGGCCTCAGCTTGATGGAGACAGTTCACATCTGCCTCCTGTCAGGTGAAAGGCCTCATCATCTTGCCCTGCGATGAGTCACTGTGCATGTGTATGCGGAGTCAATTAGTGCGCACTCTTCCCCATTTGGCTAGGCTCTGTGTAGCCTGAAGAGCCTTTTTTCATGCCTCTGCAAAGTCTGCCTTCCAGTGAATTGAAGTCTTATAAGAGCAAATAAACAACTTCATGTCAACTGCAATTTGATGGTTTACTTAATACTCTGTTTCGACCTCAGGGTTTTGGAACCGCTCCCTTAGTGCAATGTAGCAGTTTCTTTGGCCTTTTCTAAAGCTTATACAGAGGTGTTTTTTTAGAGTTGTGAGGTGGTGTAAAATGGTTGTAGCTCGTTTCTTATATGAAATGCTTTCTCATACAGTACCAAGAGAGACCAGCCTCAGTCTCACACATCCATATTTGAGACTTAAAGAGACTTAATGGTTGAAAGTCATACAAGAACATGGAATTGGGCTCGTTTTTGTGCAGTTGATATTACTCAGGGTGGATGGTTGGTCAGGGCTCCTCTTTTCTATGAGATGTACTCGGCTTTTCATGAGGTCACATGCTAGCATCAACTCCTTATCAACCAATGAGTGCTCAATAAGGCTGCAAGTCTGATACTCTGAAATATATGCTAATGGTCTCTCACTACAGCACAGGCAACATCTGTTGACCTTTCTCCTGGCAATTGTGCTATTTTGGTTATGCTGTCGTTCATCAGGGGAAGGAAGGACCTCTATACTGGGAAATTGCTGTGACTCAGCTGGAAGAAAATGTTGGGAAAATATATTTCAAATGTTTGAAAAAAAAAATGAACAGACCATTGGCAATGGTAATGACCATATGGTAATGACCATATGGTAATGACCATATGGTAATGACCAAGCCAAGACAGGAGACACTGGAATTACTGACAGCTACTGGACCAGGACTAGAATAATAATCATGAATTTAATTAAAATGCAGGCAAGAGTGCTCAAGTAATGAACCTGAAGTAATCCACAGGCATGCATGTCAAGCCAAACTGTAAACTGTGAAAATGCATCACACATGGCTTCAGGATCAAATCAAACGTTGACTGAGGATAAGTCTCCACAGCTGCTGGACCTCCTATGCGTCAGAGGTTATTACTCCATGACAGAGATGGCAATCTGACTTCGCAAGGCAAGTGTAATTTTATACACAGATGAGTAATTGATATCAAGCACTGAGGGTGCCTTATAGCAATGGTGGAAAGGCATATACTAGGGTTGGTGGAGCATGCTGAGAAGGTTTGCAACTTCATCCTTTAGAGACAGAGATAAGTTGGATGCTCTGACATCTTCATTGTTTCAACTGATGTCATTGTCAAGTTATGTCAGATTGACTTCCACTTGTTGCCTCATATCCACCTGTGGGTCATACAGCACAATGATGTCATATTTGACCGCTGGACTGTCGTGTAAAATAGTGCAACGTGGGCCAGCCGAACATCTTGAATTGCTCATCACTTTATCCACACAAGTTCATTCTGTATATACTTTCACACAAAGATGCCGTAAAAAGAACGGGGATAGCACACGGCACTTTTGATGTAGTCAGGAGAATAAGCTAAGTTTGAATCTCCGGAATGTTCCATTTAATGTTTTGTTGCTCCATGTAGTGTATTGAGAGTCCTATTAAATGAAGACGAGCTGTTCTGAGATGTTTGTGAGATGATACATGATTACTAGTGATGTGCTGGATCTGACTCAGTGTTGTAGGCTTGAGCAACATGGTGTGTCAGTAGCTAGAAAAGAAATACTTCTTTACTCTGATGCTTCCTCTCCAGAATTCAGAGCGCAGCTGTTATATCAACCACTAATTGTATTCTTAGTTAGTAGTTTAGTTCTATTGCTAATTTTCTGGTTTGGAGGATAAGACTTATAACCGCCAAAAGAGTGTAAAGACCTTTACCATACCTCCTTCAAGACTAGAAGCAGGCCATCAAACTCCCTCTGGTCATTAGATACTGCAAAACAAAATATTCAGAAATTCTAAACCACAATTTCATCATCCTGTCATTTTAGTGCACCGATAAGGGAGAGATTGATTCATCCCCACCCAGTGAATCTGTTTGTGGGGAAGCTTGGCCTGTTGTCAATGTAAAAGTTAAAAACAAAGCCTACAAAATCAAATGCACAGGCTGAAGGGCTGGATGGGACTTGAATTCTGCAGGGTGCCGAATATCTGAAGACGGATAAATTGGGTCTTGGGAAAGAGAAACGTCTTGTTTGAGCCAATGGTGCACTGGTTGTAATGTTTTCATCAGACCATTTTATTTATTTATTTGTTTGTGTGTTTGTTTGCTATGCTAATCATAGGGACATAATGTTTTTCTGACAATGTGGCTGTGAAGTTTTTATGGCTGTGAAATCCAGTAGATATAATACAGGACCAGAAATACATTTCCATAATATGACTGGTTCTTTTGTATTTCTCAATTCTCATACTGCATCTCCATTTATGGCCAGTGGTGGGAGAAGAGCATACCAGCACACCCATGATAGGATTTTAATCCTAGATCATGCCAATCTTATCCAGTAATGTCAGCTTTACCGACAGTACTCAGAATCATCTTCGGAGACTCTGGATCTGTCTTTACTTGCTTCATGTTTCTCTTTCCGCCACAGTGTTCTTGCTGCCAAATATTGCTCAGTAAATTGCTCCAAAAACAGTTCACTACTTTTGATAGAAAGAGCAATTATTCCCTGTGTTCTTTCTCATGTCTGTTACGTACAGTATGTTTCGCCCAGTTTACTTGAGACTAAACTTAACATTAAAATTAAGAATAGGAAAAAGTCATAGAAACTGACTCATAGAAACTGACACTGTGGAGGGTGCAGATGTGGATTTACTCATTTTGGGGCCGTAGGCAAGATACAGGTGTTCTTCCATCTCCTCCAACCCCCTCTTCCCAACACAACCACAAGGTCCATGTTCCACAAGTTCCTTTCATGTTCTTTTGTCCAGCCTGCTGTTGCAAACTGGGGTGTGTCTGATGTGTAGTTCTTTTAAGAGACAGTTACTTTAAGTGGATAATAGGAGCTTTGAAGAACAGAATGGTTTTTTTTTGTTCTCATTACGCCCTTGCTTGAAATTTAGCCAGAGCCTCAAGATTTAAATTGAAATCTTTCAATGATTCAACTTTTTACAAATCTGTTCAGATCACCAATTTCTCACCAGTAAAAGCAGTTAAAATCACAATATTCTCACCAGTAAAACTGGTAAGAGCATGTAAGAGCCAAATGGCTTTTTATTTACTGTAGTGAGTTTTCACTTGTATCATTTTACAGCACTAATTCAGTTTACTGTTGGTTAAAGGAGTAGACAACACATTGCATAATGGTTAGAATGATTTTGTCACGGTGAGGCGGCCCCCTACCGGCCGCCTCTGTCCACAGCGGCTGTTGTTGTTGTTGTTTGGTGACGTCATGTGCGTCCCTCAGGTGGGCGGAGCCCGTGATCCGTCTCACCTGAGGGTCGTTTGTTTGCCTATATATGTCTTGTCTTTGTACCAGTTGACCGCTGGTCATTATATCCTTAATTTGGATCTATTGCACGGGTTTTAGGTTTGCACACTTTCTATTAAACCATCTTTTTTCCCTGAGACTTGGCGTGATCGCTTCCTTTTTGTTGCTCACCCCCGCCCGTCACAGATTTATTATTAACTGTCCACAAATGTGGACACCATACATGAAATATAATTTACTAAAAGGAGTCATAATGCCCATCAGTCACCTTTTGGACATTAGCACTAACTAAGATCTGCTGAGCTGTATAGCAGCACTGTATGAATGAATGTACTTAATTATTGAATTTAATTTCTGCATTGAAGATAACTACGTTCACATAATGACATTTTTACACAAAAACATGGGACAGACCATTACCATCATGGCCAGTAGTGGCAGTGCAATACGATTATATACATAATTGCCAAAGTAGCAAATAACACACTATTTTAAAACATTTCCATATATTTAAGAGCAAGTTATTTAACAATCAATACATAATCTGATTTCTATTTATCTATTGGTTTATAGGGGCCCTAAGGGACAGCTTCCCTTTGCAAAGTGCCACGATCACCCCTGGGCTTGTGCAAAGGTTTAATGAGCCACATATAATTGCAGTGATGTGTTGTTTTAAAGTCCTTGTGTCAAAAACGTTAGGATGGTTGCTACCTTTGCTACATCTCCCTTTGTTTGTCTTCTCTTTAATCCCTGTCCTGGTTACATGGTGGTCCACAGATGCTTCCCTAAGCTTTCTTAAGGAAGAGGGTTGCAGGGACTCATAAAATGGGAAGTATCACAACATTGCCAGTTGCACTCACAGTCTCTGCTGTCTCTTAACCACCCAATATTAGACATTGTGTCAGCATCAGTCCTTTCCATGACATCATACGAATGTGCCAGATAGTGAGATAGCTAGCCTCCTTTGAAAGCTCTTTAAAGAGATTTGCCTGTTTTTCCAAAGGGAGTTGTAATCTCTCAGATTTAGCTATTTCAGCTGCTGTTAGTTTCTAATTCTGCCATGCCATATATCCCAAATTCTTAATGACCAAAATTAAACTCAGAGATCCTCGTCATGATGATTCACACATGATCTGCAGCTGAACTTTAGCTTTCCACTCGTGAAGACAAACATGTTCAAAAAGAACTGGTAAGAAACTGAGTATGAACCTGAATAAGAACCTGAGTATGAACCTGAGTATGAACCTTAGTATGAACCTGAGTATGAACCTGAGTATGAACCTGAATTAGAACCTGAGTAGGCCTATAAACCTGAGTTAAAACCTGAATATGAATCTGAATATAAACTTGAATATGAACCTGAGTAAGAACCTGAGTATGAACCTGAGTTACAACCAGAGTAAGAACCTGAGTATGAACCTGAGTTACAATCAGAGTAAGAACCTGAGTATGAACCTGAATTAGAACCTGAGTTAGAACACCTGAGTATGAACCTGTGGGATAAATAACAGGTGATTATGATGAATAATCAGGGCACTGTGACACTGTGAATGGGGCTGGTGCAGTGTGTGTGTGTGTGTGTGTGTGTGTGTGTGTGTGTGTGTGTGTGTGTGTGTGTGTGTGTGTGTGTGTGTGTGTGTGTGTGTGCGCGTGTGTATGTGTGTGTGTGTGTGTGTATGCGTGTGTGTGTGTATGCGTGTGTGTGTGTATGCGCGTGTGCGTGTGTCCATGTGTGAGTGACCGGTGCACTGTGACTTATGATCCTATTACATTCTTATGTTCTAAGATTTGTATGATAATTTGCACTATTTGCTTCAAGACACAGGTGTAGGTATGCAATAAAACTTTATTCGCATTGCAATCTACATTCAGACCCAATGTGTTGTCTAGCGTAATTCCACCATTTGGCAGGAAGAGATATTACTCATTACTGTACTGAGTCAGGCTAACCTACAGGCCAGGAGGAAATAATACAGCATTTACTAACATTTTGCTGCTGTTCTCTGTGTTGTACCTGCAAATATCTGTGTTTACTTCAGAGCTCCCGAGGTGACCACTGAAGCAAGAATCTGCAACCTAACAGTGTGACCAATGTTCCCTCACTGTTTCATTGCTTCTATGCTAGAAGGAGCTTTGAGATATTTATTCCGTCACATGGTATTTCAAATAGCCTCTTGGCAGCCAAAGTATGATTAGCATTGGGGAAGTTTCTTGGTTTGTTTAAAATGACTAAAATGACTAGACAGTGACTCAAAAATATGCAATCAAGGATAATCCAAGATTGTTGAGGACATCCATCCACGGGGTTTTGCCCAATTAAGGCATGTGAAGTGTAGCAATTGGAACATTAGAGTGTGAAAACTGTTCCTGGAACACAGTTGGTCATGCATGATTTCACCCCCACCAGAGAGTGATGAAGATGCCTGCCAAGGTGTGTCCTACAACTTACAAGATATCCTGCACTTATCAAGCCCCAACATCTTTAATAAAGCACTACTCAATGTTGAACTCCTGGTTTTATGACTGTAAAGTTTACCAACCTCATTCTGTATCAAACACTCAATACATCACTATAGAAGTGGAAACCCAACTGAAAATGTGACTAAACAGAACCAAATGTTCTGCAATGCAGAACATTTTAAAGTAGTTTCAGTAGTTAGATCACTGACATGTGGTAAGAGATCCATACACATTATCAACAAAAGCTCTTGCTTTCATTTATCTTCTATTGTGCACACTGCCACATAGATTAAGAGTCTTAAGAGAGACCGCTGATGATGATGATGATGATGATGATGGGAATATTGCCTAGGAATGTTCCAAAGTGCAGTGGGCATAAGCTCAGTCCTGGCATGTGCTGCTCTCCTCCAATAGGAGCCCTTAAACAGTCAGACAGCAAGCCTCCTCAGACAGCTTGGAGAGTGCTTAAAGGGAAATGCTGACTTCTGTTCCTACACTGCTCCTTCTTGTAAATCTATTAAACCCCCCCCCCCTCCCCCATCTGTTTTTCTTGACTGGAGCTTGAGCCATTGGGGGGTGGGGGGTGGGCTGAGAGAACGTCGATACCTTGGGGGAAGTGAAGCTGAACTTGGACAAACAGAGTTTTTGCAAATGGAAATGGCTGGAGACAAAATAAATATACTGGACTGTCACAAGCCCTCAGTGAAAACAAATTCAACCTAAGGTTGCCGAGAGTGGTCACGTTGTTGGTTTTGGTAGGTGGGTGTCTGTTTGTGGCGTCCCCATTTCTGAATGGTGATTGATATGATATTTGTACATCCCAATACTCTGCTGCATACTCATACAACAGCAACAATCAGCAACAACTGACATAAGCACTGACACAGTCACTGTTGTATAGTGAAAAATCTATGGATGTCTTGAAAACTACTGAAAAATCACATCACATTTAGTCTGAGTTCCTCCTTAGAATGGGAGTATTGTTTTTGTATTATAAGGTATCTGAACAAATTGTTGATGGTCAATTAGCCTCACCTCACCTGTCAAGTTAAGAGAGTTTAACAGAGCTTTCTGGTGTTGATTTGGGCACTCAGGGGAGCATTAAAGACAGCACAACTTAACTACAAAATTTTCTCTTGGGCTTCTAGTGCTAACTAAATGGCCCTATGTGTACCTGTTCAGTGAATGCCTTACAGCTCTTAGGTTGCAAGATATAATGTCAGGAAACAAAGAGCAGAAACCTGTTTAAGCAATAATTTCCACACAACACAATTTTACACTAGACAGCACAGTCTCTACAAACATTTTCCTTAGGATTCCTAACATACTGTACATTAAACTGATAAATGGGGCAAAAAAGGGAAAAACATAGATAAATACAAGTATTGACTTATTGGCGCCTGCCGGTGGGTGACGTCTGGGCGGGTCTGTGGGGCCCCAGAGGGCAGCACGTGGTTAGTTGATGCCACCCTGAATGTGTGTTGTGTGCTTGCTTTCCTTCCTCATACACCTGTTTGATGAGAGCAAGTTTTTGTTTAATAAAAGAAAAGCGAGAGCAATGGTTTACTGTTTTTATTCATAAGAAAAAATGGAAAGTTACTTAGTTGAGCTGGGAAACATAAGCTTTAATTAAATCAGTTCCACTAGTTAGCGCTCGAGTTCTGTGAAGATATCTGTTACGCTTTGATCACACATACATGTTGTGCTTCTGTTTTTTTCTTTAGCATTCATAAGGGCACCTTCTCAGTTCGTGTTGAAAAATGGCTTCCATGTGTGTTTTACATTAGTGACCTTGAAGTACCATGATGACTCCAGAGTTAATTCACCAACATGTTTACCAATGTAGCTGTTCTGAAATACTGTGAGGAACAAGTTCCAGCATGGCCCATACGGCCTGAGGCTCCGTTCACTCTGCAAGATATCAGCACAAATATCCCTGCAAGGAGCATCACCACATCACTGCTCCACCTAGCAACGAGAAATCAAAGACGCTCCTGATAACAAGAAATTAATCATTGAATATCTTACCCCTTAGAGACACACACTCACTGAATCTCTTTACCTGACCTTGTTGACGCAAAAGCCTCCAACTTCATGGACCATGATGCTGTTGGGTAACCGTCTACCCTTTCACAGAACTGTTTTTGCAGTTTTTGCTGTTGTATTATATCAGATTTATGCTACGTTAGCCGACTGCCTATTGCGGCCTTTAAGGAATTCACATTCCAAACGTTCATCCAAACCGTGGGATGGAGGGCCAGCGTTGCTCTCTTCATTAACCTGGCTGGCGAGGCCTTCTTCCATCCCACAGTGCCAGTGCTCTTGTATTCTCAGCTGGCCTGTTGTTCAACACAGATCTCCTGCCTGGATGCTGCTTCCGGTGTGGTGCCTCCATCCTGAATGTGCTACTGGTATCCAACAGATGATGGTAACAATGCTGTGGCAGACTCTATTTCTCATGTTGTTGTGGGTGCAATGCATTTGGGGGTGTAGAGTCAAAGATGGCCTTGTCTGGTCTGGCTGTTTTCATCAGCACCTGGATGGATTGGTTGGGCCCTCCAGCCAATGTCTCTGTTGACCTTGGCCTGTTTATCATCTCTGTAATCAACAGGCCTCAAATTGTTGCCAAGAACTTAGGGATGAAAGTCCATTGCACCACTGCACAAGAGGACATTTTTGTCTCTCCCAGAAGGCTGACTTG
This sequence comes from Brachyhypopomus gauderio, assembly GCF_052324685.1. Lineage (NCBI taxonomy): Eukaryota > Metazoa > Chordata > Actinopteri > Gymnotiformes > Hypopomidae > Brachyhypopomus > Brachyhypopomus gauderio. The sequence continues at coordinate 11,207,524 of NC_135227.1, forward strand.
AGAAGCGGCCTGAATCGGACGTCTGCTATGACTGTCCTCTGTGGGTGATGTTCTGCATTGTTCATGCTTGGCAGATCAGGTGAGCTGGAAAATTCTTCAGAAGCATTGGCATTTCATTCAGGATACAACCACACCCTGAGCTGCATCCTGCCAGCGTTCCTCCCTGTTGGATATTGCCAGCAGCTTTGCCCACAGGGCCGCTTCCCAACGTGCCCACACAACGTCTGGACTTGTGCTGACAGTAAGCCTCAATGCCGTTGGTGGTGAGACTCACACCTGCTCGTCTGTGACCTGGCCAGTCCTGTCAGCATGGCTGTAGCCCCATACACAGGCCTCACGCTGAGAGATGCTCCATCTACAGCCTTCTACACACAGAGGTTGACTGACACCATATTCTAGTTTTTTATTCATTTGCTTTCCTTAAGGCAATGTCTTTGACTGAAAAATGCTGATTCAGTGAACAAAGTACATTGGGCTCAATTCATGGTAGTGATAAGTTAATTTAAATAGTGCACTGTATCTTATAAAGTATTATTGTGCATTTGGGAATCTCACCCTGCATATAACAGTGCTGAACCATAACCAAAACGAACTAAGTAAAAGCAAATATAAAAGGAGATATGTCAGTGTGTTGATTTTCTTTGTCAAATACATGTTTTTCATATCTCTATGGGGAGAACTTCTCAGATCTTAGTATGTAAGAATAGTGCTTGACTCTGGCCGTAATTCTCTGACTCTGGGTAAAGAGCAGAGAGGCCTCCCTGCTCAGTGATTCATCCACATAGTAACAGGACTCACCATAAAACACTGAACACAGGTTGTCATTTCCAGGCAACTGCTTTGTCTGAGATGAATCCAAGCACGTGAACATAGGAATGTGGGCTATTACTAGAACCTGTGAAACTTACCCAGCTACAATCTGCTTCCTGTGATTTACATGCATGTGTTCAGCGTGACTGAGTTACATGCTCCATTAATAACAACAACAACAATAATAACAATAACAACAACAGTCCTATACATTTATGTAGCACCTTTCTCATACTCAAGGCCACTTTACAAATGATCACAATAAAAAAAAAGAAAGAAGAAAGGTGAAAGTGTTGGGAGAAAATGTATGTAGTAAGGTGAGTCTAAGAGGGTCAGGCGGTCCCGGAGGTCCTGAGGACAAGGGCTATACTACACGCTCCACCGCCACTACACACCCTCCTATAATTCACTTCTTAATCTGGAAAAGATAAATGGTCAACATGACCTCTGGCTTGGTACAATTTCTCTTATCCCTGCCTGAGCCTTATTAACACTTTCCTTTATCATTAACCTTTCTGTTAGTTTAGAATGCAATAGCATTAATCATGAAAGCATTAATCTATGAAAACAATGTTTTGATTAGCTTTTGTATTGTACAAAATAGTTGCCATGGATATTGGAAGACTTTTCTGCTTAATTCAAAGTGTGTTTTTGTCTAGAATGAATGCAGACTAAATTTTGATGATTAAAACAGGCTTCACCCTTTAAAATACAGAGTTGTTGCTACCAAACCACTGTTGCTAACAAATAAACTCAGATCCACAGGGATCAACAGAAAAGAAGGAAGATGTTTAACATTTGTCATATTTTAGAGGCTGCAGATGGTACTTTTTCATCAAACTAATAAAGTATAACACATCAGAGCAATCAAAAGAAAGAAAGACTGATGATTTAGTAGTATCTGTTCACTTGATTAAATTAAAGAAACAGCAGTGACTGGTTACATAGGGAACATCTTTCAGATACTCGGCCACTTAAACAACCTCTTTATGGGAACATAGAGAAATGTGTGGAATGCTACATATTTTTGGCACACTTTCATCTTTTCCTTCACAAAAATGGACCAATGAGCTCCTCTTCAAGGGGTGTCTGGAATCTTCTCATCATCTCCACATGCCTCCTCTTTGGCCCCTCTTTAACTGGAGTGATGGTATTTGTGATTTGCACATTTTGGGATGCCGTTCTAACCCAGGAAGCCAGGTCTGTGCGTTTATGGTATAGCTGAGATGCAGTATGTGTACACTGATCTAGTGTCACTGGATGTTCTCAATGATCAAGGTGAGCAGGAGTCACTTTGAGTCACCACCCATCTGTCTCTGTCTCATCTCATGTCTCTGAAGGACCCCGTATGGGGTAAATTATTTACAATATTAATAGGCTAAACAATGTTCAAGATCAGGTATATCACATGAATACGCATGCTCATCTTTAATGCAAAGATGTTATGAATTTCTGTGGATTGGGAAAAATAAGACTTTTTTTCTGTGTGGAACCATAACACCACTGCCATGGATAGTTTGTTTCCAGGAAAAGAGCGACGTAAGGTCTGGTTGTTCACTGGTGAGGCACCTGCATGCATGAATTTAATGAGACAGGAGTATTAATCAGAGAGAAGGGAATGGTTTCAATTACATCACTTGGCACTAAATGAAGCATCAATGAAGCAAAGAGATTATTTCACACCAAATCCAAGCAAAACGAAGGAAGTCTGTGAGAAGGACAAACAACCTACCAGAGAATGAATCAAGCTGAGAAACAAGCAGCAGAAGTCAGGTGAGCTTGTAACCGTAGAGGCAGACCTGAAGTGCTGTGGATGGGGATCTCGTAGGAGTAACTAAGGAAAATGACTGTTACCTGTATAACACTGTTAACTGGTGGTGACTGGTGATTTTGGACAGGGAAGTGGGGAGTATAATTGGTGTGTGCAGTGTGGTGATCAGTGTATGCAGGTGTTTGTGGTTGACTGGGTTGTGCAGGTGTTTGTGGTTGACTGGGTTGTGCAGGTGTTTGTGGTTGACTGGGTTGTGCAGGTGTTTGTGGTTGACTGGGTTGTGCAGGTGTTTGTGGTTGACTGGGTTGTGCAGGTGTTTGTGGCTGACTGGGTTGGGCAGGTGTTTGTGGTTGACTGGGTTGTGCAGATGTTTGTGGTTGACTGGGTTGTGCAGGTGTTTGTGGTTGACTGAGTGCTGACCAGGGCATCGCACTATGGTTTTGAGGATGACTCAGACATATCTGGCTATAACAACCTCCACCTCCAACCTCCCCCACCCTCCCAAAAAATAAGGACACAAATAAATAATAAATAAATAATTGAGTATTTTACAATAACTCCTGTTCATATTCTGCCATTTATTTAAATATATCTAACACCTGACTGCTATTCCACTTGTAATGATGTGGCAATCCCCCCCCACCAACTGCCATGTGCCCGTGTCTGTTTTGTTGTGGCTGGTTGTTGTTGTTGTTGTAATTATTGTTGCCACTCCCTCCTTGTTGTCTTGCCTCCTGTCTCACCTGTCTCACCTGTCTCACCTGTCTCTTGTTTTCCCCTTGTTAGTATGTGTATTTAAACCCTTGTGTTTGCCCTCCATTGTTGGTTTTTGTATGGTCTCATCTGTTGTCTTGGTAGCGTCATCCCTCTATCTCTGCACATTTATTCAATGTTCTGTTTGCACCACTGTCTCAACTTCCCCTCCCTCGCTCACCATGACAACACTGTTATATCTGCTAATATACGGCAGAGTAGCTCCTTTAAACTTATTTTGAGTAGCAAAATATACTTTTTTCCTCATTATGTAAACTGTAAAATGTATTTATTTAAACTTCCCACTGAAGAACATTCTTTAAAAATGGGCTGAATGGAAAAGATTTAAATATTTTCTCGCCAGAACAACTATGGCAGTCTTTATTTTTTAATATGGTTTTCCACCATGATGATATTCAGTTCTATTTAGGAATTGTCTGAGCAAACCTTTAAAACTTTAATATGTCTGTAAGATTTTAGTCAAGTAGTTCAGGTATTACGATGGAATATTTTGGACCTTACATAGTTCAAGATCTGAGAGATTTCTGGGTTTCCTCATCACTATTCCCACCATATACATTCTTTCCAAACCAATCCTAATGTCAGAAATAAACTGTGGAGGCCACCCAAAGGATATAAGCTGCTGCCCGGGCAACTTGGAAAATGACATATTTGGAAGTTTTAAAGCTTTGCACTCACAGCCCATTAAAGTTCACTGTATGTCTCCTGGGGATGTGCTGTACCACATCACTAAAGAAAACCTCAGCCATACTGAAATGGTGTCTGGGTTAAGTGGCAGCATTCACTTAAGATGTAATAATATCATAAATAGATGAATGACACTTTATGTGTCATTTAGACTGAATGTCACTTGTTTCTGCTCCAGAAGGTATGTGTGAGAAATCCCTGCCACCTGCTGTCTTCTTGTGAAATGGAAGAATAAAAAATGTATCACTGGAATTAAGTTTGAATTAATTAGTCCTAACCATGGAGGATTTCTGTACAAACTCTTATACAGCTATTAGTTCCAGTATAATGAAATAATTATTTTAACTCGCTTGTGAGAGTGACGTGGAGAGAGGGGGTGGGGGGGAGTAAGAGGGGGAGAGAGAGAGAGAACGAGAGAGAGAGTGAGGGAGAGAGGAAGAGATAGATGGAGAGAGTGAGTGAGAGACTTCATAAGGTGATGTGGAATGACCAGCCCATCACACCGTGGCAGTTTGCACCAATCGCCATTGCAGGATTAAGGGTTTAATTATTATTAATTATTAACTATTATTACCATTAAAGGTCATTTATGATGATGACGTGAACCTCCATGACGTGAATGTGCATAGTGATAGTGTGAATGTGTATGGTGACAGTGTGAATTTGTATAGTGACAGTGTGAATGTGTATAGTGACAGTGTGAATTTGTATAGTGACAATGTGAATGTGTTTGGCCTACAGTGTGTAAAGGGGAACTGGCCACAGTTACAGCTTGATGTCTCCCTGCTTTCTTAGTTATCCTGATCTTGTAAATGCTATGTGTAAAATAGTTGAATGGTCCATGGCTGGTGCTGATTTAACATGTTGTAACATCTGCTCTAATTAAAAACTGCATTTGTGTTTGTGTGTGTGCGTGTGTGTGGCAATGGCATATTTATTCACCAGTGCATCCTGTTTAACACACAGATCAAAGAGTCCATGTGGGATTCTAAAACCAGATGAATCCATAGACCAGTTCCCATCAGCTTTGTTACGGAACTGGCTGGGAATGACTTAGTCATGGACATGTCTTTGCTTTGCTGTCTCAGTTTCCTATTTACAAACTAGGTTACAAATGTGAATCACAATTAATCCATTTCACTCTTGCCTGGCTAACGTAAGACCCATATGTTCAGTAAGACTGGAATGTTACAAATGTAAGTAGAATGTAAATAGAAATTTGGCCTGGCACCCTGTAGAGAGTGGTGACATTGCACGTGGCTTTGTGTTTACACTTTGTCCTCCACACGCTCTCTCTGTTTTGATATGTTGCCACGCCTCCCGTGAGTTGTGTCTCATTCGCCACATCACCCGAGGGCTATGTTAGTATGTTTACCAATTTAAGTCCTGTTTGTTTCCATGACCATGTTGTAATTGTCCTTATGTTGACTTTATTTTGTTCCAGTTAGTGCAGTTAGTGTTTGGTTTAATTTTCATTCCAGTCATTAAAGTCTTTAGTCAGAGACTCATGTTTACCTGCTTTCGTTCCCCTTATGTTCTACTCCCGTGACATGTACTACGACAATTTAATTGTTTACCTTCTGGGACAGAGTCGCTTGGGTCCCATGTCCCTTTAACCAAATAATTATGCTTCAAGAACTGTATTATTATTTATCATTCCAATTTCAGTTTGATTTCCAAAGATGCACTGCAAACTAAAACTGCATTTGGTTAAGAGGCCATTCAGTTACAATTTACTTTGTTATGTTAAACATGGAAAAAGCTGTTGCAAAGAAGGTTTCAGATCTGTCTCAACATAGTTTTTGTAGAATTTAACGAGCTGCCTGAAATCATCATGCAAACTGGGGAAATAAAAAACTTATAAAAGAAAAAAAAGAAAAAAAAGCTAAGCAAAGCTTGCTGGAGCAGGTATCAGCTCCAATGAAGCCTAGAGATGTTGCAGGGCTATGCCTCATCATTGCCCTGAAGAAATGGGATGTGGTGGGAGTGTGCCAGGGTCTGGAATGGCCAAGCGCCTTGGGAGCTCAGCTGAGTGCCATGACCCTCCCAGCCTGCTCTTTTAACCTTCCAACTGTGCTAGCAGCCTTGTTCGGCCTCTGTATCGGGAGCAAGTCTGCACACCAGGACTTGCATCAGGGAAATCATATAAACAACCGGGCTCCCCCTCGTCGACAGCAGTGTGTCGTCACTTACCGGCTTTCTGGACTCTCCTCCTGCCAGGGGATGCGGTATAGCGCTGATGTTCGGTGCCCCCACCCCCCACCCCCCAAAAAATGCTGAGCGCAGCCTCCTGCAGGGATATATATTTTCCAGGCTGTGTTTCAGCCCTGGAGGTGGAGAAGAGAAAACATCGAAGGCAGACGATCACATTACCATGAACTGAGCATAGAGGCACGTGCACAGACCAGCTTTGAGACGTTAGTGCAGGTTTATTTTGACCAGAATGGCGAGCTGAGGAAAAGGTGCTAAAGACATTGAACAAATCCCATAGCTCTTTAAACGAGCAAGAGGAAGAGGTGGTCTCGTGCTAAACCCACAGGAGGAACGTATGCCTGCAAAAAGCATTGAGCCTCAGCTTGTGAATAACTGAGATTTGGGAACCGCACAATCTCTTATTTCAGTAAGTAGAAAAGAGCGAAAAGTTTACAATGTGCATTTGACTGCAATATTTATTCTTTATTTTTAGCACATCCCTTCATTGAGAAATCCTGAGTAGTTTTCTCAATGAAGAGGACTCTCAGCACAGAACTGTGAGCACTCTCAGATTAAATACAGACACTAAAGTACATGTTCATCAACTACAGCACTCTCAGATTAAATACAGACACTAAAGTACATGTTCATCAACTACAGCACTCTCAGATTAAATACAGACACTAAAGTACATGTTCATCAACTATAGCACTTTCAGATTAAATACAGACACTAAAGTACATGTTCATCAACTATATAGAACTCTTAGATTAAATACAGACACTAATGTACATATTCATCAACTACAACACTCTCAGATTAAATACAGACACTAAAGTATATTAAATGCAACAGCTAAGGTACTACAGGAATCTCAGATTAAACAGAACGTTAGGACCTTCATGTTGCATCACTTCAACTCTATCCTCATTGTCGTTTCTCCAAAGCTCTTGGATAAAATGGTTGAATTCAAAATCTCAATTGAATGAAGGGCAAATCAGATCTTATTTTAATATGTGACATTAAACCACCACACCCAACTCTACTCATCTTATTTGTCTTTTCTTCAGTAAAGCAGTTTCATATGAAACCACTGGATCTTTGTTCTATAGGTCAGTCAAGGACAGCTATCAACCAAATGTTGAAGCTTGAATCGGCTGTTGCTGGCAACCCCAACAGACCTGGGCCTACAGATTAGCAAAAGTATTATAGCATTGGGATGATTTTATTGGAAATAAAATCCAGTTTTTAATCTCAAAAACAGGCCCAATTAGGAATGGAGCAAATCTCTTCATACGGGACAAGCATAGAAGATTGCCTGCTAGAATACACATGAACCTGGAAAAGCACTCAGCCCATGCAGCTGTAAGTCAACTTTAATAGCCACCAACAAACACTGACCTTTACAGAAGTGCCCTTGTGACACGATTAAGTATACTTCAGAATTAGTGGTAGTCATTTTAGCAGGCTGGGCAGGAGAGGCCTTGCTTTGCTAAGACGTACCCTTGAGGCCATCGGGTGAAACATGCTAGCAGCTGTACACAACCACATGAAGCACACGCAGCTGGACACAACGTGTGCAGCCTCTGGGCCCCACTGGAGACACAAAGAGAGGTATGTTCTGAGCTACTTCACAGGGTGCAGAGCTGACCTGGGCATAACTATGGGAACAAAGGCAACACCTGCCCTTAAAGTAACCTGAGAAAAGCCACCTGGAAACAGTGGTATGTGATAAATGTAGGAACCATACAGTGTATTCATATGTAACAAAGCAGCAAGTATTGCAAGTCTTTGTAAGAAACTCACAGAAAAAAATCTGTTTTCTCCAAATATCATCAAGTGAGCGAGGAGAGCATCTGGTCAACCATAAATAGAAGACACTCTTAATAAATCATGCATGCACATTGTTGACGAACTTACGCCATGTACGTGCACATCATAGACGTTCCTTCACACCCAGCACTGAAACATCCTTAGCCTTCATTGGGCAAAGGAATGGTTTATTTCTAGAACTTTCTAATCCTAAAATTTTTGTGCAAGAATGGGTGCCTTATTTTATTTGGGCAATTAATTTTAACACATGGACTGCCAAGAGTAGTAACAATTTGTGTATAGGTCTCAAGATGAAAAGAGGTAATTTGTTACTATTGGAGATTATAAATGCCATTAGCTGTAACAAATGTAGACTACTATATGAAAATGTTCATGCATTATTAACAGTGGTAGATAAGCACTAACTTTAACAGACATTCTGCCGAAGTACTGTGGTGTCTGGGTTTCTCATTGTTTCATTGTAGAACTGAGTGGTCTGATCAGTAACAGACACTATGCACAGAGGAAGAAGTCCATAAATCCCATCAGATCTTGCTGCCCTCCCCCTCATACCAAACAGAACCCCAGATTTCACGGAAGTGGTGTCACTTGTCCAGAAAGCAAGGCCACACAAACACAAGACGTGATTACCCCATAGACCAACAAATATGTCCAGAATGCTAAAAAAGTTTTTTTTCTAAAAATCCAGGTAATCGGGTGCTATGGGAAGCACAGTGTTCTTAACATAATCTCTATGCATTTGCATGTTCTCTTAATGAGGTTATTCAGACCCTAAGAAACTGGGCAAACATTTCAGGATTCACTGAAGTAGATAACTGGTATCAGCGGAAATGACTGGTAAGTACTCTACTTGATCTCTACAACCCTCCAGTAATGTGGATGACCTGTCTTGGAGAAAGAGACAGACCGAAACATTTTCCTAAATACAACACAGCTGGCACTGGTTTATGAGTGAGTCCTTCAGAACAAGTGGAATGCATGAAGTCTAGGCCGCCCTACGCAGTGTATGAACAAGGAGCATGTCATTGATACAGCAACCCTGTATCACCTGAGGGCTAATGGTGCTCCCTGGAGGATGACCATCAGCCTTCTAACTGTGTGTGAGTGAGTGCACAAGCCAGTGAGCTTCAAAAGAATTTCACATTGAAAATCCTTTTAATTAACAATATGTGGTGCACAACAACAGCATTTAAGCAATCTAAATGTCTGTGAATTACCAGTACATAGACAGCAGTAGCACAGGGAATGTCTATATTTTAGTAATAAAGCTTACATTTTTATTAGGTTATTAGAACTCAAATATTGTATGGTAATTGTATTTCAATTATATTATGGCACTTTAAGATAATTAGACTCTGGGAGTCACGTGACGCGATGCGAGAAGAAGCCACGGAGTAGGGAGCTCCGCACGGCATCGCTGCCTTTATCCTTTAAAACATTTACACCAGACATAGTTACATCTAGTATAATTGCTATTAATTGAAGGGGGTGCAGAAAATGTCGAAACCTGCTAAAACTTCGGTTTGTGGAGATATTAAAAGACATTTACGATCGCACGGGACGGACGCCATGATGCAAGGCCAAGATGAAGCTAACGAGCCTGACTGGCAACAAGCTAACGATATAGCTCACGATATCAGCAACATTTATTCAGCATTGACAAAAATATCTGGAGATCTGGGGGGACTGGCAGAAATACGCCGCACCACCGCGTCGGTCGAGGCTAAACTCTCATCCCTAATCACGAGAATGGATGACATGGAGAAGCGAGTGGAGTCTTTGGAAATGACCGAGCAAGAGTGGCAAGCTAACCCGCCAGCTAGTAAGACAGATATCGGGCAGATATGGGACAAAGTGGAAGACATGGAGAACCGCCAGCGACGCAATAATGTTCGCTTCGTCGGCTTTCCGGAGGGCAAAGAGAGGGGTGACGTGGTGAAATTTTTGGAGGAGCTGTTGCCAAACTTGCTAAACATAGAAGGGAAACGAGAGATTGAACGGGCTCATCGGATTGCTAGCCAGCGATACACACCAGGCGACAGACCCAGACCAATACTGGCCAGGTTTTTGAGATCGTCGGACCGGGATGCGGTGTTGCGGGCAGCTAGGAACAAAGGCAAGCTGAGCTGGGAAAACACCACTATTATGCTTTTCCCCGACTACTCCAGAGCCACCCAGATGAAGCGCGACAAGTTCAAGGAATGTAAGAAGAAGCTGCATGAACGTGAGGTGCGCTTTAGGATGCTGTTCCCGGCCAAGCTTATAATCGAGACCTGTAACGGTGACAGGGCGTTTGACTGTCCCCGGAAAGCTAGAGCTTTCATAGACGCTATGCAGTAAGTACTGATGACGGATTTGTTTCTGTTCTCATTCTACGCACCCAAATGTTCAATTAAAGAGACTGGTGTGGACCCATGATCACGGCAGCGATGTGTGAGGGATCACGGCGAGTGGAGTTTCGCGGATCAGGCACGGACCGTCAGTCCTTCGATAGAGGGGCTTTTTTTTGGGGGTTGAAATGTGCAAAGTTCAGCTTCAGTTGCACATTTTTTTTTTTTCTTTTTAATTTCAAGGGGACTGGGGGTAGTTTCCACCACTGTGTAATGGTATTGCTATTGATGAATGGTTGCATGTTATTAATATGTGGGCAGTTATGTCCTCACATATAGGTTTAATGCGTCTCTCCACCTGGAATGTAAATGGGTTGGGGAACCCTGTTAAGAAGAAAAAAGTTATGACGATGCTCAAGAACAAAAACTATGATGTGGTGTTTCTTCAAGAAACACACATGTCAAAAGAGGAGTGTGAGAAGCTTTGTGCAGGATGGGTTGGACATGTTTTTTACAGTATAGGCTCGAGCAAGAGTAAGGGTGTTATAATTCTGGTAAACAAACATTTGCAGTTTAAATGTCTCAAGCAAATTAAGGATAATTCGGGTAGGATGATTATTGTACTGGCTGAAATACAGTCTCAAAAGCTGATCTTGGCTAACATATATGCACCTAACCTGGATGATCCAATGTTTTTCACTGATCTTGAAAGGAAATTGCGAGCGGCTGGGAATCACGCTGTTGTTTTGGGAGGGGATTTTAATTCTTTAATGGACCCAGCTCTCGACCACAGTGGGAAAGTGCTGCGTAAAGTGCCGAGAGCTGCCATAACATTACAGAGAATTTGCAAATCTTTAGGATTAATAGATATTTGGAGGATCATGAACCCCTCTGGTAGGGATTACACGTTTCTTTCACCAGTACACAAGATCTATAGCCGAATAGATTATTTTCTAATATCCAAAACACTCACTTCTTCTGTTAGGGGTTGCGAAATAGGGAATATTCTTATTTCTGACCATGCTTGGGTAAGCTTGGACCTATTACCCCAGAGCGAAAGAAGAAAATCTTACAGATGGCGGTTAAACTCATCCCTTCTGCAGGACCCAGTAAATGTTGAGTGGCTAAGGACAGAACTAAAGAATTACTTGGAGATTAATTGGCAATCTGTAGCAACGGCGGGTGTCGCGTGGGAGGCCCTAAAGGCTGTGATCAGAGGACGTATCATCCAACGTACCTCATACCATAAGAAAATTAAAACACAGGAGCTGCTAGAATTGGAAAGGGTAATTAAACAGGCTGAAACAGAGTTAAAGCATCAAATGACACAGGACGGTATGAGAAAATTGGTAAAGTTAAAATATCAGTATAATAATATATTATCACAGAAGGTTGAATTTGTTCTATTTAGGGCTAGACAAACATATTTTGAGTCAGGAGACAAAGCAGGGAAGTTGCTTGCCAGTTATATAAAGCAGAGGGAGATGGCCTCCACTATTCCTGCTGTGAGGTCACCAGCTGGAGACCTGCTTACTGCGACCGTAGATATTAATCAGGCCTTTAAAGAATTTTATAGTAATCTCTATAGTTCGACATCTACCTCGACTGAAGAAGAAATTTATAAGTTTATAGAACCACTTGGACTCCCAAAATTGACAGATGAACAGAGGGATTTTTTGGACCACGATATTACTATAGAAGAGATTAAAGAGGTGATACAGGCGTTACCATCAAGTAAAGCACCTGGGCCTGATGGTTTTACTGGGGAATTCTTTAGGAGCTTCGTAACGGAGCTGGCCCCACCTTTGCTAGAGGTGTATAAGGAGGCGCTAGAGGGGGGGGTGTTGCCACCAACTCTGAGACAGGCCCTTATTAGTCTAGTTCCTAAGAGAGGTAAAGATTTGGAGGAATGTAAGAATTGTCGTCCTATTTCATTAATGCAAATAGATGTTAAGATCATTTCAAAAATTTTAGCGAACTGATTAGACAGTGTTATTACATCACTGATTCACACTGACCAAGTGGGATTCATTCGCGGTCGTAGTTCCTCAGATAATATTAGACGTCTTATTGATGTCATGTGGTCGGTGGCTGATGCCCAATCCCCGGTTGCTGCAATCTCTTTAGACGCCGAAAAGGCGTTTGATATGGTCGAATGGAGATATTTATTTAAAATTTTAGAGGAGTTTGGATTTGGCAATACCTTTATAAGATGGATTCATGTATTATATAAGTTCCCAGAAGCAGCAGTGCAGACCAATGGGCTTGTTTCAGATTATTTTATGTTGGGGAGAGGTACTAGGCAGGGATCACCTCTATCCCCTTTGCTATTTTGCCTAGCCATTGAGCCTTTGGCAGCAGCTATACGTGGGGCGACTGATTTTCCAGGGGTCACGGTGGGTGGGAGGGTACATAAACTGATGCTTTACGCTGATGACATCTTATTACTGGTATCCGACCCTGGTAGATCTGTACCATGTCTTCTCGGAATTATAGACTTATTTTCAAAATTCTCCGGCTACAGGGTGAACTGGTCCAAGTCTGAGGCGCTCCCCTTAACAGCTTATTGCCCCTCCACTGACTTCCATACAGGCACATTTCAATGGCCTCAACAAGGCATCGTGTATTTGGGTATCCGTTTTCCTAGAGACCTAAAAGATTTGGTCAAAGTAAATGTTGACCCATTATTACAGAAAATTTCCTGTGATGTTGAAAGATGGGCAACTCTTAATCTGTCCATGGCAGGTAAAGTTAACGTTCTGAAGATGAACTGTGTTCCCAAACTTAATTATCTTATCCAATCCCTCCCTTTAGAAATTCCCCACTGTTATTTTAAAAGGTTTGACAGAATATCCAAGAGATTCATTTGGAATGGTAAACGTCCCCGCCTGAGCCACAGCAAGTTACAAAGACCAGCTGATAAAGGAGGCCTAGGGCTACCAAATATGTTATTTTACTATTATGCTTTTAATTTAAGGCACCTGGCCCACTGGTTTCTCCCTCCTGAAAGAGCCCCGCCGTGGTACTGCATGGAAAAGGCTGTAACGACTCCTCTGTCACCCAGGCAGGCCTTGTCTATTAAATTAAGTAAGGAAGCAAAAACACATCCAATAATCGCTCACCTTAAATTGATCTGGACAAGGGTTGCTCGAATATTCAGATTTGATCCCTATCTTAATATGTCTTCAAGTATTTGGTTAAATCCTAAATTAAGAATTGGTAAATTCCCCATTTATTGGAAGAGTTGGCATGAGAATGGAGTGCTCACATTGGGGGATTTGTATTGTGATGGTTCTTTAAAATCTTTTGGGGAATTGATGCGACAGTTCAGCATTCCTACATCCCATTTTTTTAGATACCTGCAACTTCGACATATGTTGGGAGAAGTTTATAGGTCCGCTGCATCGGTTCCCCACAACGCAGAGTTCCTAGATAAAATTTTAGAGAGATATGGAAAAGGACACGAGGCAGCTGTCTATTATTCTATGTTGATTCAGACTCTTGGCAATGGACCCATTGCAGCTCTGCAGAAGACATGGGAAAGGGATCTGAACTTAACATTTAGTGATGAGGTTTGGAACAGAATTTGTAAAAATATTAAAGTAGTTTCACGGGATGCAAAAGTACGACTTATTCAATTCAAAATTATACATCGTTTTTACTGGACTCCGTCCAGATTATTTAGATTAGGATTATTATCCACGTCAAATTGTTGGCGATGCAAGTCGGAGGAAGGAACTTTAATTCATGTTTTGTGGTCATGTCACAAAGTCCAACAATTCTGGACCAAAATTTATGATCATATTAGTGAAATTACAGAGATGCAAATTCCATTTAGTCCTAGATTGTTTGTTTTGAGTGATCATTCAGTTATAACAGGACAGGATAAACATATTATAAGTTTCGTCCAAACCAGTATTATGATAGGCAGGCAAATACTTCTTAGGGGATGGAAGACGGAGGGGATGCCCTCTCTGCAGGAATGGACTGTGGAGATGGCACGAGTTGCAGCATTTGAAAAAATCTCATTCAAACGCATGGGTAGACTGGATTTATATGAAGCAAAGTGGGGCAAATACTTAACCTTTATAGGAGGCCTCTGAAAGTGTGTTTATAGTGGAGAGACGCAAGTTCTTCAGTTAATTGTGTATAAATATATACTGTGCTTCATCTTATCTTTGTATGTATTTTATTTTGTTTGTAATAGTTGAACATGATGGAGCATGGGGGTAATGTTGATAACCAGAAAAGGATCAGCACAGAAGGTGGCGTTTGTTTGGGGGTGGGGGTTGGCGGGGTGGGTTTTCGTTACTGTTGTATAATAAAAATGGAAAATAAAAACTGTTAATCACAAAAAAAAAGATAATTAGACTCTGCTGTTGCTATGTAATAACTCAGTGTGTTTGGGTTCCTTACATGTGTGTTTACATACACTAAGATCAAGTAAGCATGTTTGTGCTTAGCCACTTGAATGTTCACTTTCAATTACTGTAATGTGATTTTTTTTCTTTCTTTCTTTCTTTCTTTCTTTCTTTCTATGAACATTTATCCTATAGATAAATAAAAACTCCCTTTATCGAAGGGTTTGATGTGCTTACTACATGTGTGATAAATTAGAAGCTGACGAGGACTCCAGGAAAAGATATTAGACCATAATCAAGCTCTAAGTATTAGCCCATAATCAAGTTCTCAGTATTAGACCATAATCAAGCTCTCAGTATTAGGCTGAG
This sequence comes from Brachyhypopomus gauderio, assembly GCF_052324685.1. Classification (NCBI taxonomy): domain Eukaryota; kingdom Metazoa; phylum Chordata; class Actinopteri; order Gymnotiformes; family Hypopomidae; genus Brachyhypopomus; species Brachyhypopomus gauderio. The sequence continues at coordinate 11,222,652 of NC_135227.1, forward strand.
ATCTGCAGAGCCACTTTATTCTCTGTATGTGTCAGCTAGGGACAGGAGGGTAAACTGTAAAAACGCTACCATATGCTTTTACACATAATGATGTGATTTCACAGCTTTGGATAATCATAGTATGAAGAAAGGAATTAAATATTTCTGCCCTAGACAGGGGGAAGTTGAACTTGGGCCTAGGAATAGCACATAGTGTTCTTAGCCACTCTTAGCCACCTATCACTGAGATGCAATTATGAATGTGTACACGTAAGAGAACAATGAGGATCTATAATGATTTTGTGTCTCTGATAAATACTAATTTCCCTCACATCAGACCGAGTGCTATTTGCTCAATATAAAATTGGCTATAGCAGGTGTAGCAAAAATAAACTAGATTTTGCTTTTTGCAATTTGCATTTAGTAGGAAACGCACCACTGCCCAAACTAACTCCCCACTTCCTGCTTAATGAATTAGTAGAACTATGGCCAAAGCACTTACATAAACCCATGTAACAAAATTACATTCTAATTTATAGAAGTGCTAGTTATACAAATATGGACATTTCTTGCCTTATATATATAGTTATATTTTTCTGCAGTATTTCTGACCTCCAGTCTTTTATTAACCTTGTAACACCGATGTAACATCTATGGCATGATGCACTAACACTATAGGTATAGAATCATACATCTTCCCAGTTCAGACATTTCTGAGATACCCCTCTGAGGAATCACATTTCCTCTTCGATCTGCTACTGTAGATAAGGTAGTAAATGTGAATTAAGAGAGAGAGAAGGAAGTAATGTAAGGGGCTGTGCCAGGAACAGTGGGAGCCTTCTGGGCTGAGCGGAACGGTGGGAGCCTTCTGGGCTGAGCGGAACGGTGGGAGCCTTCTGGGCTGAGTGGAAACATCCTCCAGTGTGCCTGATTCTTTGTCCAGTCTGCCTCCATCGGTTCAGTGTGTGAACACAGGGCTATTGTGTCTCACTCCAGCAATACTGGTGACCAGATTTTCTCTCACTGTGTTCAGAAGGCACGTGGGGATACCAAGGTCCACCACAACCTGGACACTGAAGGCACTCTTGTCGCTGATAAACAAGGGGGCGTATTAGAAGCATTCTGCAGGTTTCTCTTCACTGTGTTTATGGGGTGTTTTCAGCATATGGTTTCGTGCTCACAAACTCTTGAGCATGGTGAAGTGGTTAACACAATGCTTGTGGCATCCTCATGTGTGCTGTAATGGGTTCAAAAGACAGGTGCAGGAGGCTCCATTATTCCGGTACATAACAGTTTGGTGACCCAGTTTAAGACAAAGTTATTTTTCTTTCTTCTGAAATGGGCACTGGATGTGGACAACAAGCCTTAAGATGTCATAGAGTAGAAGTTATAGTGCACAAACTACAAAACAAACTACAGGATTAACCAGAGTGGATGAGCAGCCCTCATTTCATCAGTGCTTTCAGAGGTCAGGTGGCCGTCAGCTTTATAATACACTCTCTGTCTCAGTTAGCACTGACGAAGGAGAGCTCTGTATAACATACATGCAATCTGCACCATTAATGCTTTATTTCCTTTAGCTCTATTCTTCCACCACAGCATATACTAAAACATATGGAAACATTTGGCAAAGTGCCTTCTCTTCTGGACTGAATTCACATGCAAATTATCTCACCAAATTACATGTGCTCCCAGCGTTAGAGATGGGCAAAGCAAAATAGGAAAATTCGATCACTGTCAGAAGGGAGCAGACCACAGTAAGAAAACACGATAATTGCTCCAGCTGCATTGATTTAAAGGTGCACAAGCTTCCGGACGTCCTCCACGGTTACACCTCCCACATCTTCATATCAAACTGGCCCAGTTTCACCACCATCTGTAAACAGAACAGCAACTCTCCAAGAAAGCATTTAACAAATTTGGGGGTAAGACCAACATGTTCTCACGGGAAGGATAAACAACACAGGCAGCAAATAAACAGCAGTTATATGACCCCCGTCTTTAGGAGCCAATGAACACATTTTAGAGCGCACTGCCATGGGCGAGGACGGCAGGTTCTTCCTCAGCTTCGTACCTCGAGTAAGAGGGTGTTGCACTTTTTTGCCTGTAATTTGTTTGTAAATTTGAACAGATCACTAGGCCCTGTAATGACCTTCTACAATAACATACTCCCACAAAGTGCAATCGACAATTCTCTACTTGCAGGTCTTCCTCTACGGGTCATCAGACCTCTACAACTAATTCAGAATGCTGCAGCACGACTGGTCTTCAATCTCCCCAAGTTCTTACATGTGACTCCTCTGCTATGCTCTCTTCACTGGCTTCCAGTAGCGGCACGCATCAGATATAAAACCTTGATGTTTACTTACAAAGTCAAAAATGGACTGGCCCCTCCCTACATGATGTCCATGGTCAAAAGCCGAACAGCGAACACTCAGAACCTCAAGCTTGGCTCGACTCGAAACTCCATGCTTAAAGTCTCATGGAAGACAAAGCTCCAGACTATTCTCTGTCCTGGCTCCAAGATGGTGGAACGATCTTCCATTAGCTGCTAGGACTGCAGAGTCTATTGCTATCTTCAAGCGTAGACTGAATACCCACCTGTTTGTTGAGTTCTTACCAGAGCACTAACTCAGCTGATACCACTTGCCGTTGTTCTTTAAATTGTATGTCTGTCTATGGTCATTTGTGCTTCTTTGCAAATGTCTAACTTGCAAAACACTAGGTAATGACATTGACTCCTGTAGTTTAGTAGTAGTCTGACTCAATGGTATCTTGAATTCTGGCCCATCCATACTATTTCCTAGGATGAATTCTGTGATCGGATGCAAAGCACTTTGTAAGTCGCTCTGGATAAGAGCGTCTGCTAAATGCCGTAAATGTAAATGTAAATTACAATTCACAATTTCAGGGTGTAAGTGGATCATATCTGAACTGTTTTGCCTTGATGTGATATGAACTGCTGTGAATAAGCAGATATTTGCCAGTGTGTGTGATCTGTGGCTATGTGACCACAATATGAAAATATATTTAAATGGATGAGGTTTTTTTTGTCCATCATGCATCAGAGGACAGGTGCAGATCGATGGCCATACCCTGACCACACACACACACACACACACACACACACACACACACACACACACACACACACACACACACACACAAACACACACAAACACACACACAAGCACAACATCCTTCTGCTCACAAGTGCCAGCAGGATCAACAGCTCTTTCCTTCTTTAAGCTTCTTGCTGAGAAACTGTTGGAAAGCTCAAAGCTTGTAGTTCTGCTCAGCCTTTTTTACACCACTTCCTAGATGTACACAGAGAGACACTGTGATATTATTTGACCATTATTGTAGCACATGTAGGTATGTGCTTCATGCATGCAGTGATACTATTTTTGTGAGTGTGCACGTTGGTCCTTTCAGGACAAAGGTTAGTCTACACACACGCATGAACATACAAGGCAAAAAAGACTGAATCTTAGCATAACAGAATGTTGGTTGACGAAAACCAGTGTGGTTAGGTCCTCGCCAAAGGTGTCAGACCCGTTTATAGTAGAAATGGAATAATCTTCCTGTCAGTGTTTGGGACTCTGGTTGAAGGTTGAAAAAAAGGTTGTTGAAGCCTTTTTGTATAGCAGTCATTTCGTTGACCACCTCTTGTCTTAGGTAAAGGTAATAAACAATCAATTATTTTTGATAGTGTATTGATGCATCACAGTACAAAGCTGTGTCAAAATCTTGCAGCAAAATTTAAATCAGAAACCAAATAAAATGTTTAATGTTTAATGATTTTCACAGATGAAAGATTCAAGTTTAAACAAGAAGAGTTGATAATGTAATCAAACCTTTTCCCATGAAATGTTCAACCATTCAGTGCCTTGTCAGAGTGCATGTGGTGTTTATAAAAAATATAAACAAAATTCTTTGCTCTATTTTTTTTTCAAAGGCTTGAACAAAACAGGCCTTCAGAAACTACTTCAGAAAACAGCATCTTAGTGATGGTGAGTTTGCATTCATGGTTCTGATATGCTTGTAGAGTAATGACAACAAATCTCAATAATAGCTTCTGAAAATGTTTGTGTACTTTCTACACTTTGGTCATAAAATGTGCTTTTTGCCATCACACAGCTAGGTAACTGCAAACCATGTACACTCTAGCCCAAATCTTCAAATCCTAGTAGATATCCTGTAAATAGATGATTTTAGCAGGACCCTGTACCACATGAAACAACGAACAGGCCTCTGCCAGATTTTCTAATACTCCTTACACTAACGTCCCTGCAAGGTGGGTGTCACAGGCTTCACAGTGGAGGTGATAGCTAACGTTTGCTGACAACTATGACCTGCTACCATCCCCCAGCAGGGCTTGTCTTCACAGCACCCTGCAACTTCGCTTATGTTTTTGAAGCCGCCCCCCCTGGACGTACGGAATGACAATCACACATCATTTGGCTGGATAGCATAGCGAGGGGGCACTCTGGACCCGTGGGCGGCGACCCGTGCGATGGTGTGGAGTGTTAGTTATGTGCCTCTCTGTTCGGGGGGCCTGCAGACAGTCCACTTCCGTCTACCGGAGCTGTCGGATGACTTAGTGCTGCTGCTGGTGTTCTCAGAGGCTCCGTGTGGAATCAGAGCGAGCGGGTTCGCAAGCGTGTGGAAGGAACACAGCACTGCAGGACTCTCTGCAGAACAAAAGCCCTCACTCACAGACCTCAGATGGAAACATGCGCCCTACTTACACACTCCAGCCCTGATGCAGGGACTGTGCTAATGTGGCCAGAGGCTGGTGTGTGCTTTTCACACTTCGCCTGCTAAAATTTTCCTTCAACACAGCTAGGGCTCATTCCCACCAGGCATAAAAAATAACAACATATCAGCTTCTGAAAAGCTGGGAAGGCATTTTCATCAGTTGGTGCATCTAGAATGGATTTCTCTTTTGCACGTCACTGACTTTTGCTGCTAAAAAGGCCCAGCACATTAGAGCATTAAGTCTTTTGAATGATCAGTGTATTGGTAACAAGCCAAAATAAAATTAATGCTTTCACATGTTGTAAATTTTAATAAAAATCCATTCTCCAAGTAAGAAGTTGAACTTGCATATGCAAATACATTTCAGCAAAAGGTATGAAACCATGTATTAAAAAAAAAAAAAACCTTTGACTCCATTTTGCATGAATAAAAACTGCTAGTTATATTTTTCTGCAGTATTTCTGACCTCCAGTCTTTTATTAACCTTGTAACACTGATGTAACATCTATGGCATGATGCACTAAGACTAAGATCTAAATGTGGTTGATATGATAACATGGTGATAATAAAGATATGAATGTGATTATTTAATAACATTTGGGATCTACAGCAAAATGCACAACAACACCATAGAGAAACAGTAGCAAAGTGCTTTTCTGTGGAAGCCAGTCAACTATCATAACCACTTGTTTGTTTGACTTTTGGCATCCAAATGTCTGTCTAAACATTTGCAAAAAAATATATTGGAACCATCACAGGTATTCAGGTCTATGCATTCTTGCTGGCTTGTTAAGAAAAGATCAGAGAAGCTGGTGTGCGCTGCTGCTGGTGTGACGCGTGTGGTTGTTTAACGGCTGTTTTCGTGCATGCTGCTCCTGCTCGGGTCTTGGCTGCGGTGGCCTTTTCCATCCCTGAGCTCATGCATAAAAACAGGGTCTGCAAAGGAGGACATTGCATTCAGATTCCCTCATTGTTTAGTTATGAAGCTCCCTGTCAGTGAGAAAAAAGCATCTTAAGCAGAAATGTTGATTTTAGAAACCATATTTCAGTTATGAGAAGCAAGTCTGCTCTGAGGTATTTAAAGGAGAACTGGGGCTGGTTATGCAGTGTGGAGATCTCATCTTGTCTGTGATGGCTTGATCAGCTGGAGTGTGTGTGTGTGTGTGTGTGTGTGTGTGTGTGTGTGTGTGTGTGTGTGTGTGTGTGTGTGTGTGTGTGTGTGTGTGTGCGTGTGTGCGTGCGTGTGTGTGTGTGTGTGCGTGTGTGTGTGTGCGCGCGTGTGTGTGTGTGTGTGTGCATGTGTGTGTGCGTGCGTGTGTGTGTGTGTGTGTGTGCGCACGCGTGTGTGTGTGCGCGCGTGTGTGCGTGTGTGTGCATGCATGCATGTGTGTGTGCGTGTGTGTGTGTGTGTGTGTGAGTGAACAGAAGCAGCGCCTGGGCTTTCTCCCCCGTCTGCTGCCTCCACACTAAGGACGGATGCCCGCGTCCTCATGACGGATGTGGCTCTTTGCTCATTACAACAGTAGCAGCAAGGGTACAGTGTACAGGGGGTATATGAAAACATGGAGGTCAGATCTGGGATCTGTTCGACAGCCACATGCACCGAGGACACACAGGTCAGCAGAAGCCAGCCAGGCCTGGCATACATTTCTGAACATCTCCCTCTTTCCCTCTGTGTGGGTGCGTGAGATGCACATGAGTGCACGTGAGTGCACGTGAGGTGCACTTGAGTACACGTGACAACAGCAGAGGCCTGGTGATACTCTTCCTGAAGCCAAAGTTCCCCTCTGTCTGCCTGGCTGGGTGTCTCACAATTTAAGAGTGTCTGACTTTATCAACCGAATGTCCTTGGCAGGCCTCGCTGTCCTGTCACCATAAGCTTTTCAGGAATCCAAATAAAATGGCTCACAGGCGGTTAATCAAGTTTCTGATCTATTTTGGGCCTAAGGTGCAAGCTGCCGTGTCATGTGCTGGCATCACCATGGTGACCGTCCTTTCTCCCAATTGTCTTGTCTAGATGTGATTCTCTTCATCTCAGACTTTCACGACACAAATGGTCGCCAGATCCTCATCAAACTTTCATGTGGTGAAAACAACACCACTGCATTCCTTCCAAAAACATACTCACATTTAACACATCACTGTTTACAGCTTGGCTTTCACACTGAGAGAGTCTGACACTAAGCTCTCACTCAGCCCTGAATCAGAATGAAAATTCGTGTGTGTGAAAAAATACTTCTGTGTCATCTTATGAATTCCCCTGAAGACGAAGATATTTGACAATTTATATGCTCACAGCTTACTGTTGCAGTATCATTTGACGGATACTAATACATACAGATACTACAGAATTTACAGAAACTTACATATATTACAGAAAATACGGATGCATACAGAATACATTTTCAGAATGTGTAAAATGCTTATTTGCACAGACATGGTCTAATGAGATGTTTTTAGAGTGTTAATACGAGCTTTTTATACTGTTACTATAGTAACATCCTGACATGTCTATCACTCACTTTAAGGCTACAATGTGTGTATCTTCTAAAGGTAATTTGCATGTGTTCTCTTAATTCAAATACACAATCTTGCAGCTGCAACTTTCCAAGATTTCTTTTAATGATAACTCCACCTCCCATAACTCCATCTCCCATAACTCCACCTCGAAATGATGTCATTCCAGCTCATGCCACTACCATCTTGGTTAATTAGCAGAAGTTTAGAGATTCATATTTACACACTGATATGTGTGACACGTATTGGACCATTTGTATTTGCGGTAAGAACATGAATTAGATTTTGCATGTACTTGAACCCTTAGTGCAGAAATAGGAACTGTGACCTGTGAATAAAGCTTTTGAATAATTGATTATTGATTATTCAGACACTATGCCACGAGTTGCATTTCATTATTGGTACACAACATGTACATGCTAATAAGCAACTTACATCACCTTTTGAGCGATGCAGTTTACATAATGTTCCAATACATGGTATTCTTAAAATCAAATATGTATTCATAATGTTATATATGTATTCATAAAATCGTATTTGTATTCATAATGTTATATATGTATTCATAATTTCATGTTTTGCTTGTGTATTTATAATATCATGCACACAAGTTGGCTGAGCTGAAGTTTGTGCATCTATGCCAGTGCAGTGATTCTTCTTGGCCAGTATCACTGCATCCTACATGGAGGAGTGGAAGAAATGAACAAAGGTTTTATTTAGAGAGACGCGGCTCTGGGAGACAATGACGAGAACCCTCAAACACGTGGGCTTGCGCTCAAACACCTATAATTCACCCTGCAGCAAAGCACAGGCCAGCGTGCTGACAGCAGCAGAGGGGTCAAAGCACGCAGCCATGTGCAGTGCGTGTGGGGCTGGGGTGATCTGCAGTGCGTGTGGGGCTGGGGTGATCTGCAGTGCGTGTGGGGCTGGGGTGATCTGCAGTGCGTGTGGGGCTGGGGTTATCTGCAGTGCGTGTGGGGCTGGGGTGATCTGCAGTGCGTGTGGGGCTGGGGTGATCTGCAGTGCGTGTGGGGCTGGGGTGATCTGCAGTGCGTGTGGGGCTGGGGTGATCTGCAGTGCGTGTGGGGCTGGGGTTATCTGCAGTGCGTGTGGGGCTGGGGTGATCTGCAGTGCGTGTGGGGCTGGGGTGATCTGCAGTGCGTTCTCCAGGGCACAAACCAGAAAAAAATAAAACACCACTTATCCATTTATTAAAATGACTGACAAATGTAAGCTTCAGTCTAACGGCTCGTTTCTTTGTTACACTGTAATGTACACGTAAGGGATATTTAGGATGCAGTAAATGGACTAACCTACCTACATTTCCTATTCCCTCCTACAGACCATGACAGCAAGTCATATCTAAATGCCTGGAAAATAAAGAAATACCTAATATGTGGTTGGTCCTCTGCTGCTAAGCAACAAATACAACAGTACCAGCTGTTGCCCAGTCTGTGTCAAATACAGTCATCAATCATCAGAAGTCTTTTGTTGTTGTTCACAGGACATTTTGTCATATACATCCCTATAACAGTCCAAACCATTTCCCAGGATGTCAAAAACAAGTGACACACAAAGATATATCTTCATAATATTGGTGTCTTAAACCTGTCAAAGCAGCAGCCTGAGACAATATTATGAATTCCAATTGTAGGCAATACTTTTTGCTGTTTCTTGGGAATATGTCACTCACTAGATCACACAAAAATACTTTAGTTTAATGAATAAGTTAATTGCTTTGTAAAATTGTATGACTGCAGTAAAATATTTTTGACATGTTTTACCTCTTTGCGCAATTATGATTTTTTAAACTGTTTTGTTATAGTCGCATGTGTCAGTATTTTCCACTGACCATGAATTTATGCATGTATGCACTTCTAGAACGTTTCCATCTTTCCACTGGAGAGAAAATCTGAGCAAACAGGGAGATGTACATTGTTTATAGTGTATCTGTCACGGTACGGAGGCCCCCTGCCGGCTGTCTCCACCAGCCTCAGTCAGCCCCCGTCAGCCTCCGTCAGCAGCGGCAGTGTTTGTGTTGTCTTGTCTGTTGTGTGTACGCCCCTCGGGTGGGTGGTACTAATTGAGTTCACCACCTGACAGTTGTTTGTCTTTGTCCATTTATGTAGTATGTTTTTATCAGCCCATCGCTGCTTATTTTTTCTTATTTTGTAACTGAGGAGGCTCTATTCCTGAGATGTGAGCCACTCCAGGCTGTCACTTTAATACCCACACACAGGACACTGCACACTCAGTAAATCCACAGTATCAAAGCACTTAAATCCAATAAAATAAGAATAGTCTCAACAAGTATTTGTGCAGAAAAAAGTGTGTAGAAAAAAGGCAACATTGTATTGTGTAGACCAAATAAGAACATGAAACGAATAAATACAATCTCATTGTTCAGGAAGCAGCTAGAAGTGTAGAGGCCCTAGCAGGCCAGGATGTGAAGCCCTGGAGATACACACCTGTGGGGTTAGGGAGGAGAAGGAGGGAGCAGGCAACAGACTGAACTGATGACTGGGACTGGGCAGATGATTGCGACTGAGGGAGTGGTAGAGGACAGTGATTTGACAGGAACTTCAGTGTGTGTGTGTGTGTGTGTGTTGCTGGCAGGCATAATGTCACAGACTGCAGCAATTTTTTACTTTTGTATTTAGTGTATAACATGCAAAGTTTGATATATATATATATATATATAGTTTTGCATTTTTATGTGCCTGATAAAAATAGTTTAGTCTGGCGATACAAGTTGTGGCAACAGGATTTCGATTCTCCTGCTATTATTGACGTGAATATTTTATAATCAACAGGAGAGACAGGTCTGGATGACCCAAAATTTATCTTTGCTCTGATATAAAATACATAAATACTGATATAATGTGACTGATAGTATTAATACTGATAGTATTTATGCAAAGATGCCATAACTTTGTCAGAACGTCCCACTTTTGTATCAGCTAGTTATATGTTGGCAGGGAACCTGACAGTAGTTTTTAGTGAACCTTCCTATTACAAGTGACTTATTAGGTATGACAGCTGCTATTGTTCAGTAGTAGCCTCCTATTAATGGCTAATGTTCTTGCTAAACTTTCCAATTAATTAGCATTATAAATAACAGAAACTTTCTCAATAAATAAAATTTAAAAATTAATTGAAGGTAAACCCCCCTGTGCTTCCTCTCCTTTTAATGTCTAACTTTTTTATTATACCATTTCTCCCGTTTTTTAGTGGCCATTAAGACTCGGAATGTCCGTAGAAAATCATCACCAGTCTAAAGTGAATGACAGGTGGCCTCTGACTGGATACCAGCACCATTCATCTTTATTGTTTTCATCATATTTCCATTGATTCCACTGGATATTATCCATTGATTCCACTGGATATATTGAGGCCTCCTCCATACAGGGATCCAAAGTGTTTTATGTGTGTTTGAAATGGTTCAAACTGGACTGACCAAGTAACCAAGAGAGAATTTAAGCCTTGGCTGTTCTTTTTTGTGCATGTTGTGGTGACGTGTGTGTGTGCAGATAATTGTGGAAAAGGCTTGCTGTTTTTTAATTTTATGCTTGCAAATGTTTTATTTGGGGCTATTTTCCTGGCGTTGTGGGTTAACTGGCACAGGGGCTTCAGAGCCCAGTGGGCAGTGTTTGTCTGAGGGGCCTGAGGACACATGCATCTTTGTTTTATTAATTTAGTCAACAAAAACTATCTATTGTAAGAAAACCAAACTTACATGGAGTGGCTCCCACCTTCTGACCTATACATAACAAGTTTTGTTCATGTTGAAAAATGTGTGGGCATGCCCTCTTCCCAGTGTAAAACTCTTTGCACAAGAGTGACAAGGACGCTTAGTCACTTTCAGCAGACAGCAGACTACAGGCTACTGATCCAAGCCTAGCTTGCTCACAGAACAGCACCAACACCAGGGACAGCTTGAAGAGCAAAGCAGAGTTGTCTCGCTGTAGGACGGTTGCTTCCCTGCACCGTCTACGAATTCTACAAATTACAAATCGACATCTCTCATCATGCCCATGAAACAGCTGAGGAACATTCCTGTTCAGAACAGCCACTACAATAGAGACCACATGAACCCTACTGGACTTTTACAATAGTCCATTCACAACAGACCTCCAGGTGGTAGCTGAGCTCCAGAGGGAAAGCCCCTCTCCCTGACATCGAGACGACTCTCAGTGTGTGCACACAGGTAAGTAGGTCGTTATGACCCAGCTGCTGGAGTTTACATATCAAGTTTGTCATTCAGGGACAATTCTGCTCTTCATACAGCAGCTAGATAAAGACAAAGTATTCTAAATGTCCTCATGAGAAAAAATGAGGAATAAAATCCCCCCCCCCCCCCCCCTTGCGCTTGGTTAGACCTCAGAGAAGCAGCTCTTGCATTCAGTTCTTGTTCTTCATCTTGTTCTCCAAGTGTTGCTGTTCACTGCTGACTCAGCACAACTGTATTCACTGATGCCAAAGTAAATCAAAGCTGTTAGCAGACCAACGTATTCAGCTGTAAGACTCAGGGGTGAATTTGCCATCAAAGGTTGGTTCTGATGAGTCATTTGTTTGTTTGAGCATATACACAGATCTCCACCTTGTATTAACCTCTGTCTGGATTTTGCTAGGTGTTCTTTTTGACCTTAGTAAATATAAGAAACTGTTAAAGAAAACAAGCCATTATATGGCTTATTCTGAACATAGAAATCAGAAACAAACAACAAAAAATTAGAAATTAGTAGCTTGTATATGTTGATATAGTTTTAGGTCTTCCCAGGGTTCAAGTGTGTTTGCAAAGGTTCAAACTGGATTGACCAAGTGACCAAGAGGGAATTTAAGCCTTGGTTGTAGTTTATGGAACATGAAGACAGTCACGTAGAATTCTTCACAACGCTGGCTGTTAATACTCATGTTTGACAGTATGCGGTTGTCATCTTTACAGTAACGTCTCCTGTTCTTACTTCTTCCAACTTTCTGTGGTTCTGGGGTATCCTCATGTAGCCCATACCTTATATTTCCAGTCAGAAGGTGAGTCTGTCTACAGTGATGGGAGCAGATGGAATCCTACATGTAAACAGTCTACTTTCAACTGTCTGCGGTTAAGAAAGGAGAAATCACAGTACATCTTATTCAGAAGCTGCCTATTATCATTAGTAGGTATGACACCATGTTTTGACCTTCCAGAAGGTTGGAGTAATGTTCAGGAATGCTCTTATTTAAATGGATGTCCATCCAGCAGAATAAAATGACAACATAATGACTCTCAGTAACTACTGATTCACATTTTACATTTACTTATTTTTTTTATACTTACTTTACTTTCTTATTATTTTACTACGTTTTCAACTTTTAAGACCACAACTTAAAAAGTACATTTGGAAGAAGCTGCATACATACTTTCCTTTCCTAAAATCATTTACTCTTTCCCAGTAATAAGATCTGCCTGCTCCTCGGACACCTCCCAATTTCTGCCTCTTGATAACTATGCTGGACTGGACTGACCGAATACGGAAAGCGTCTGCATTCTGAATTCCAAATGCGACGTCCCGTTGCCAGTTCCTAAAGCTCAATATGGCCACTTGCATTTGGATCCAACCTGTCTCTGGTGTTTACATACACTACACATACGAGCTGGCCATTGGCACTGAAATTTCAGGTTCAGATATGACAAAGGCGTATTTCTAAACTGTGCTGTGTTTTACTGATCAAGATGTGTTGGGCCTCGTAGTTTGACCATTTATTTTGATCATGGTAGAGATGTGTTTCAGTCATCACTCTGGGTTCCTCTCAGGGATAACACACCTGTTTTCATTAACTTTGACTGGTGTTTGGTGGTGACCAACATGTCTTTTGATCACGAGTCTCTAACCACTTGAGTCAGACAAACAGAAGGCAGATGAGCAGGGTTGACATTCCATTCTAGCAAACTCATTTCCTTCAATGGAAGCCAAGGAGTTCAGCTTAATTGCCTGACATGTTTAGACCTCATACTGTGAAGAATTTAATATATTGAACGTGTGAAGTTTGGTCTATGAATTTATTACTATTCCATATATAAGAACCCCATTGCTGACATAAGCTGTGATGTTTATGCATCGTGTGATCAAGCTGTGATGATTAGTTAGTTCATTTGTCCTTATATTCTATATTTCTTTAGTGGTATCTTGGCTCACTACTCCGTGGTGTGCTTGCAGTGCATTTTTAATAGCATCACGTGGACTGGGTTAAGAGTTCTGCCACAATGTTGATACTGTCTTATTCAAATTACACCAGGAGTGTAAGGAGAGAGATGGTTTCCTTTGTCCCATTAATCATACTAATGTGTAATCACATCTTCCCTACTATCCCTGCACACATGGGGGAAGGGGTTCCTGAGTTATTCTGGTTCCTAAAGAAAAGAAAACAGAGAATACAATAACTTTCTCTGTTTTAGTGGCTTCCTTCACAGGTCCCTTCTGAAAACGGAACAAAAAAAGGTGCCAGGAAAACAATCTTAAAAAGAGGTTCCACTCTTAAGCATGTCTTGCTTAAACATTTTGTCCATCTCCAGGTGGGTTCAATCTTCTATGAATGTAATAAATGTTCACTGGCCACTGTTGTGAAACATGGATCCAACAATCAGTGTCTGGTTTCCTTCTCCCCTTGCAGCACAAAGCCTCATTGTTGAACAATAGAAGAAATATCTCTATGATAGTGACTGTATTGGGTTTTGAAAATGGAGATCTTATTTCATCAAGAATCCAAGCTCAATACCACAAAGTTTTTTTTGTTTGTTTGTTTTTTTACCATATTGTATATAAATGCATTTGCAAATCTGACATGGTAGCAGGAGTCACAGGAGCAGGATGCGAGTGTGTCTGGCTGTTACTGTAGTCCATACTGAGTGTATGAAGAGATGCAAAGATCAAATGGAACAGGAGACCTCAAAACCAGGGCCTATACACAAATTAGTTAGTAGCATGAATTGAAATAACAGTAAATATTGTGGCATTCATTATTCATATACAGTATGTGACAGAATTACATGGATTTACAATATTCTTGCATGACATGGAATGATCTTTATTTAGACTCAGCAAGTGTTAGAAACATCTATTCTTACACGATGTGCTGACAGAATTTCATTAGTGCTAAGTGTTTAGTTATGTTCACCATACCTTATTAGAAACATTTATATATTACAGGCTCACTTAAGTGATGTTGTCATATCCTCCAAATATTTATCAATGGTCAGTCTTGGGAACTGTGGCCTGGTTATTTTTGATTGCCAGATCATACTCAACCTTCACATGTAAAACCTCCAGAAAAACAGCTGTGCCTGCTGCACTCTTTACCAGCACACACTCAGCATGTGTTGAGAATGGCTCAAATAATATCTGGTCAGCAATAGGGCCACTGACGAATAGGGGAGAGGACTGTCAATCTAAGCATTACAACAAAAGCATTACAAAAAACTGTAGTTTCTAATTAGAAATCTATCAAATATGTAACATATATTGGACATATAAAGTGGATAGTAACTGACGCGTTTATTGAGGTTTAGGCCACATAATTACTACTATTAAATTTAAGTTAGTTAAATCAAGGCAGCTCATAATGTAATCAGTGAACTGCAATACAGCAGCATTATTATTAATCACAAAGCATGCTGGGAGGTTTGCGACTACACTGTGACACAGACTGTTCTCAGAGACAAAGTCCAGGAGGTCACGGGTGTTCGGGAAGGCTCAGACTCATACGTCTACATGTCAGTTCTCATTTACAGTGGTCAGTTCAGACAGTGTAGTGTGAGCACATCAGGGCTGCCTTTGCTAAAGTGTTTGCAGATGACAGCCTGTATCATAAGCAGCACGGGTATGTTGCATGTCAACATTTTTACATTGACACTCCAGACATGTAGTGTGCCTTCCAAAATCATATTTATTTAATTCCATGACTGGTACAAACAATAAATTGCTTCGTCTCCTGGATTACCGGCCGAACGACATGAATTTGTGTGATCACCAAGGATTGAAATGTTTCTTGGATGTCTCGTGTGTCTGCTACCAAGGGCCAAGTAATTATCCACAAATCAGCCACGCTATAAAGCCACATCATTAAGAACAGCCTTGCTGTTTTCTCCTCGAATCAGCGTCTAACAACCTGGCTCATGTTTCATTTATTTTCCTTCGCTCGTGTGAGCATGTGTAGATGTGCAACGTTCTAGGCACACTTAAACCCGAGACATGGGTCCCGGGCCATTTGGGGAGCCCAATGCTCGGAAAAAGGACAGACAGTGAGCGTGGGTAGCCCACCCCCACCTCATGGGAGAACAGGCCGAGACTCCTCAAAGACGGCATTACCGAACGTGTGTGGCTCAGACGCAGTTTCCGACAGACCCTGATCCCAGCAGTACTCCCTCTGGGTGACCTCAGCCCCAACCCAGAGCGCTCTATTAGACAAACAATGTCCGATTGTTAGGCCACGGCCTGACAAACCCCAGCTTGTTCCTATGGCAACACATGGGACAAAATAGGCTCAATACATTCCGGACATTCCCAGGGAGCATTATCGACAAATCCTAAGTTCAAGGTTCGAGCCAGACCTACTTAACTCATGCTGGTTACGTAATGAATGTCTTTCCCCGCCCCACTCTCAGCTGTCCTATCACACTGTGTATTTACCAGAAGTGCAGATGGTTGCAACCATATATGGACTTCAGATTTGGCACCCTTTTCAGTCTGTGTAAACCCATGGCTTTATATCTGTGGCAATATTTCCACTATTTTCAAGTAGGAGACTTTCCTTTTAGTAAAAAAGTGAACATGCACAAAAAAGAGGTTCTTATCTATAGTGGGTAATTCATGGTAATGTCCAGAAAGGAAAATGTTAGTTGAGCACTTTAGTTAAAGATGTGTTAGTAATTATTTCAATGTTTGATGTTTAAATGTTTTTGGCAATACACAACATATTTTAATTGAAAACGAATCTGTATAATTTAAAATCTTATCATTTAAGAAGTTGCGTGTAGTAGTAATTTTGAAAGCAATTATAACAAGTGTCAGTGACCTCTAGACACATTAATTTAAAAGTAATCTGATCCTGACATTGTTGAGAAGAAAAAACTCTTAAGTGAGAATGTCCACAAGATCCCTATAGGTACATGTTTGTCGTGTATAACCTTGTGTGTTCATTCTGCATTTGGGATGTGCACTGCAACTGCACCAGACTACTGTACACCAGCTTTATGTTAAACAGACCCTTACTGAATAACATCTGTCCTGTAACCATGGAACTATAAAATCTATGAGCCACATCATTCTTTCTTATAGTCCCTCACCATATAAAATATTTGTATTGACCTTCCTCTCATAACACCCATATTAGGCTGCTTAGTTTAACTCTGAGTCACCGATCTGATCAGATAACAGCCACGCTTGGACATTATCCACCCTTCTTATGCCCCTGTCTTTCAAACATATTCCCAACACTGAGAACCTCCTACTCACTTCAGACATCCAGAGGGCTGGCAGTACCTCCACTGTGGCCCGCGCAGCCCCGGGTTGTGTTAGACTTGGAATGCGGGTGAGAGTGAGAGTGAGAGAGCCCTCCGAGTCTCGTCCCCCCGAGGCAGTGACTCACCGACCCAGCAGCTGGGTCCTCTCAGCCACCGTATCTCTCACACCTACATGGGGTTGACCTTCCCACGCACATGACGGCACCCCGCCTTCCGTCTCTTCCTTTTATAGACGTCCGTGCTGAGCGGAAGGGTAGCCTTTTCTTTTGGGTGGTTGTGTGTGCGAGTCGTATTAGACCATCATGTCTTTAAGATGGAATACCACAAGGGAGCAGAGCAAATCGGCTCCTAGAGTTTAGCCTCCCTACAGTTCAGCCTCCCCAAAACTTCAGCCTCTCTAGCTTTAAGGCTACAGTGCAGCTCTTTCTATGGTTCTGGCAGACGTTTTTGTGTTATTTTTTATTTTTTACTTTACAGAATTTCAGTTTTTTTCTCTTTGTGAAGTTGATGTGTATTTTGAAAATTGGCAATATTACTTTATCTTTTCCATGGTATATTTAGAAGCTGTACTTCTTTTTCAGTTAATTTGCTCTGAAGTAATTCTACTTCAGTTTATTTGCTCAATAATGCTTCCTTCACTCATTGTTTTAGTTTACTCTTGACCTTCATTAAACTGTAATCAGTAAAACAAACCCAAAGATTACTCATTCTCAGTTAAATATTTTAATCACTTTTAAATATTGATTTTAAGCTCCAGTGCTGGCTTTAATTGCTGAATCCATTCAGCACTGCCAAGACACATTTTGTATCCATTAGTTATATCCATTAGTTGTGTAATTGTATAAATCACTTCTTAACTACAGTAAATTGGGTTGGTGTCCTATAAAACAAGACAAGCAGAAATGCTTTGATGCAACCGTATTGACACATTAAGAACCGCATACACACCAACAACTGCAAACAAAAACTAACAACCGCATACACACATTAACAGCCTCATACACACATTAACTGCTTACACGCATTAACAGCCACATAAACACATTAACTGCTTACACGCATTAACAACCACATACACACTAACAACCGCAAACATTAACACCATAAAAACATTAACAACCTCATACACACATTAACAACCACATACACACATTATCAACCTCATGCACACATCAACAACCTCATACACATGTTAACAACCTCATACACACATCAACAACCTCATAAACACATTAACAACCTCATACACACATCAACAACCTCATACACACATCAACAACTTCAAACACATTAACAACCTCATACATACGTCAACAACCTCATAAACACATTAACAACCTCATAAACACATCAACAACCTCATACACATGTTAACAACCTCATACACACATCAACAACCTCATAAACACATTAACAACCTCATACACACATCAACAACTTCAAACACATTAACAACCTCATACACACATCAACAACTTCAAACACATTAACAACCTCATACACACATCAACAACTTCATAAACACATCAACAACTTCAAACACATTAACAACCTCATACACACGTCAACAACCTCATAAACACATTAACAACCTCATAAACACATTAACAACCTCATACACACATTAACAACCACATACACACATTATCAACCTCATGCACACATCAACAACCTCATACACATGTTAACAACCTCATACACACATCAACAACCTCATAAACACATTAACAACCTCATACACACATCAACAACCTCATACACACATCAACAACCTCATACATACGTCAACAACCTCATACACACATTAACAACCACATACACACATTATCAACCTCATGCACACATCAACAACCTCATACACATGTTAACAACCTCATACACACATCAACAACCTCATAAACACATTAACAACCTCATACACACATCAACAACCTCATACACACATCAACAACTTCAAACACATTAACAACCTCATACATACGTCAACAACCTCATAAACACATTAACAACCTCATAAACACATCAACAACCTCATACACATGTTAACAACCTCATACACACATCAACAACCTCATAAACACATTAACAACCTCATACACACATCAACAACTTCAAACACATTAACAACCTCATACACACATCAACAACTTCAAACACATTAACAACCTCATACACACATCAACAACTTCATAAACACATCAACAACTTCAAACACATTAACAACCTTATACACACGTCAACAACCTCATAAACACATTAACAACCTCATAAACACATCAACAACCTCATACACACATCAACAACCTCATATGCACGTCAACAACCTCATAAACATATCAACAACCTCATACACACATTAACAACCTCATAAACACATCAACAACCTCATACACACATTAACAACCTCATACACACTCTAACGTTCAGTATTCGGTCCACACAGCTCCAGCCTCCTCTTCCCTTTTGAGACTGATGGCGAAATCTTTACCACTGAAAACACCATCACTGCTGTCCCAGTTGGCAGATTAAACCTCACGCTTCATTGTTTCGTAGAACTAAAGTTTATGATCAGCAACATCTGGCGCACATAAAGTTGGCTTTACATGGGTTTTGTAGGAGTCTGAGGGGACAAGGGAGACCTCACGAGGAACGAGAAGAGCTCGGCCATTCCTTAGGTCATTTCTGATGTCCTGTGTGTCCTGACAGGAGGTGACGTGAGGTGATGCTTTGAACACAGCCGTAGCGTGAAGCCAAACATCCCATCTGTTTTCTCTGACTGGATCTATTTAGTTTCTCATGCTATGGTATGACTGGGGATGGTAGGCAGAAAAGGAGAGTGTCAGAACAGAGAGTGGATGCGTTAAACAATACAGTAAAATGTAGCTTAATCTGCAGTCAGCAGATTTAGTGCATTAAATGGATGGTTAATGAAATATAGCTTGTCATGACTGGATGCCTGCGGTTAGCTCAGGATAGCTGCCTCAACAAAAGCATGTTCACCGCACTTGTGGATTTAATCCTAACCATGAGAATTACCAACTTTTGGCAGGTGGGTAGCAGCAGACTTCTGAAAAGCAACTCCTGTGAACATCAAATTCCTGAGAACATCAAAACCTTGCCTATATCAAGATGTGCCTTGTTACAAGATTTTCCAGGCTCAAGGAGAAAACCGGAGCCTTAGATTACAGATATCCATTCAAGGCCAGAAGAGGCTCTTTTTGTTCGTGTATGACTTTAGTCAATTCTGTATACGCACATGGTGCAGTAGTGGGTGGTGCATCTGTGCTGCTGCCTTACCTACATAATGTTTAACATTTTGAACCTTACATGGTGTCTTTAAATAGAGACTTTTTAGGTCAAAAATTTCCAGCTTTGTTGATGTTAATGGTTGTTATAAACATGACAACCACAATATTGCCATGAATGTTCTTTTTCTGGGCTATGGTCTAGAAACACATTCTGGCTTCATCTCCACCCTTCTTCAGGTCATGGACTCTCCCATGGCTGGTCTTCAAGGTGACGATTAGTCATCTGTCAATGTTGCTTGAGTTTTGCTAATGACGTGACCACTGCATGTCATGCTGTGGAAACAAAGAATGGCTGGACACATGTATACGGGCGTATAGCAACATGATCTCCGAATTACACAAGTTAAACAGAGACAGATACAATCAAAATGGTCCCACAACCAGAACTTGGAGTAGGTTGTGGAATCTCTAAGTCGGAAGCAATGCCAAAAGGTTAGAATGAGGCTTTTGGGGGTGTTCTTGGACTGTCAGGACTCTGGAGAGAAATAAGCCATTTGGTGATAAGAGAAAGAGAAGATGCATGCAGTAACTCGAAATCCAGCCATGATTATAGGTAAACCCCCACACAGCATGGGCAACACACTTTGGCAACCATTTCCTATCCAGAGTGACTGCAGTCTCACTCAGCTACAGGAACTTCGCACCCTTTTTAAAAGTTACTTTAAGAAGTTCCTTCTACTGCCTTCACTGTCAGCGGTTCCCGCGGGAAACACAGTGTGGCAGGCCCCTTCTGTGACTCGGCCTGCTTCCCATTTCTTAAACAGTGCGCAGACTGGGAAGTCTTAAATTACAAACAGGAGTGACCTGGATTTGCCGAGTCATATTTTTCTCTTCGACAGCTTTCTTTCACTTTCTCCTCCATGAACCCAACCGGCACACAAGGCTTTGGGCTCCTGCCTCCTCTCACAGCTCTCCCTCCAGCCGCGGCCAGGACGAGGCGGCCCAGCAGCCCGGTGCCGACCTTCGCCCACACGGACGCCCCAGGCATGAGCGCGCTCACTGAAGAAGAGGGAGGGAGAATACCAAGTGTGCTTCTGCGCATATGGCCACCATCTGTATGAAGAACGGATTTGTGTGATAAGCTGTATGTTTGTTCAGATTTCTGTTTTTCTGATGCATGTGATCAGGATCTGTAAAGGCTGTTTAATGCACTGCTTACTGGCTTTTATTTCTTGATATGGTACGTGTAAACAGAGACATGAGCTGCCTGCTCGTTCTCCTTCGTTCAGAATCTCTCATACTACTCCAGGCTTTCTGGGCTTTAGGGAAACATCTAGTTGCCAGTATAAGTTGGCAAGTTCTGAAAGATTTAAACTGAATGTTTTTATGAACAAGAGAGGAAAGATTAATCCATTACTTTTGCCTGTTGCATTAGTTTGAGAGTGAGCTGATGGGTTAGATAGTGAGGTGTGGGGAAGGGTTTGCTGCCGACCAGAGTGTAAATAGTGAAAGTACAGAAATTCTAACCCATTTAACAACATCCATTCATTAAAGAACAACCAACCTTGCAGACACTAATCTTACAGTGGATAATACAGCAAACAAGAACCAGATTAAAATGAGCCAAAGCAAGCTAACAACTTTAACTTTTGTCATTCTAAAAAAAATAAGTGTTATTAATTGTTACTGAATGTTAATCCTTTCCCAGGTCTGTACTTTTTATACATATGGGCCAATGTGCTCACGCCACACCTACTACATTTCTTCCCAAAATTGCAATGAAGGCAGGAAGCCTGTCATGGACTCATTCTAAATTCATATCTGAAAGTCAGCACTTTCCCACAAAAAGGTTTTTACTATCTTTTAAAGTCAGTGCCAGAAAGCACTCACAAACAGTGCTGTCTGTACCATCTTATAGTAAGCATCAACACTATAGCTTGAAGTGTTGAAGTGTTCTCCACATTCAAATAACGTGTTTAGTTTTTTATATAAACTGGAAAGGCTTTGCTTTTAGAACGTGGATTTTTAAAACATTAGTGAGTCCACCACTAACACCACTGTTCAATTACGTCTTTTACTTGTAACTGCACATTTAGCAGATATGTGGAGAGAGATAGAGAGGGGGGAGAGAGAGAGAGAGAGAGAGAGAGAGAGAGAGAGGTGTAAAAGGTAACGCAGATTAGCAGTTAACCAACAATATCCTCATTCCTCTGTTATTTCCTTGCTTCCACAGTGCAATCATTTAGGTTCTGGTAATATGACTGAAGTAGTCTCTGCTATATTACAGTGTGATAGAATTTTATATTTTACAGTCAACATAGATGACAAATTAATCATCGGTAAATAAATGTACTGAAATTCACGACCAGCAAAAATATGTTTCATGATGATGCCCACTAGCACGGTTTAGGGTTCCCTCTAGCTTTGCTATGCGGAGCAATTCAACATGGCATCACTTCCACAGGTGGACAGAAGACTTCTGGAGGGATGTGGAGTCATGACATCTGGACAGCCACCCACAGCTCAGTGGTACATGAAGGAGCAGGATTTCAGGTGCAAATAGTCAATTCTATAACATCCCATAAATGTTCGAATGGACCCATCTCTTGCAAACGTGCAGGCCACACCACTTGATGGAACTATCCAGAATGCTCCTCGACCCAGTTCTGGTCATCATGGGCTCTGCTGGAATATCCCAACATTGTGGGAGAATAAGCAGTCCAGGAAGGGCTGCAATTGCTCACCATGCAGTGAAACATAGTCAATGACATATTTAGGCAAACTGGTGCTTTGTTGACAACTTTGTTGTCTTTTAAGAACCGTTGATGAATTTCAAGCTTGGAAGGTCAAAAGCTGAAACCATCAAACCAATTCAGCTTCAAACTTCCCCAATACTTACGCTCACCTAGAATAGGGAATCTGGACACAAACAGCTCCTTGATTACAAAAAACCAATAAAACACATGGCTAAGATTGGAATCACATTCTGTTTTTGCCTTTATTTTGGGTTAATTTTTTTCCATCTTTCATCTAAAAAACTTGAATAAGTAGAGAAAAAACATTTTGACGTACTGCCCCAGTGCCAACACTTATGGAACAGTTTGTTCTCTCCCTTTTCTGAAGGTTATAAAAAAATTTTCTTCTGCGTTCAATCGATGGTTTGAAACATGAAAAGAAATGAAACCTGCCAACAATAAACAAGATTTAAGAAGCATTTTCAAAACAGACGCGCACATTCCTAACTCCTGAGTGGAGACCACTCACGACAGCTGTCGCCCACCACACAGAGGTATCTTACGGACACCGCATCTTACACGGCTGTCAGCAGTCATAATCTAGTGCGCTGCAACCCCAATCAAGTGTTCTTCACTGAGACATCTGCTAATCCATTAGGAACTAAGGATAGCGCGTGCCAATAGTTTGCAATCTGTTCCGCTCCCTGGAAAAAATGCTCTTATGCCTTGCTATAGGGGAAGTGAACCAACCATAAATGGCAAACATATGTTTATTTGATCCCAACAACATCCTAATGGCTGAAACAATTGGATTGTTGGGGCTACATCTGGTGGCATAAGTAGCATTTATCTGATTATTGATATTAAAAGATTATAGTCACAATCAAGGGCTATAGAACAAATTCTGGGTTCCTACTTACTTCAAGTTCACAAAGTTCACATTTTTCAGTAATGACAAAATAAGCACAATGCCCTGTACGGAAATATCGGTACTGATAAAGAGAGCATGCACTTAATGTGCATCATTCAGGCATAAACGTGTGGCCTTAGAGGACCTTGGACACTTCTCACAGACATCATCTGCTGCTTGTGATTAGCCAGTGCTAGCATTACTGCTGTCCCCCTTTATTACTCGCAATGCTTTTGTGTGTGCAAAAGCAAAAACACAAAAATATCCCATTTTAACAGGGTGTAGCCACTCAGTAAATCATTGGCTAGATTTAATGGTTTTGTATGACCACAGCAACATGGGACACATGCTTGCACACACACAGATGCACAAACAGTATCAGTATATTCTGAGTATGTTCAGCACAGGCAAAGTGTTAATAATGAATCTGTACCCAAGTGACCACATGATTCATTTTGTTGGTCTGTAATAGTCACATATGACCAGTAATTCCTAGAAAAGAGCAGACTTATATCATTGGCCAGCACAGTAGTGTTTCAGTTTATTTTTCTGGCCACATGCTCGCAATCAAATAACTTGACTAGTAAATAATTACATAAATAGAAACTCTGCAAGGACTTTAACATACATCAATAGAAAAACATAAAAAAAATCCTACCTTTGCACTTGGTGAATGCTTCATGTTCCTATATATAGCTTATAATGACAGCACAGAAGGGGCTGGCATCCTATCAGCTCTGGGCACGCAGAGATGGAGAAAGCATACATGATATCGGACATGTTTGATGCAGATTCCTCACTAGGAGGGGGCAAAACATAAGGGGATCCAGGTACATGTGAAACCTGTGTGTCCTGTTCCCACAGTACTTTACAAAGCCTCATAAAGGGACCTGTGTACTGACAATCTGCAGAAGTTGTGGGAGATAAGAGAGCCATGTGGCTTCTGGGGACCCTACGATATGAGAAGAAAAACAGACACAGGAACAGAGGACTGAACAGCAGAAATAAAGATCCCTTACTGATAGAACATTTACAGTAAGAACATTTACTTAAACAAATGTGGTTAGTAGTTTCTCCACCAAAGTTCTCTCAAATGGATTTTGGAGATGAGAATTAAATTACTTATTTTAAATTAAAAGAATTTAAATTATACCTTGTATCGGCAACAGTCAACAAATGTATATGTTGGTACTCTGACTGATATTTTTGTCACCCCAGAAGACAGAAGGAATGCACCAAGACTCTGATTTCCCTGAATATATTTTATAATATGCATTATTGTCAATTTTAGCATACTTACACTTAAAATGAGTAGTTATTATTTTAAAATGAAAATATTTTCCAGCAAGGAGGGTGGTGCCCTATTGGCCATCATTTTAGGGATTTGTCAGTAACTGGACCAATCATAACATTCTTTGGAAATTTTTTATACATTTGTACAGAATATTTTTCACAGATTAAAAAACAACAACTGTGCAGGACTTTTGACATAATTTATTATGGGTGGAGAATAGGTTGGCATTTTTCAAAGTACAACAGTGGCACCAGCATCTTCAACAGCTGTCACCACATGACTTCCTCTACATGCATCTTGTCAAAAAAGAAAGAAAGAAAGAGTAATGGTGTCAGCTGTTATAGGAATGGATCTCTGAATGATTGAGTCATCGACTTTAGAGTGACAGTCCAATATGCTGCATATATTACAAGTGGAAAATTGGGGTAGGACACTTAGAGCTGGGAAATATCTGCCTGACGTCTGTAGGACGACTGAAGTGGCATAGGACTGGTGGGTGTACCACAGGGACTATGTGAGCTCCCTTGCGTGTTTCCATTTTCTTATAGGATTAGGATGTGGAAAAGAGTCTCTGCCTCAGAGCGAGCGCTGCTGTATGCTATACATACTTCAACATCAATATCCAGTCACAATCATGTCGAGGATGAAGTGAAATTCCTGCTTTGGGAGCCCTCTGGGCAACGGTAGCGTGTGGTTGTACCCACCACATTCTTTCTTTTCCTGTGAGCTGTAATGAGTTAATCCTGCAGCTCTATTGCTCAGTAAATTTCCAAAGCTTTCATTTCACTTGACCTCCTGAACTTCATGACAGAACACTCAGAAACATCGGACTCCAATAGAAGTCATCCTGATGAAACGATTGGGGTAGTTATGGTAGTAGCTTAGGATTCAAGAGGTTGCAGGTTCAAGCCTCACTATTACCAGATTGCCACTGTTGTGCCCTTGAGCAAGTCCTTAACCCACAATTGCATAAATTGTACTTTGTCACAATTGTAAGTAATTCTGTATAAAGGAGCTAATTGCTGCAAATGTAAATGACTGTGAGCCTTACTGTTGTTTTCTAATGGGTAATGAAGTGATTGCAATGGCAAATAACAGGAAGGTCTACACCACAGCCCTGCATGGACAGCCGTTTCCTCACTCATGCTCTAACTGTGTCGATGAAGTCGGCCAGCTGGTCCACCTATCCCCTGTACGTCAACAGTCCCATTGTACATGGCACACCGGGTTTCAGTGCTATTCTCGATGGTCTCGGTATCCAGCTCGATAGAGAGCCTGCCAGACTGAGACGAAGAACAGGGCCGATAACAGGAACAAGTCCAGCATTGTCTGTGGTTACCCCAACGTGTTATGTGAAAAATGGTGAACTACTTCACCAAGGACTTCACAGTGGGAGACTGTGATTCCCATATTAGGCTCCATAAGGTGATGTCTGGAGCAGTTTGACTTCTACATGAGGTTTGTACCAGTGTTGAACTTACGTACATAAATAAATTAATAAATACAAATAAAAAAGTTTGGACAATAACCAACATGCAGCATTCAGGTTCTTGTAATGGAGCGTATGAGCACCAAGACAAAGCAAACTAAAGATGTCCAGAAAGAAGCACATTAGTATCTTTTTGAATGACAATTAACAGTTCAAAAGGTGCAAATAATACGATTATTGCTTTGTTGTTCTTTCTTCATATCAGATTAAGATTTGATTTCTAATGTAGGTTACACACATGACCTCTTCAAAGTTCAAAAGTGCATTCCAAAACTATTCATTATACGAGTAACAGGTCATCATTGAGAAAATGCAGTTAAGGAACAAAAGCATCTGATTTTCATTTTATTTTATTTTTGTTAATGGTATTCATTAGAATTTCAAGTAAACAACTAATGAAAACAGTTTGTGTAATATTGGTGATTATATCCAGTGCTGTTTATGGCACATACTGTAGTATCTGACAAGCATCTACAAGCAGGTCGTATAACTTAAGTAGCCATTCTAGTCAATGAAGATAATGTAATCATTCAATACTACTGAAGACTTTCCTAGCATACAATCCATCCACCGAAGGGCAAGACGTCAATGTCTGTCAGTCTGTGTCACAATACTACAACCCCTGGCAAAAAGTATAGAATCACCAGTCTGGGATGAGCACTCCATCAGACATTTTATTCTGTAGAACAAACTCAGATCAAAAACATGATACAATAATAAAGTCATTCCAAAGTGCCACTTCTTGGCTTTCAGAAACACTAAAAGAAATGTAAACATTGTGGAAACAAAGTAAATGTTACTTTTATTGAGCAAGCACAGGGAATCAAATATGGAATCACTCAAATTGGAGGTAGAAAATAAGGACACACCCAGTCAATTTCCTTTCCCTAAATGCACACCTGGCTCAGATTAGATCTACTCGTTAGTCTGCAGTTAAAAACACCTGCAGTCATGACACCTTGGAGGGCTGCTAGACAAAGTGGAGTGGCAAGAACTATGGCTCTAACAAGAGAAATGGCTCTTGAAACAAAAGAGAGAATTGGGAAACTTCTAGAAGATGGTAACTCTTCACACATGGTTGCTAAAGATGTGTGCTGTTCACAGTCAGCTGTATCCAAGATATGACCAAAATACAAATGGCAAATACAAACGGCATGGAATGGTTGTTAAAGCCAAGCATACTGGTAGACCAAGAAAGACCTCAAAGCATCAAGACAAAGAACTTAAGGACATTTGTCTTGAAAACTGAAAAAGTACAACTAAACAGATATACAAGATATGACTAAATTTAGATACAACTAAACAGCATAAATGGGAGGAAGCTGAATCTAATGTATGTGACCGTAAGAAATCGCCTGAAGGAAATGGGATTTCAATACAGGAAAGCTAAAAGAAAACCATAATTAACACCTAAACAGAAAAGAACAAGACTGCAATGTGCTAAGAAGAGGCAGTCCTGGACTGTGGATGACTGGATGAAAGTCAAGAGTCATGAGTCATGAATCTGCATTGGACAAGGTGATGATGCTGGAACTTTTGTTTGGTGCCGTTCCAGTGAGATTTATAAAGAGGACTGCCTGAAGAAAACAACCACATTTCCACGGTCCTTGATATGGGGCTGCATGTCGGGCAAAGCCACTAGGGAGATGACTGTGGTTAATTCTTCTATCAATGCACAAGTTTACATTGACATTTTGGACAGTTTTCTCATCCCTTCA
This sequence comes from Brachyhypopomus gauderio, assembly GCF_052324685.1. Lineage (NCBI taxonomy): Eukaryota > Metazoa > Chordata > Actinopteri > Gymnotiformes > Hypopomidae > Brachyhypopomus > Brachyhypopomus gauderio. The sequence goes on from NC_135227.1 coordinate 11,250,802, forward strand.
ATTGAACAGATGTTTGGAGATGATTAAATCATGTTCCAAGATGGCAGTGTATCTTTGCCATAGGGCAAAAACAGTGAAGACATTCCTTGGATAAAGACACATTCAGTCATGGCCTGCAAATATAGTTCTGTGATGGAAACCTGTGGAGGAAATTGGAAAAAAAAAATTGTTCACAAGAAGGCTCCGACCTGCAAAACTGATCTGGCATCCAAATTGATGAAGAATTGATCACTCATCAAGTCCATGCCTCAGAGACTGCAAGCCATTATAAAAGCCCAAGGTGGTACAACTAAATACTAGTGATGTATTTTGAATGTTCTTTTGTTTTTTTTTTTCCTCAGAATTGAGTGATTCCATATTTTTTCCCTGTGCTTCCTCAAAAGTAACATTTACCTTGTTTCCACAATGTTTTTTTTTTCTTTGTTTCTGAAAGCCAACAAGTTGCACTTTGGAGTGACCACATTATTACATCATGGTTTTTGATGAACATGATTGAGTTTGTTCTACAGAATAAAATGTCTGAGGCCCCGTCCACACGACGCCGGAGGTTTTTAAAAACGGAGGTTTTTGTCTCCGTTTTCAAAAATATCTCCGTCCACACGATCAGCGTTTTCAAAAATATCTACGTCCACACGACGCCGGAGGTTTTTAAAAACGGAGGTTTTTGTCTCCGTTTTCAAAAATATCTACGTCCACACGACGCCGGAGGTTTTTAAAAATGGAGGTTTTTGTCTCCGTTTTCAAAAATATCTACGTCCACACGACGCCGGAGGTTTTTAAAAACGGAGGTTTTTAGCCTCCCGTCCACACGAAAACGGCGTTTTCGGTCACCGAAAACGGAGGTTTTTGAAAACGCCTTCCAAGGTGGAGACTTTTGAAAACTCCGGTCTCGGCGTTTTCATGTGGACGGGGAAAACGCATGTTTAGGAAAACGCTGACGTCACATAGTGAGTCTGCGCATGTCTTTTTTTTTGTTTACATTCGCTCAGCTTGTTCAGCATGGATACGCAGCTGATACGCTCATCCCAGACTGGTGATTCCATACTTTTTGCCAGGGGTTGTACATAAGAGACTACACAGTGAGCAATGGCCTAACACTACAGGTAGGCCATTTCAGCCACATTTGTTTGAAACAACCCTGAACCTTCTTTAGTGTATCAGCATGGCATTACCATTAGTGACCCTTTGGTTGATGCATAGTAGAACAAACGTTCATTCAGAAATCATTTGATTGATCAGATCCTGCAGATTCATGGTGGTGAGAATCACAGGGTAGCCAAGACTCTTGGTGTGTGTGTGTGTGACTGCTTTAGCAGGACAGCTCCCCTGAAGAGTCATTCTCGAGTCCCAAATAATAGTCTCTGTGCACATCGCGTGTTGGATTCTCACCAGACATCGGCTTGTGAGTGAGGAGGTCTTGGTAGAACAATCTCTGCCAGACCTTATTTTTTAAAAATCATCCTGTGGAAATACTGCCCTCTAGTTGCAATTTGTTACACATTTTCAGTAAATTGTTTGCACATTAACAAAGATGAATGACTCATATTTTAATATGGATAAAAAGGTTTATTAAAATTCCCACATTTAAAAAAATGTTTTCTCCATCCCCTTAATGTAACCAAGCCTTATTCCTGCAATATATCCACATCTTCATGCACCATCATCTGTCAGTAGCAGAATATGTTCAGAATGTTTTTTTCCACTTTTGCGAAAAATCTGAAACACTCTGCTGTCCTAGCGGAGTAGACTCCGTAGACCTTCCACCACATTTGCCCCGTCGGTAGCTTTCAAAGGCACCGTGCTGAGTCCTCCCATTGATGCGGCATTCTGGGAGCCTTGTAAGGATCGTTATTAAGCGCTGCTTCGCAGTGGGAACGTCTGCGGACAGCCGAGGCTCTTTGTAGTGGGCCGGTGGAAATCTCACTCCAAAGCCGTGGCACTGCGGTCCAACGCAGAGCGCTGGCTGTCGGGGGGCAGGAGCGACCACAGGCCATCTGGGCTCCGTCGAGCTGGTTTATGGAACAGCCCGGGAGGAGAACTGTCGAGAACCCCCATCAGCTTTCATGGTTTGAGGTGGGGGTAGGGGCAATAACACCCAGCGCTTGGTTTTGGGCCGAGGGAACACCAGAGAGTATAAATAACACAAACTGTGTGCCTGAATGCAGAGGTGTGTCTTGCACTCGATTGCTCGTCTTTGGTTTTTGCAGGACCATTCACCATTGCTGACTTTTTAAAGAGGGACTCATAGTTTTAGCCTGTCTTACACCTTCTGATACTGGTCAGCCTCCACATGTGGGCTTTGCTGCATCTGTTCCTCTTACATTTTGTGATGCACAAGAAATATAAATGCAGTGAAGTGTCCTCTGATGTCCAGCTTAGTGCAGTGCCAAAATACATTACGTGACCAGCATACATTTGGGATACCAAGCCCAGACTGATTTCCGCTTTACAAATCTAAGTTAACCAGAAGATATAAGCATTACCCAGCTGTCCTTTCATTCTCATGGGATTTACATTAGGAAGAGGTGATGCTATGCTATGCTACATAATCAGAAAAAGGGAAAAACATAGATGGCATCCAGGACAATAAACCTATCAGAAAATACTGTAGCAACAAACCAAACATACTTTCATTGAAGACTTGTGGTCTGTCCTTATTCTGTGGGCCAAAGCAAGTAAGCCAGTTGGATCTGTTGGATCTGCTCCACTGTGAACCTGTTTTTGTGATCTGTCAGTCCCTTTGGCCAGGCCAGCTGGGAACAACAAACATCATACAGCTACTGAAAGCAGAGGTTCAGCCCAGCCCAAAGCTGTGTGCAACAGAACTGATAACAGAACCAGAAACTCACTGCAGACCCAAACGCCTGGAAAGCCACTCGAGCCTCTTGGTCTTTCTAACCACCATGGATCTACACTTTCTAATGAGTCCTAAGTTCATGCATGATTAAGACCAGAGGAAAATCCTGTTTATTATTGAACTAAGGACTTTTCCTTTTGTGTACTAGAAAGACATGATTTGAGGTGAGGTATAATGCTATTTCTATAGGTGAAAGGCTTTGCAATTTGGGTAGATCATGCTTTATATTACTGATGAACCAAGAACAATACTGTTTGAGGGTATAACTAAGTGAAAGTTGTAATATTCACGTTCTCTATGGATAGCTACATCAGTCCATCAGAATGGATTTTCACTGTCACTGAGGTTACTGGTTTATTCGTCTGCTCTTCTACAGTCTCATTAAGCAAATAAAAAGATTTTCCCGTTGATTTGGTATTTTTAACCTTATCATTCATCTTTCACATTACAAAAACTAAAAATAATCTTTTTTTTCTTGAAGTTTTCTTTAAACTGCTGCATTACTTGCCACAGTGTTCAAAATGGCATCTGATATGAGAACATGCATTTTGAACTTGTAGTGAGCACGTGTCCTCCCATCTCAGCTTCTCAGTGGAACAACAGAAATTTACGCTAAAAATTCCAAAAACGTGAAAGGGTAAAAGGGCAAGAATTTGGCAGTGCTAAACTCACCCAAGTTGGGGTAGTATTCCAACAATAACAATATGGGGGTTAGCTGTTAATAGGCCACAGGCACACAGCAGCGCCTGCCCTCTGCAACGTGGCGCTGTAATTTGGCCTCGAGTTTTCAATACCTTTCAACCAAACAGCACAAGAGAAATGCATTCAAATAATGGCAAAACGTGTCTGTAAACTGTATGTATTTGTCAACATTGTTTTTCTGCAGAACAGTGGCTTACAGTGACAAACTCCAGAATGTAGGCACAACACACTTGAAATGAGCAGGAAATACAGGAGCCTGATCAGTTGATACAGACATCTGTGTGTCCAACTCCAGAGTACTTCAGATGAGTGTAAAAGGAATGAAACCCTAAATTTTGAGTCCAATATATTCTTGAGTTGGACTTGTGCATTGTTTTTACTGCAGTAAAGATCAACCCACAGGCAGGCTTTCAGAGGGCATAAAACTGTATCCTGTTCTGGGTTCAAAATAGCCTTGTATAACCTGTAGCACAACAACAGTTCTGCAACATCACATCCTCAATTTGTTTTTATTAGCAATTGTAACAAATAGCTGATACGTTACAACTGCTAATCAACCCAAATCGAGGATGTGATATTTAGCATAAAATCACTGTTTACATATTTCATTGATATTCTGTACAGTTGGCTCCCTGAGCTCCCAAATCGCCTTGCTTGTTTACACACTGAGGTTCACATGCTCTCCTGCAGTGAAAAACAATGACATACCACTGCCCACAGCAAGCACATTAAACCAACACAGTAGTCCCAGGCCACCATAAAATCACACGTGTTGTTTGTTATTAGGTGATCTGCTAGAGAACGTTTTGTCTCTGCATTTAGAGCATTAAAGCTCCTGAAAGCCTGTCTGAATGTCTTGTTCTGCGCCCCACGGTTCAAAGAAGTTAATGCTTTCGCCGCATTTTACTTTAGCACCAAAAACAAAATGAAAATGTGCAGAAAATGTGGTGTTCTTAATATTTTCTATTTTGGAAAAAATCTTGGAATTTTGCTTTCACTGCCAGCTGGTCAGCCAGAGGCAAACCCAGGATGGCAGACTGTGCCTCGCTGCGTAACTGGACCACATGTTCATTAGAAACGAACCGCCTGGCAACAGCTCAGCCAGCCGTTTGGACCCTGCTGCCACGAGCGCGGGTTTATTCTGCAGGCTGGTTTATTCTGCAGGTCTGCACTAACCACAGATATGAGGGTTACATAACCGAGCTTCTGTGCTGGCTGCCTACAGAAGCTGAAGAAGAGAACTTCACCCACCAGTCACGGTTTGGGTGCATGTGGCAGACGGTTCAGTTTTCTATAGTGAAGGTACAATGCAAGCTTGGGATTTTTTGCTCAAAGAAAGTACTGTTTCCTTTAGAGTATAAAATGGTCGGTATCTTGGAGATAATTAAAAAGGATGATTTATTAAACTTCATTCTCAAGTGAAAAGCATCAGGATTCAGTGCAATAGAGAAAGAACAGTATATGAAATTTAACGAACTGTACCAAACGTCCCTGTTGAGTTGAAATAGTGAGTTCCAAGTAAATAATAGGTTCAAATGTACATTTGTAATAAATTCACATCTATTTCACTGATCTATTCATTTTTGGAGCAGACCCTCTAATAATTTTTCATTCCAAAGGAGTTATCAGACCCAATATCTTGCAGTGATTTATATTCATAATTTAAGACGCATGACGTCCTGATTCAGTTAAAGACATCTCCTACTCTTCAGTGTCTGAAGTGAGCCAGGTTCTTAACACTTAACAAGAACTGCACAGCCGATATGTGGACAGAAAGGGTTCCAGATCTGCATAGTTATCTCCACTCCGAAACTCATTCATGGAGCTACTACTCAAGATGCTTTACTGTTTGACTGGCATAAGATGCATGGAATTGTCCTCTTGCTCATCTGCTAAAGGCCGTGGCTGTAAAGTTTTAAAGTGTGGTTTTAGAGTGCAGGAACCTGAAGAAAAGTGGCTTCTTTAGTCTTCGTCACCTTCCCAAAGCTGATGGAGGCCTCAGAGCCAAGCATCTGGCCCGTGAACATCCTTTATCAGCAGGAGGCTGTCTATGACTCTTCCAGACTGGGAACAGAGTAATGTTTTAGTTAAATGGAGCCTTTAAAAGTATTTTATTCATTATCTTAACAATACACCATTTTATATACACTTGGTAATATGGTAATCTGTAGTCCAAAGACAATGATATTTTTAAAAGTCTTCCAAAAAAACTGGACATATTAGAACCAAGTGCCATTTTGTTTTGTTATTGCTCCCAGGCAGGGATGCATTTTTATTCATCATTTGGAATTGGAGCAGTATCTGAAATTCAGGCCAGGAATTGAGAGGGTTTGTTACCTGGTCATCTGACACCTGCTCCAGGTAGATGTGTGTGGAGTTGAGGAGCTGCATGCGGGTGTAGCCATAATCTGCACTTCTAAACGCACTCCAGTCTCGTGGCTTGGGAATAAAGCCATCGTGCTTTTCCCGACAGCCCTGACAAAGACAAAACACTGGCTCCAGCACTGTGGTCTGCTGGAAGGATCCAGACATTTCCTAGCGTTATTTTTCTCAGCCCTTCTGAAGTGCTGATTATAACAGTAAAGGGAAAGGAATTCTTGTGACCTGAACAAAATGTTAAGTATTTGTCATAGCAGATTTGTTTTGGTTTGAAGAGGTAACTAATTAAATTAGTTATTTATTATAGCAATTATGTCCACAGAAGTGATGTATAGGCTATTAGAAGTTCGTGTTTAACTTTACACATTAAGCAAGTATGTAAAAAAATCTTTTTAAACATTTCCCCATTTCACACTGCTAATAAAGGAGGAAAACTAAGACGTGTGTATTCGGTATCTATGACCAATACATGCATGGGTAATACTGGAACTAATTTAACTTTAACTAAAATCTTGTAAATGTGGTATAAATAAAACCCATGGTAATACAGATACATGTAGCGGGATGTAGCAACACCTTTAAACAGGTGACACTTACGGCAGAGCCAGTGATGATATGCACGGGTGCTCTGGGATTCACGTATGGTTGCTCAGTGCTCCCATTAAACACCTGAGACAGACAAGCCACAGCAGAGTAAATGCCATTACAGAGCAGTGAACTCGAAGATTATGGGCAATTACAGCAGAGTATTACACGGAGTTGTGGTTGGAAGACATCGTTAAGAGTTGTGCCTCATGTAGTAACAAAATGGAGATCAATGAGACAATTAGCTCAGTGTCCTAGCATGCTGTAGGACTCATTGTGGAATTCCATATACACAAACCTTGTAATCGTACACAGGCCACAGTCTCTCATAGGTGTGCTCATGTGCCCAAAGCTCCAAGTCCACGCCTGCAATTACATATCCACCCAAACCACACATTACTGGGTTCTGCACAACCAAATACCATCACCCCCCCCCCCCCCCCCCCCCCCCCACCTCCAAAATAAACACTACAGCTAAATAATTCCCCCATTCTCAAACCTCATTATTACATCAAACCACATCCATTATAGCTGTGAGGCTTCGGGCCCATATTCCGAAACACATAATTCAGTGGAACTCCCAGCATGCTCGGTGAGGTATCTACGCGGGGAGGGAATTCTGCTTCCCTTTGTTTGGCCAAACAGGCCTACCTTCATCTGTAAACAAACACTGAGCTGATCCCCAGAGCATGTGAGGCCTGAGCACATGCACCCCTACCCAGACGCGGGGGGGCGGGGGAGGGGCGCCTGACGACCTCGGGCCTCGAGTATCAATTTGCTCCTCTAAATGAACAGAGGGGCGCTCGAATTCCACACACCACCTCCTGAAGCCCTCCGGGTCTACTCTACGAGCTAATCAGTAACAGTGTACTTAGCTGAACGCCAAGTACGTTTGTCCCGAGATGTGCAGCTCCCCACAGTGTCTCGCCAGACGGGAACCTGTTTCTGATTCTCGCTAGAAGTGCCCGTGGCCTGTTGCGATGAGGAGCATGTGGTGCGATTAAAGAGGTACCGTGGCGATAGAAGAGGTCCTCCAGGCCAGGGGCTGGTGGGTCGGTGTCGTTGCGTCCAAGTCGAACCTAAAAAGAGGGGAAGGCAGGGGGCAGAAGATATGGGCCTTGCCAGCGCTCGACACCGGCTTTACAGCCCATTTGGAATGAAAGGTATGGGTGTGTGCGCTAAACCAGAGGAAATGCAGTAAAAGAGAGAGAAACCAAGCGCAGGTTATAACGGCTATGTGAATGTTCCAGACAGTGAGGAACGTAGGGTTGGCTTAGGACTGCTTAGAGCTGCTTGCAGGGGCTAATAAACCTGTCCACAAATGGAGCACGGTGCAAATCTTCATAATAGGTGTTCATGAAATCCAGGAAGGCCTCCTGAGAAGCTGCAGGATCAGGCATTTCCCCCCAAAGTCTAATCTACAAGCAGTTTACTGAGATACATCAGCTTCTCATTATCCCTTTAAAAGCTGCTGTGAAATTAGACTATAATTGGTACACTAGAAAAAAAAACCTGAATTTGTTTTAGCACTATTTATTTTTTTTACAACTGTGTATTTAAGAGACAAAACATGCAGTAACACAGTAGTAGGAACACAGATTTATGACTTCATTAGGCCGGTGTGACCAATAAGAGGGACAGAGCTGGCGCCAAGGGGCAAACTTTGGATCCTTACAGACACCACTCGTTCCTTCTCTCCATTATCCTGTCAGGCTATGGACAGCCTGACAGGCAGCCTGACCTGAATACTGTCCTCTCCTCAGTATACAACACTGGGCATAGAGACGGAGGTAGTCTTCATGTCAATGCACATGACATGTTTCAGGCCAGATGAGACCTGCTTGTATGAGCATTATTAAATGATGGGTCGTTTAGGCGTGAGGTGGAGAAAATGCTTTTACATAGCTCTCAAACTTGGTGCAGTCGTCGTGGTCATCATTGGAGCAGTACATGGGTCTGTGTGCCATGGTGATGATCCAGGGCCGTGCCGCCCTGTTCTCTGGTCTGTTTGCTTCCTGGTTAGAAATAGCCACAGCAGCAAGCTAAAGACATCTATCAGACACCCAGTATACATTATCAGTATACATTATCAGACACCCAGTATATATTATCAAACACACACACACACACAAACACTATTTATAAATGCAAGATATTACCAGATTAACAAATACTTTGTCATTCTCTCAGTTCATATCATAACTCCCATCATATGTGAATAAAAGGTTTCTTAAATGAGCTAAAATTATCCCAAGATGAGCACATGCACAGTGTTTGTGTGTTAGCCTCTACCTCCAGGTCCCTCTTCAGCCACTCGTACTGCCTGAAGAGAAGGTCCAGGCCGTACTCCAGGTAGAAGTAGACCTCAGTGGAGAACGAGACGATGTGTGCTGACCCGATGTCCCAGCTGCAGGCAGACGTGCAGACATAAACACACTCGAGTGCTTTCCCAATGCCACAGCAGGCAGAAGGCAATTCACGCTTTATACAAACAGGCGTGCTGCTTTGACGGCGATAGCCTCGGTAATTATTGAAGAGGGGCTTTTTCACGGAGCAGATGAACACTGTCTGCTCCCATGTCATTAAAGCTAAACCTCAGCAGTCTCGCCAGCCCCTCAGGAGCGAAACAGTCACACAAAAATGTTTGAGTTACAAATGATTTACTGGTTAACTCAGGAACATGCCAAATACACCCAATAAACCTAAAACAAAGCAATAGACACACAGGCAGATCACAGAAATAAAGGGTCCTGGGTTAAGTTGCTTTACTTTTAAATTAGTTTTGTGTTAAAATTATAATTCAGAGTGTCTATGTAGAAGGGTCAAACGGTATATTGGGGTTAATGTAAGACTCTCAAACACTAAAGCATTAAAGTCATCCGTCATCAGAGGCAAAATGGACGCGTGAAGTTGTTGGGAGTTCTTAGTGAGTCTCGTTTGAGTCTGCTCTCTCACCAACACACAGGGCCTGACGTTTGATCAGAGCCATCTGAGAGGAGAGCACAGCTGACAGTCTGGACTGCGCAGGCCATTATGCGTTCAGACTCAAATGAAAACAGAAAAGGAAAACGAAGCTAAGCTGTTAACCTGCTCTAAGATGGCTGTGGGCTGAGCACATCAGAGATGTCATTTCACCACCGGAGAGATCCACAGCTGCCCACTGCTCGTGGCAGTCCACGTGTCTGTGGGTATGGCTTTCATTAGAGCGGGAGCGCGCATGAACGCAGGACTCTTCTGCTCCACAAACACAAACCATGCGGGCCGTCACATGGCCCGCTGCGTGTGGAGTGAAATTTCTGCTGCGTTAGTGGTGAACTGCAGCTGGAAAAAAGAAAAGAGCTGAGAGCGTGCTAGTACTGAGCAGGCCCACGTTGCCCTTCCAGCGCAGCCAATGGGACGACAGCGCAGCCAATGGGACGACAGCGCAGCCAATGGGACGACAGCGCAGCCAATGGGACGACAGCGCAGCCAATGGGACGACAGCGCAGCCAATGGGACGACAGCGCATGATGAAACCGTTCTTGCGCTCCTTTTAAGCAGGACGCCATGACGGCAGGCCTACAGTCGTTGGATGGCCGCCCCATTTCTTGGCCCGAGACCCAGGCAAGGAGCTGGCTGTGAGGATGGGGGCTCCTACCTGTACCATAGTCCCTCCGTCTGGCCCGGCATGCTGAAGCGCCTCCTGTAGTGCGAGAAGTTGCTAGAAAAACAAACAGATCAACCGTCAGTGGCACGTGCGTCGACCGCTCCAAACGCCTCAAGACTCCGGGCTAGAAGTATGCGGCCCGCTTTTTCCATCAGCCAGAGCTATGTGCTGGGCCGAGCTAAGCGCACGCCATCACATTTTTTGGTGCTACAGCGTAAACGACTTTCTAGGAACACGAGCAGCAGACATTTTTCAATCCCTTCATATCTTGGTCTTAAAATGGAGGGGCCGGGTTTGTGAAGCAATTGTGAGATCCAAGCTGTTCAGACGCACTGCAATGAATAAAGGAGAAATACCACCACAGAGCCGCCAATTGGATCCAGGCATTGGTGGTTAAAGAAGTGACAAGTTTAGGGTCATGGCCACTGACTAGAGAGTTAGGTCAAGGGGTGTTTGAGTTTGTGCAAATGTCCTGAGGAGTGATGGGACGAAGGTGGACATGAACCTCAAAGCACAGTCAGTACCTCAGAGCTCAAGCTAGATCAACTGGACTCACTTCTGGACAATCTAATTTCTGGCTAATTATCAGTGAAACCTTTCAAGTTCTAACAAAACTGAACCAGGAGTGGTCAGGATTGTCAACTTTATAGCTCCCTCTTGTGGCAATGGCAGGGAAGAACAGACATTCAGGAGATCTAGTCACCATAACGAATACTGATTGTTACACTTGTGTATGGGTGTACACGTGTGCCCCTACATCAATCACACACTGACGAAACAACACAACAACGAAGACAGCCTCAGATATTTTAGCCTCAGATGGCCCATCATAGGGTGTCCCAGTCTGCTAGGACAAACAGGTAAAAACAAACACCAAAACACCATCACAACACAGTGGCTGAGGGAAGACAGACCACTGCCCCCCACTGCTCAGTACCAGAACGCAGGAGGAATGTTTTCCTTCCTCAAGTTTGCTTATCTATTTTTTTCCCCTGTCAATTACTATAATCATGCCATAAGCATTCCTACAGCTATCCACAGTCTTTTCCTCTTAACGGTTTCAGTGTATCTGTCCACAGTGCACCACAAGCATCTCCCTGAAGCAAGCTAATTTGCTTCCATTAAACAAGGGCTAGTGAGAGATGAAAGCCATTTGTTGGTACTTAAAAAAATGACATTTCTGCAGCCATATTTGGTGTTAGCAGTGAGTGGAGAGAAGGCTCTCTTCAGCTGGGTATTTATAATGGTAGCACAGCAAATGGCAGTTTAGTTAGTTGCAGCTAAGAAACTGAACTACTTGTGTTCAAATTGAACAAAACGAGAGGGAATATCTTTAAACCCTGACGGGTAACTCGTTTTTTCACCCTCCGCTGAGCTCGTTCTCCAGAGAGGAGAAGGACCCATGAGAGGACCCAGCCGAACACACACCAGGCCAAGCAGCTCTTTAACGCTGGATCGACCCAGAGCAGAGCGGACAGGAATGTGGCGGTAGTGTGGCGTGGCGAGCACTGTGAACTGCGGGCAGATCGAAAACAGATATCGTCTAGACTGCAGAGCGGCTGTTTATCCAAAGAATGAGGCGCTTCAGGAGCCATGTCATCAACATGAAAGCATCAGAGCTTCAAAAATGGGAAGATTAATAACAATGACAAACCATTTAACTGAAGTAAAAAAACACTCATTCTGCACTAATTACACTACAGTCTGGTGCGGACGGAAAGGACTCAGTCACGTAAAAATATAAATAACTGGCAGTAGGACCAAGTGTTTTGTTTAGATTGTGCATCTTAATGAGCATGAACCTGGAATACTTACTATGCCCACTCATGATTACCAGGGCAGGTCATATAGGGCACATAGGCAGCAATGGACTCTATTTGTTTCATAAACTCGTCCCCGATTCTGCCATCATCCTGAAACAAATGTGTGCACCAAGGCGCAGACACACACAAACACACAGGCAGACAAAACATTAAACTGAGCTAAACGTCTAGACACCGTGCTCATAAATTACTGAAACTACGGGCGAAAGAAAGGAGAGAGTGCTCTCGAACTGACAAATAACATAACACATGTTAAGCAACGCTGACAGCCTAAATGTGGCAATATTCATTAATGATGGCCATACGTTTCCCTAATGCTCCTAAGTGGCAAATGGAGAAGAGCAAACTGTCAGCAAGTCTGACCGCGAAGCCTCAGCACTGACGGGAAGCAAAGTGAGAGCAGGCGAGAGCCACATCAGCTCGGGCACCATTAGGGCAAACCAGCTCCCCAGGCAACTAACCCACCATTAAATGATCCACCATTAAACCAAGAACAACCTTGATGAAATCTGAACCAGACGTTATGAAAAATATTATAATGAGGGGCAATTGTGGGCTAATGTCTGTACAGGGTGTACTAAGGTGGAGGGCCCTAACAAGTTTCCTAGGTAGGCTAGCAGGGGGGCGGTGGAAAGAAGCTGCTAGCACAACTGCTTCTAGTGAGGTGTCGAGACCTTACCGAGTGCTCGCCTCAAGAGGGATCCCATATCCTATGACCTTAAGAGTGCTTTGACAGACACAGGTCACGTCTCAACTGCAAGCTCGAGTCCCTGTACTCAATACTTCAAGGCCACATGATTTCAATTATGCCACTTTTAGGTCATTACCAGCCAGTTCTATTCAAGTGACTGCGGTCATTGGTGTCCAGGCAATGCTTTGCAAAATTCCAGCAGGACTGGTCCACTTTGAGCACCATATAACAATTATTTCACATAAAAGTATTTAGACATCCTACAATAACGATCAAACATTACACATCTGGATTTTGTCCGATTAATTTGTTTAGATAAGCAAACAATCCTAAACGGTCCACATCAGAACAGTGTTTAAGGAACATGTGGGGAACTTATTTGACCCGACCCTGTTATGTGGGGCAACATATTATTGCAGGATTCAAGAAAAAGGTTCCAAGTAACGTTACCTCATGCATGTCGTAGGCAAAGTCTCCTGCAAATATAAAGCATATAGAACAATCTCAGATCTGAGATTAAAGGGGACCTATATTAGGCTCATTTTCAAAGTACTTAATTTTCTTTATGGGGGCTACTAGAATGAATGTACATGTTTCAGTGTTAAAAAAACAGTTATTTTTCTTATGATATACATCCCTATTCACTCTCTGAAATACTGTTAGTGCTCCTGTGTCTTTAAGCTCCCCCTTTCCATTGAACCCAGTATGGTCTGATTAGTCAGGTTGCTCACTCTGTTCTAGCCAAATTTGCAAACACATGGGCAATAAGAATGGTGTTATAAGATTGTCACATTGTAACAAAGGAAATGGCCAGAAATTCCAACTAAATGTTTCATGCAGCTGAGAAAAGCAGTTTCAGTGTGAGTTCTGACGTGTACTTTGGACTCTGTGTTTACACACACATTATATTATATTATATATATATATAAAATATATATATGCATAAAAAACTAGATAAGACACTAAAGGAGAAAGCCAGTAAACCATAATACGACTGATTATAAACAGAAAACACTGTCTCACTCTCTCCAATAGACTCCAAGAAACTCTTTCCAATAAACGTTTTAGGCCCTGTAATCTGTCTTCAATAGATCAGAAAATTGTTCTTCTGAGAATTTTGTACAAAATTCATAGAGTTGTGACCCAACACACAATACCAATCAGGCACACTTTTAATGGCTGGTGTTAACACCAACAAATGCCTATTAAGACTGCCTGCTTCAAGGTTTATACAGTTACTCATAGAACTGATAGAACATGACGCACTAAGAAGAAATTAGAAGATAAGAAGCGAGTTCAAGTATGTAGAAGGGTTTACCGATGTGGAGGATGACATCATACATCCCCATCTGGGTCTCCTTCTGCAGCCTGGCCAGTGACTGAGGGTTCTCATTCCCCATATCTCCAAACAGAGCAAATTTAGGACTAAAGCTTGTGCTCTCATTTAGAGCAGTAAAGGAGAAAACATCACTCCAGCCTTCTCCACTGCCGCAGTGATAGACTGTAAAACACACATGCATACATGTAGGCATGTACAGAACAAACAGCCACGCGAATTAAAACATATGTAATTTAAACATTGTTTCTAAAAAATAAATACTTAAATCTTAAAGCAGTTGCCACAGCACAGCCCATTAGGATCACTGTCATGATATCAGACACATTTTACCACTTGTCCAATTTAGCTCAAACAGAAGGTGAGAACAGACTTACCATATGCAGAACCAGGCTTCAGGTCAGACAGGGTGACCTGGTGAATGTATATTTTCCTCTTCTCTAACCCTCCATCTATAAACACGGTGGAGTTTCCCTTGGTAGACAGACTAAAGAGCTTCCCACCCCACAGACTATACTCCACCATAGTGTCAGTCTCATTTAGGGTTGTCCAAGTGATCACCATTGAACCCTTCACACCTGTGGGAGGAGGGGGGGATGAACTCCATTACCCATAGTCAATAACCAATCATGAATATCACACAGCTTAGTAACAGACAAACCTCTTGTTTTTTCAACTGACAAAAAAGGTTTTCATTTCCCACCGCAAAAAAAATTATTAAAACAGTGATATGCAAAGTAAAGTTATTCAACAGCTCATTTAAACTATATACTTGCTTCTTAAAAAAATAAACCTGTCAGAAATGATTTAAGAGAGAAACCAGTACTATCTGACAGGCATACTTGTTATATAGCTATATGAAAGCCTGCCACAACCTGTAGAATACCACAAAGGAAAATATGTAAGAATGTAAGAAACATATTTTATTGTGCCAACCACTGTGTGAGCGTCTGTTAGGCTGCACAGGATAACAGCAACTGCTAAATTACTAAATGTAAATGTGAAACAAATGATTAGTACACAACCCAAATAATGAGAACCAACAGCAGCAGTTTGGCCACATGTTCTCATAAGCTGAGTGGAAAGACAAAAGCTTGAATTACAGGAAGAAGAAAACATGAATGACAAAACCCAGAAATAACTTGTGAGCATCTATCTTTCCAGCCTTCAGATTGATTTGGAATAGCCAGACATGATAAATCTCTCACTTCCTGAGGAATGAATAATCAATTTTCACAAGCTGGGTTCACTAGGGCTAAAGTCTATATACACATCGTATACAGTTGACTGAAACTCAAGAAATGGAAGTCATGAGTGTATTAAAGCAGGAGGAGCTCGCTCACCTGGGTAAGATATGTGTACCTGCTCAGGCTGGCTCCCAATAGGGGGCAAGCATAACGCCACACTCATCATGCCACAGAAGAGCAACACGTACAGAGCAGCCATCTTCCCTTGGCTTTGTTCTCCTTTTGTTTTTCTCTCACTCCTGAGAAACAAAAAGTGCTCAGGTATGTTAACTATCCACTACAGTCCCATGACCTGCTGTGTAAGCTCATCTGTATGTCACACGATCAGTGACGATCACATATAACAATGTCAGAACTTCTGTAAGGGTGGCATTAACTCAGTGAATTTCTGAAGCAACTTTTCTGTAAGGTCTTAATTTAAAAAGATGCCTTACAATGTTTTTCACTTCTGTTAACAGTTTGGGAAAATGAACACATCTGACAGCAAAACAAAATCATTTAAAAGTGCTGATGTATGGTGTATGAAAAGGGAAGTGTCTTGCATTTGAAACAAATGCTTTAACGAGTTGAAAATTACGCAGTTACTTCTTCACCTGTTCACATTGACTTCACGCTACTGGATGTGAATCCCAAGAACCATGTGCGTAGCAAGGCGCATGCTGCTGGGAGCAAGAGCCAGGTCCACTTATGGAGGCCATCAGAACCGCCAGAAACACATCTAAACACCAGATATGTCCAGTCCACATACAGAGGTCAGAGCACATCAAATCAGTTAGCTAACAGGTTGGCATATTAACTTAATTATCAAAGTCACATTTCCATGAGTCCTGGAGAGATTAAGGTTGTTAAAGCTCTAATCCCGACAGGTTAACGCACTGTTGGGGTTCTACACTTCACGGGCAAACCGACCCAGTGAAACGGCACTGTCGTGTTTTTGTTGTTATCCTAGCAGGCTAACTGGCTTAATACAAGACTGAGCAAAAACAGAGGGATACTGGCGAACAAAACACTAACTAAAGGGCCGTACTGGCTGACACAGACGAATGGCGAAGGTCTTTCTGCAGACCTACCCGAGCGTGACCGAGCTAAGGCAGGACGGTCTCCAGGTTTATAACCAGCTACAGACGTGAGCTCGGCTAACGTAACCAAACCGCCTAGCCAACTGTGATTTAACCGAATAACTTTTCCTTAGTTAAGGTGCTAGACGCTACGGCTAGCGAAGTGAAACAGACCCAAAGGCACACCTTAAGTTTTAGTGGTTATATTCGGAGTGTTTCCGAACGCATAATGTCGATATAAGCGCTAACTCTGCTAGCTGCTATCAGTTTCGCCTCACGACCAGTCCTGGCTTGTGCGCGTGCACTTCTGTGGGTTTGTTTTGAACAGGTGACGCGTGTGCGTATTCTAGCTACTGCATGCAGTAGCAAAGTATAATGGTAGTTCGCCACCTAGTGGGGAGATTTGAGACTACGCCTTTTGAGGATATAAATGCGTTGGGTTTTTTTATTACCTAAAAAAAAATGTACCTAAACATTTGGAGACAATCCATGTTTTAGGAGGACAGTGAACACAAGAAGAGTCTGTGGCACTACTTCACAATTGTAGTCCACAAACACTCACCAACCCAACCTGAACAGCCCAGAACTGAACTGCCAAGATGAATGTCCTGAAAATTATTTCCAGTTGGTATGGCAGCAAAATGTGTAATAATACTTAGGCCTATGCAAGCAGAATTGTACAGTTTTTTTTCCTCAGCTGAGAAAAAGAATTTTGATAAGGAAAGCCACAACCAAACTGGGTTTCAACTAAAGGGGGATTCATATCAGAGATGTAGGCTGGGGAACACCACCACTCAGTTCACTCCATCGGTGTGTTATACAGTGGATACAACACTGGGGAGAAAACTGAAAGCTGGTAAGGGAGAGGAGTGCTTGGTGGAGATGTGAGACAACCGGCGGCTCACCCAACCAGACGGGACAGCTTTACAGGGGGGCCAACCTCCCTGTAACGTCCACGGAAAATAAAGGGTGTGAAAAAAGGGAATATCCACATGTTACCCAGGTGTGGGAATAGAACCTGGGTCCACACTAGACTAAAGGCCTTGACAGAGTGAGCCATCAAAGAGCTGGAGGTATAGTTGACAGGAAGACAGACACACAACTCAAAGGACTGAGGAAAACTTCCCTTTGGAAAGAACTGAAAACACACAAAAGGGACAACTATTCCTCACAGATGGAAAAATACTCAAGAGAACCCAAAATCACTGATACCATTACCACCAAAACCCGTGTGTGTAGCATACCAAGATTTTATAAAGACTGGGCTTTGTGAAGCTGCTTATATGGGGTGGATGGGAATCAGGCTAATGAGCCCCTGATTGTTTGCTGGCTTGTTGCCTCCCTCTAGTGGCCGCATGCTTGTACTGTCAGCCACCTGTTACATAAAACATTTCCCAGCATCAAAAACGATTAACAACTCACTCTGTAAATGATAGTGATGAGTAAGAAACCATCAACCAGCTGCCAGTTTACACTGTCATGATGAAAACAGTTGTTTCCTGTGAAAGAAAATAGTGTCACATGACCATGGATTTGGGCGCATACAGAAGAGCAACAATATTAGTCAAGATGTTCAACAGTTTCAACAATGACCCCAAACAAGCAGCAACGACAGTAATTCTGTTTGCTTCACTACAAATTGCATCCCAGCACTGCTGGACCATGACGTGAAGGACACACGTTTCAGGGCTATGACCCCAAAAACACCAAACTAGGTCCAAAATTATACGTTTTGTGCCTTTTTCCTGGAATTGGTGATGAAAACAACCAACAAGCTTTTTTGGGTATGTAGCATGTACTACCGTGTACATGTACTTTCTTGGTAAAATGGTAATAATATTAGTAACCTACTGAGATTTATTTTTCCAACACTGTAAATTTGAAACTCTCCAAATATCTTCAAAGGTGTCAAGAATTGAAATGGTGGAATGCATTTAACTATGTAGTATTTCCTTTCGGTCTTCGTTGCCCTCAGGACAGATACACTCATGTCTCATTTGGTTTTGTGTGAATTGTTTCACTTAGTTCTAAAAAGTAATTCACGTTAATGCAAACCGAAATAGATTATTCAAACAAAACCATTAATTCACTGCATTTTATTCAGAATAAAATAGGCTACTAATAAACTATTAAATATAAAAACACAAAAATATCAACTATATAACTATGAAATAAAAAAACATTAAAGCAATTTTTAATAGCTGTACGTAACAGCTGTGCGTAAAATATAACGTAGCCTATAGGCTACAGTAAAGCCGCTTGTCTCTAGAGTTAGACTTTCTGTCTAGATGAAAAAATTACATGTATTGTCACTGATCTAGTAGACTATAATAAAGTGTTTACTAGGAACATAAAAAAATATCAAATAATTACAAAAAGAGAGAAAACTGAGAGCGATTTGTGCAGCAGTGTCCGACATCTGCGGTAATCAAGCGCATCCTATTAAAACTTTGGGCTCTTGACGTCATTACTCGGCGTCTGGTCTGAGCCCGTCAAACGGTCTTGGCCTTTGGATTTAACAAAATGACTTTACATTATAAACTTGGCTAAATATAAACGATATATTTAGGAACTTCTGGGGAAAGATGCATTTAAAAAACTTAGTTGTCGCTAAGACTTTAATATTCACGGTTCTGTTTGGATTGTGCAGGCGCTACTCCGTCGGGGAACATATTGGGTTCATAGGAGAGACCGTGGAAGTATCGACAGGTGACGAAAAGTTCAGGATCGAAGGCCGTGCGATTGTGTATGGAGTACGGACAGAAGACTGGATCTCTAACGCTGTGGTGTTAGTTGATGGAGAGGAGCACGTCGGCTTTATCAGGTTTTCTCCGTAACGCTGAGCGTTAAACGAACAGCTAGATAAACACATACGGAGTCAAAAACATGTATATAGTTACACGGATTTTTTTTCTTGACCACATTGCTCTATCCCCACTAGACTTGATGGAACCTTTACCGTAAATGATGTACCAACTGGGTCGTATGTGGTCCACATTGCCTCCCCGACTTACAGATTCGAACCTGTCAGAGTTGACATTACTACCAATGGAAAAATGCGGTAAGTTGGTGAATTCATTGGTACATGTTCTTCACTGTTATTATTGTGCCTTATGTTACTAAAGTAATTCTTGTGTAACTCTTGAAGACTCCAACTACCATAAAGGATAACCTGTATATTTAATTATAGCAAAAGCAATTGCTCAAAGGCCAACATGGCATTCCCTGTTGGAACATGCAGCTGTTAGATGTTGAAGAATGTGCAGTGTTGGTTTCAGACAACTGATATAGTGGTATAGCATAAAGAAAAATGGGTCCTAAATAAGACCCAGAAGTTTAGTGTAACATTGTTTTGCCTGAAGAAAAATAAATGAATTTGGAGCAAGAAGTGGCAGCTTCAGTTGGTTGTAGTAATTTTTTGACTGCATGTGTATAAATATATTTTTAGATTGTTTGAATAATGTCAGTATTAAAATAGATTAATTTACTTGTTCGTTTGCAGTGCACGCAGAGTCAATTACATCAGGATGTCTGAGGTTGTGCAGCTGCCTTACCCTCTTCAGATGCGATGTACAGGACTTCACTCCTACTTTATAAAACGGGAGACCTGGGGCTGGTCTGATTTCTTTATGAATCCCATGGTAGGCTTGGTGTTGTGGTGTGTGTGTGTATGTGTGTGTGTGTATGTGTGTGTGTGTGTGTGTGTGTGTGTGTGTGTGTGTGTGTTCGTGTTCCAGCCTCAGTATGATGACATCTGGTGCCAGCTTAGACTTCTCAAAATGTAACCCACCATTGAAAGATGGGAGCGTTTCATTTTTCATTCTTTCTCCTCAGGTTCTAATGATGCTGCTCCCTCTTGTGATCATCCTTCTCCTGCCAAAGGTCATTAACACAGACGATCCAGGGGTGAGAAGGGTATGTGTTTCCACCCAAACCCATTGCCACCCATCCACATTCCATCCCTCTTTAAGTAGCTGTTTACATATGAAGGGCTAAATCATAACTTGGGCCATGTGCTTTATCAGTTACCAATGACCAGTTCTTTAATACATTCAATATTCAGTTTCGTTAGCATAAACATAGCCAGAATCTCAGTGATCCTCATCCTTCCATTTTGGTACATATTAATTAGCTGCTACTGTGTGACACATGTCTTGTATTTGGTTACATAGGAAATGGAACAGTCAATGAACATGCTCAATCCCAACCCTGAGCTTCCAGATGTGTCCGAGCTCATGACCAAGTTCTTTGCCACACCCAAAAGCCGTGCGAAGCCAGGTGGCGGGGCTCGAGGCCATGGTCACAGGGAGGCCCAAGGAGGAGGTAGTGTTCCTCTAGGAGCTAGGAGGAGGAGGACTTAATACTCCTCTAAGCTAGGACGTGTTAAGCTAGACATGTTACTCAGGCTTCTGCATGAAACCAATTTGCCCACTTCAGGTCTTTATTGAATAGGTGTCTCATGTAATTTGCCACAAACCTGATCAGCATTTGTAATTTGAGAAAACAAAGCTGTTTGACATCATTGTCAGTTCCAGTGCCTTACTTCAATGCCTTACTCACTTGGGCTGTTCTGGGTTTCAAGTCCACTTTGTTGTAACACTGTTTTGCTTGGAGTGCTGTCATGTTTTTTATTATTATTATTTATTTGAGTTTTTTAAGTAACTCTATGCAAATTTCTTTTTTTTTTAAACCATGGCATTATTTATTGACTCGGAGGAAAAAATGCAAATTTTTAGTTTAAAGCTTTTATTCTTGTTCATCAGTGGATAATATTTTTACTGTTAATAAACCATTTATCATGTCATTTTACTGTTCTTTAACTTTTGTAATGCCAAGACAACTTCAGTCACTGAGATTATCCACTACGTGAAGGACAGTATTACTGAGACGTGTAATAGCCCCTTGTGAGTATTTTAAATGGCAACAGCCTTGGCTGCACTGTTATGGTAGTTTATGGAGTGCAAGCTAAGTATAGCACAAGTGAGAGCTGTCAGAGGATGTGTGGGGGGCAGCAATGGCACTATGCTGGACAATCCTACAGAGGACAAGCACAGCTCCTGACCACATCTGTAGCAGTAGTGAGAGATGCTTGCTTATAATAGCAAACTAGTGAATTACAAAAGAGTTTTGAAATTTTAAAATAAACTACTGGTGAAGGTGCATGTTTTTTGGGTGCATATTCATTTTGCCTTTGTACTTAAAATTTAACACTTAAAACACTACATAACATGTAAAATACAAATAGCAAATTTTTTTTGACACTGTTGTGAAAATGTTTGGTAACCCTTTAGAATCATCAGCGTTTCGGATTCTGAGCCTTCTGACCCAAACCTGTGTGCTGTAGATCAAAAAGGTAACATACAGGTAACCTTTCTTTGCCATACACACTTCTTTCTAAAATTAAAAGAAGATCCAGGCCAAGTGGCCTTTTGAAGTCATTTTTATATAACGGAAGGAAATAAGTGGTACAACACATTAACTACTTATAATGAATGCAAAATGGGCAGACTACGAAATCAAAATGAGTTGCAGAACCAACAGAATGAAAATAAAAGCACATGGAAGGAAAAGAGCAAACAGAACCAGGAAGAAAATCAAAACGAAACTTATAGCTACGCTAGCTGCGCCATGGTAATCACCATGCCAGGGATGGTACGAACTTGACGGTGATAAAAGCAAATAAAATCCTGATTAGTTTAACACGTAGCCGACCAACAGTATCTCAACATAAACGTATTGAACACTTCAGTAAATACGTCAACAGTAGTGATGAGAACAACCAAGTTAAATGTTCACCCTTAAAGCATTGTGGCTAGCAATGTAGCAGAAGAGCAGAAAGAAAGCCATTCATGGTAACCATTAGCTTGCTGGCTAGCAACTAATAAGTGTAACGTTAGTCAGCACTCAGTACAAGCTTACCAGAACCTAAGTAATCAGTTCTGGCAAAACTGTATGAAAATACATATTCACTTGAAACCGTACTGACATTAAGAGTAAAATCCCCAAAGGGTCCATTTGTCCTGACAGCCATGATTGTTGCACTTTTCAGTCTCAAAAAAGTCTGACTCCCATAAAGCTTTTTATTTGCAGCATGTTTTTATTTTGTTGATAGCATTTTCCTGGGGAAAAGAGCAACAGCTCTTTTTCACTGTCATGTTTCCTATAAAGCTGTCACTTAAAAAAAAACATTTTTTTAGAAACAATGTTAACTTTTTAAAAAGCTGTCAATTTTTTATTTAAAACTGTATTTGCTCCTTGGCCACCATATCTCAAACTGCAGTTCACATTTTAAAAATAACTAAAATAGCTTTCTGTAAGTGTTTGCATACAACTTTTTTTCAGGTTATGTCACGTCAACAAATAATTTACTGTTTTCTATTTTTTTTATGAATGTTTACACGGTCGTGTTGTAATTATTAACTCTGATGTACAATCAAATATGCAATCCCTAATATTCTCAATATATCAAATGTACATCAACACACTAGTGATTACTAGGGGGCTGTGGATCACAGAGCTGTGGGCAGCCCTAGGCCGGGGAGCAGTTGGGGTTAGGTGCCTTGCTCAAGGGCACCTCAGTCATGGCCTCAGGTCTGGGAATCGAACCCACGACCCTCCGGTCACAAGACCAGTTCCCTACCACCAGGCCATGACATGCTGTGTGCAAGTTGTATTTCGCGAACAATCAAATGAATTTCACCAGACCACTATAATTTATGGATTGCTGCAAGTTGCTCAAATGAAATTGCAAAACCTAGGCAAAGGTTATAATCTATGTTTAACACAATGTCAATTTCATGTCATCTGTTTGTACAGTCAGTTTACAAGCACATACATTTGCAACTGAGCCATCTACTAATTTTGGTTCAGTGTTTCAGTTAGTTGCCTAAAAAGATAATGAGGGGACCCACTCGGGGCAGTAAAATGTCCATCTTATTCTGTAATCTTGCTCAAGACACCCATTTCATATCAGATGATGTACTCAGTACTCATAACCAGTCTAGAAACTGGGTAAAACACAGAGGAGAACTGCCTTCATGAATCTTAATAAACTGCATTGGTAACATGATGACAGAGCAACAACAGAATGCAAAAATTAAATGTTCATTAGGCCACATTTGTGCACATTCTGCAGTGGGATTGCAGTGCATGTGGAATAGCTCTGTCCAACATGGCCCTATCACAGATGACACAGATAAAAGGCTTTAACCCTTGGTGTGCTCCTGTGTGACGCGACTGTGAGTGGGTCTGAAGTCCAGTCCTGACAGGCCCTGTGTAGTATACAGAAGTGGCCGCCTCTGTGTGGACTCTGAGATTGAAGTTGGCTACGAGGATCTCTCTCTTTCTCACTCATTCTCTTGCTCTCATTTCATAGTAGGTGTCCTATCCGTCACAAGTACCCTACAGCACACACATAGCCATGATACACTGTAGGTGAGTAAAAGGTATCCTTTTTACTGGCTTTGAGACATCCAGGTAAATTGAACAAAAATGATTCCATTACAAAGATATTTTCAATGAGTTTAAATGTGGGGTACTACTGTTATTTCTTGCACTCAAACTGCATCAAATTCTCACAGTATACTCTACAAAAATGCATTGTGATGTTATGCTTGTAATGTTGTTTCTCACTCTTCTCACCCTCTACTTGTTAAATGGGCATAAAGGATGGAGCAGTTGGGGGGCAGGATGGTGGCTGTCTTCAGCATACTCATCTCTAGTGGGGTGTTAGGTGTACATCCTCCTGCTAAAAACATCCATCTGCTTGCTCCAGAAGAACACAAATTCATCCTAAACCTCGGACATAAAGGTACGAGCCATGGTGTTTGTTTACAATAACTTTAAATGTAGCATGACATAAGTAAGGCCAAAACACCATATACATTAATAAGGCATTAGACGAATTAGAAGAATTAATAAGGCAACTAGAAGAATAGATAAAGCTGTCTGTGTATGGCCAACAATAAACTCATATAGCAGTTAGAGCATTTTAGAGCTGAACTTTTTGCTTTTGTAAGGTTCCAGTAATGGCTACAATAAATAATAATTACTGCTAAATCATTTAACCTTAAATCTCTTAATTTCTGAGGACTGTTTATTACCGTGCTTGTAAATGTTTCAAAGAAGGTCTTATAGATATACCAATTTGTTTTGAGTGGATTTATGGCACCACACCCAGTTCAAACTCCACTACATGACGCTACTGACTTTTGACACATGAGGTCGCAGGTACCCACTGCAGCATGTAAGTACGTGATAGGAGTCTTCTGTCTCGTAATACTCTACATCTTGGTGCAAATACTCAAAATGTCAGACTCCTTTGTTTTCCTTATTCAAGACAACCCTCTAATCAGAATCCATTGAAAGAGAAATACAGATAAGACACTAAACACAATCTCTCTCAGTAATCAACAAGTTAAATGCAAATGGTGGATGCAAGCACGCACTGTCACCAAGCAGAAGGCTTTTATGTAGAAAGCATTCTTCTCTGGGTTGAAACAGTGATGAGCACAGCAAATGCGTGCCTGTATGTGTTGGTGAATTCTTACCTGCTTCTACACACCAGAGATGCCCAGGGACTGCTACGAGCTGTGGGAGAGCTCTGCAGGCAAAGCGCCGGATGGCGTCTACCTGATCCGGCCCGCAGACACCCACATTGCAGTCTACTGCGCCATGCAGGAAGGTGGTTGGACCGTGATCCAGCACATCACGGTCAACAGCAGCGTGGACTTCGACCGCCCGTGGGAAGAATACAAAGTGGGTTTTGGAAGCCTCGTCGGGAACCACTGGCTTGGCAACGAGCACATCCACCAGCTCACCAGCGGCTCTGTGCGCTACAAGCTGGGCATTAAGCTGGTGGACGAGGACGCCGTGACCAAGACGGGCGAGTACGACCCAGTGCTGGTGGAGGGGGAGGACTCCCAGTACCGGTTGCG
Source organism: Brachyhypopomus gauderio (assembly GCF_052324685.1). Lineage (NCBI taxonomy): Eukaryota > Metazoa > Chordata > Actinopteri > Gymnotiformes > Hypopomidae > Brachyhypopomus > Brachyhypopomus gauderio. The sequence goes on from NC_135227.1 coordinate 11,276,062, forward strand.
CCTGGGCCCGTTCCATGGCACGGCCGTGGACGCACTTACCCTGGAGCCGGAGAGTTACCTGCACGACAACCAGCGCTTCACCACCAAGGACCGCGACAATGACAACTACTTCCAGAACTGTGCCAGGCTGGAGTTCCAGGGCGTGGCAGGCGGCGGGTGGTGGTACGATGCGTGCGCGGGTGCCAACCTGAACCGCCGCAATGTCATCTATTGGCAGAAAGACTGCAACAAGGAACACCTGTGCAAGTACGCCTGGATGATGGTGAAGCCCTCAGACATGGTCAAAATAGTCCATTCAGACTGCAAAAGAGATGAGCTCTGACCTTATTACGTCAGACGTCCAAGCCTTTTTGGAATCGGTCTTTAAAAGCTGATAAAGAATCAAGAAATGGGAAGAAGGCCTGTTATCTGCGAATTTCAGAATTAAATTATTTAAAATAAAAATATTTCCTTCTCAATGATTTAGAGGGTCGCTCTTGAGATTCTTTTATACATTGCTGTGAGGTAGTCACAGAGTTTCACAATGATGTGTTAAACAAATCTATATTTTTTTAAATAGAGACATACACAGTTACAATCACAAATTACACATAAACAAAACAGCAAATAAGATCTTCTGTACATGAAATGGTTGATCATGAAAGTTTCTGTACCTATAGGGTCACCTGCATTGTGAAATCATTTATATTATGGATTTTCATGGTGTGTTTATTATTGTGTTTATGCTTGCCCTTACAATATATCTCTCTGCCAGTTCAGTTATGCAAGTTAAAAGAGTACAATTTATGATTTTTTAAACCTGGCCTGGAAGATGGGTATACAAACCTCACGCGCTATAATAAGCCAATACCTTTTTGTTGCCATTACTGAGCTCATAGCTCTTATTTCTTGATGAACCATTTTCATATATTCAACTTAAATTGTAACAGCAAAAACAATAATAGCCCTTAAGACTAAAATTGCAACAAGCATAAATATCAGCACAACAATTACAAATTATTTACCAAGAGTTATGTTTACATATTTGTTCTTTTAGCAATGCACACCTGCAACAATAAAAAATAATTTATCACTTTTTGCATTTCATTATTTTGCCAATGTATGACACCTGATGTGAGAAAACCATGAAACCTTGATGTGCTTGAAAACAACACTGGAAAGCAACACTGTCAAATAATGATTATATTCTCATGTTCATTCATACTGATGCCAGTGGTGGTGACTTAAAATATCTGCTTGTAAACAAGTCCCATCTCTGTATTTGAGAGAGAATATCAAAGAATAGAAAGGTATGCTCCGTTTTGTTCAGATCAGAGGTGGGACCAAGTCAGTGTTTTGCAAGTCTCAAGTAAGTCCAAGTCTTTACACCTCAAGTCCCGAGTCAAGTCTCAAGCAAAGACACTCAAGTCAAGTCAAGTCTCGAGTCAAGACAGGCAACAGTCAAGTCAAGTCCCAAGTCTGAAACTTGGAATTTCAAGTCCTTTCGAGTCTTTTTTTTTTTTTTTTTTACCAATGTTGCAGGTATATTTTAAATGTAAATAATAGACATGCGTTCTTTTTTAAATCTGTATTCTCCTCAAATCTTGATAAAACGTGCAACTGAAAACACGAAGTATAAAAAAAAATTAAAATTACACCTCTTTATTGCACAGTTCAATTTGTTAAACTTAGCTGCAAAAATATTCATACTTTAAACTACAATTTTCCAGAAATAAATATTCTGTGAAAAAGTCAGAAGTAGAACTCCATGTTCAAATAAAAAGTGCTGATATTTTCACAGTACAATACAAAGAACCATAACAGCATTTTCCCTCTCTTCTCTTATCTGGTTTCTTGGAGAACATGAGTGACACAAGACAAACAAATATAAGAACTGAACAATTAACAGGAATCTGCAACTTTAGACATTTCAGTAAACTATTCTGCATTGCATTTGCTGGTCAAAAGTCTGTATGTCATTTGTGCACGATGAATGAATTCCCCATAGCTGAAAACTCGCTCCACTTTTGTCAATATATTTTTTTCTCGACGTAGATGTCTTCAAATACACAATCCATGCTGAGATAGAACTGGATATTATGATGGTGACAGAGAGAGGCTCTCTTTCCTGAGTTCAGATACAGAACCCAGGGTTGCCAACCCTCACGCATTGAGCGTGAGACACACGCATTTGACCGTCTTCACACGCTCTCACGCCACACATCCGATTTCTCACGCCGGAAAAAAATCTAGTTTATTTACCTCTGATCCACATCTATGATTCAACGAGTTACTAGTTCGCTCTGGCACCAACCACTGGCGATCGATCGATCGCGATATAATACTTAATTTGAGTCCATTTTACACCCCGCCCGGTAAAAATTTACGTACGCCAACACCCCATTTGATTGGTTGTGCTGCAGCTCATGCACACACACACGTACAGAGTGTGGAAAAGCAGAGGACCGGTCTGCGTCAGAAGGACGGAAATGAAATTAATGGGGCGCACTTTATAAATATTAATATGCGTTTTAAAATTTAGATTTGGGGTAAAAAAAATCAAGTATTTGCAAGTAAACAGGTTCAAGTCCAATTCAAGTCCCAAGTTATTGGTGTAAAAGTCCAAGTCAAGTCTAAGTCTCTGAATATTTTTTCAAGTCAAGTCTAAAGTCTTAATATTAATGACTCGAGTCTGACTCGAGTCCAAGTCATGTGACTCGAGTCCCCACCTCTGGTTCAGATGCACTTATGTTAACTTACTGGCAACAGCGGGGTTTTGCCCGTACCAGTAAAGTTTCTCCTCAACCCTTTTCTTCTTCCACTGACAGAGGAGAAGCATCCGGAAGGTCTTTTGGAAGGTTTTGTTACAGAGGGCGTAGCACATCGGGTTGACCGTGCTGTTGACGTAGCACAGCCAGTAACCCAGGTGCCACAGCGAGAGCGGAATGCAGTCGGAGCAGAAGGTGGAGACGAGCACCATGATGTTGTAAGGAGTCCAGGTGAGGATGAAGGCCAGCAGGATGGCGCTGAGGGTCTGGGCCGCCTTCCTCTCTTTGATCAGGACCATCCTCTTCCTCTTGGTGATCTGGCTCTTGAGGGCTGCGTCGGCGGGCTTGGCCGACGACGCTGCCGATGGCGTGCTCATGGACTCGGCGGAGGAGAAGGAGGAGCCGCCGGTGCCGGGCTCGCCGTTCCCGGTCTGCAGCACGTCGCCCTCTCTCGCCACCGCACGGAACTTGTACGACACACCCTTCCTGCCCTTGTGTGAGCCGGCCTTGGCTGGCGACGGGAAGAAGGTCTCACCCTCACGTGTGCTCAGCCGCTCACCGTCGTCGGACGGCGGCGTCTTGCTCCCGCCACCCCCGTGGCTCCCGTATGCCGGCGGACGGCCCGGCGACGCCGGCTGCTCCTCTTCCTCGTCGGAGGATGCGTAGCTGGCGAGTGTTCCGGGCGGCTCAGCCTTGGACCAGTCACCAGTGGATATGGACGCAGGGTTGCTGGTACCGCCGCGGCTGCACGACGACCAGGACACCTGAGTTTGCTCTCTGGACGCGTCGCTGAAACAGGACCTGATGATGGCCCTCTGAGGCTGGGCTTTACTATCAGCGTCTGTAGAAGGGTTGGCACCCTGCAGCTCTGCCAGGTCTTTAGTACGCCTCTCTGTCTCTTTATATATCCGACAGTACAAGATGGTCATGACTGAAACAGGAATGTAGAATGCGGCGATGGCCGTCCCGAAGGTTATTACAGGCTCGGAGAAGAACTGTATTTGACACTGCCTCTCTGGCACCGTTCTCTCGCCCACAAAGTACTGCCAGCACAGAATCGGAGGTGCCCACAGGATGAACGACACGAGCCACGCCAGGCCAATCATGATGCCCGCACGCTTGGGCGTGCGCTTGGCTCTATAGGTCAGGGGTCTTGTAATAGAGAAGTAGCGGTCGAAGCTGATCACCAGCAAGTTCATTACTGAGGCATTGCTAGCCACATAGTCCAGGGCCAACCACAGGTCACATGCCACACTGCCTAGCGACCAGTAGCCCATCAGTATGTAGGAAGTATATAAATTCATGGAAAACACCCCGATGATGAGATCAGCAAAGGCCAAGCTCAGCAGGTAGTAGTTATTGACGGTCTTCAGCTGGCTGTTGACCTTGAAGGACAGCATGACGAGCACGTTCCCGGTGATGGTGATCAGGCTCACTATGGCCGACACAGTTGCTATGGTGATGACCTCCCACAGGCTGTGCGTGACCAGGTGGGCATCTGATGCATTGGCAGTGAGGGTGGAGTTCTCCACCTGGCCTCCATCCATTGTTCTCCGTTCTGCCCTGCTCCTACCAGCTGCTCACATAAAGTGCTTTGAACAGACGGCACTCCATGATGCCTCAGGTCCTGGAGGAACAAGAACACAGTGACTACAGTGGAAAACTCAGAACTCAGAACATGCTGTGGAGCATGGCCTTGTGCAGATGATGGCTGCTTAAATATGTGATCCATTCTTTGGCTGGAACTTCAGCAGATTATGAAATGTCTGTCTACATCAACATTACTTTTGCAATGGTCTGGTCACGTGTTGTCAGGTGGCAATGTTACAAGAACAAGGTAGATAAAGTTGCAGATGGGGAGGAATTCGAAACTCTCTGGATGTGAAATTTGTGTTGTTTACACTCCCAACATTGCTACACACAAACCCTGATTTACAGACTCACAAAATGGCAAGAAAGCTGTTTTTAGATGGAAAGAATAGATGTATGATGATAAATATTTCAAAATCACATAATACAGACCAAATCTAAACAGTGTGGGAAAAGGCATTTAAAAAGTAAAATATGTTGCACATTTTGGCCTTTGACTTTGTCTTCTAGGTCATTTATTATTGAGTACATTAAACTTGTATCAAACTGAAATTGCACCAAACACTAAGTGCCATTATATGAGTCACTGCCTGATGGCCCAGAACAGGGTGGTGTGAGTGGGGCTGGGGCAGGGGGAGAGGGCATCGTTTGAGAGTGCTTTCTCACCGCAATATGAATGACCAGTTTCTATATCTAGATCAGTTTAAAATGACTCAGGTAGAAAATGATCGAGGCAGAAAGGGCACAAATGTATTTATTTTCCATGACTGTAAGCTATACACTTTGTTTTGTAGCTAATCATGATTCTAGCCCCTATGTCTCCTGCAACAAGGTGTAAACATCTCCATTTGGAGTCAAATTAAATGTCATTTGGTAAGGCCTGTCACTATGACAGAAATACATTTTTGAAAAAAATGTCCCTCATACAGTTTCCCTCAGCTGGTGTTGAGTAATTCACAATGAAAGTATGAGTCATTACATAATACATAAGACCTCATACATCCTAGTAGCCCTGACTTCAATTTACTTTAAACTCATACCTTTATATCAACAACATGTGCACTAAGTAAAGTATGAAAGTATGTATAAGTATAAGAATAAATAATAATAGTATGTATTTATCCATTTATAATCTTATTTAATGTAGATTTATATGTCAAGCTTTTTGTAGTAGGATATTTTAGATGCAACATCTTATAGTTGGGGCATATGTGAACTGTTTGCTACAGTAGGGGGAGACATTTACCATTTCTTGGTTTTATAAGCATTTTTGAACTTTTAGATTTCATGTATTGGCAATGTGTATGGATTTTCTATCTATAATTATTTTCAGCAATCATAAAAGTTAAGTTTGTATAACTTGTGACTTTAGGGCAATTGTTTATACCATACTATGCCATGCAAGCAAAAGGCAGAGAGCAAAAATGGGCAATGATCACTCTGAAAACGACACAAGGTTTTGTTTAGAGAAAGACACCAAGCCACCAGAATCTGCCCACTTGGTTGGTGCTGGATAAAGCAGATTTCTCCGCTTCATTCAGTGATGTGTTGTTCTCCTCACATCACACAGAACACGCTTTAAGTGGCATGTCCAAAGCATGAGGAACTGCCCATCCGTCACCGTGGCTTTTTGTTTCCAGGGAGACGGGCAACAGATTGCTTTTGGAAGACAAGAGCTAACATAATTTCAGGTGCAGGGGACTTGCATTGGGGCCCATTGGAGGGTAAAACACACACACACACACACACTCACAGACAGCTGTGCTTGTTACTGTGCTCCCCTTTAGTTTCGGATCATGCTGGGGGTCGGCGTGTGTGTGTGGCCACATCAGGCTGCCGTGAGGTGATCGCGAAGTGAGGCTGATGTAGTAGAAAATCAAGCACCCTTAAACATTGCAAACACCATACAAGAGCCATTTTGTTTAGAATGTTTAGAATGAGTGATCAACAGGGTTATGCAGTCGCTGAGCTCATAGTCATTTTGAACTTGACGTTCATGCCATTCATCCATTACAGACTACTTGTTCCAGCTGTACTAGAAGGAATTAAGACAACGCAGTTCCCTTAGGGACATTTGGGATCCAGTGTATTGCTCAGGAGCAGAACACCCAGTGGTGTGCCTATGTCCTTCCTACAGGTCTGGAGGCCCGGGTCTTTATTAAAACCAAATTCAATTAACACCAAACTTTGAGCAAAACCTTACTAAAATATAACTGCAGTTTTGCGTTTTAACTATTTCACCAAAGTACAAGGTGTAGCAACAAATTTGTAACAAATTCTTTAGAATTAAGATTTCTAAAGAACTCTACATGAATAAATGACATCCAAGTATAAGTACCTGCAAACCGCAGGTGTGGGCGTGTCAAAATGTAGGGCGTGCCAAAATATGGGGCGTGTCAAAATGTGGGGCGTGCCAAAAGGTGACTCCTATTAGCGAAAAAATGCTAATGGTTACTCAATAAATCAGAAAGGTTATTGGTGTTGTGGTCTTAAATTCATTTTCAGTACAAATAGGTATGGAATCTCCTGATTTCCTGTTTTTATTGCCTTTAATTAACATGTGGAACACACCTTCATACAATATTTCAATGAGGGAGGATTGGCTTGGGTTGTTAACTAGTAGCACCCTAACTAAAATGATCAACAGTTTGCAATAATATGTCCACGTAAGAACTTATTTTGGGTAAACATATCATTAATCGATTACTAGCGCAACACTTGGAGGACTGGAGCTCTGTTGGAAATAGGCTAGTACATACTACTGGCGTACTGATTGGGCCCCAAATCAGTATGCAGTATGTGAACAGTACACGAAACCAAGACCAATCTCGACCAATAGCCTACTGAAAACAGTGTAACAGTAGTGACCAAAAGCCCTGTGGAGTAACATCCAATTTTATTCTTGTTTTGATTTCATACTTTTGCTCTGATTTCTCAACATTTTGGAAACATAGAGCATCATCTGGTCTTGGGCTGGGTCTCAGTGTGGTGTAGACTCCTCCCCGATAATGACATAACCAGCTGGAAGGGAGGGGAGACAGGGTGAGGAATTCTTGCACTTCTCTGGCACTTGAAAGCCCTTCTACACAGCAGAACCTGTACCCCTGCACCACTATAGATGGAAATCAATTGAAAGATACAACCTGTAGATACAGCTTTCTGCTCTTGTGTAAATTGAAAGTTAGTTCAGTAAATAATGTTTTTCACAAATTTGACAGATATTAGCTCAGTTTACTAAAATGTCACCATTAAATAGTTTTCCAATGCTAACTTAGAAAAACAACAGCATATTCATACTCATTAGTGTTCAAATTCCATACTTATTCGTCCATCATTCTAACTTTATCATGTCACTTCATATGTACTACAGTAGACTAATGCTGTTTCAGTTTCAGTCTGTAATAGTTAAGGTCATGATTTGAATACCACCCCCAAAAGCTTCCAATAAACATCAAATTCACTAGGGGGCGACCTTTCTTGCTAAATGTCTTAATACAAGCTGCATCTTCAAGCATTTAGTTGCTATGCCAAGTCTTTGAAGTCTACTTTTAAATCTTCCCTAAAGAGAACTGACCTCATTCCCAAAGGGTATATCCAGTGCAGTGGAGAAAACTGCCCTCCAACTAGGACTCTAGAAACCTGATATGGATACCAGCCAGTCTGACCTTTACATGGACATGAGGCAGAGTTGTGCCGCCAGCCTGTTCTGAGCATGCTTGGGCCCATGACAGCAGCTGGTGGCTTGAGAAGATGCTTCATTCATTTCATGCTACCCTTGCTTTGGACAGATGGTACTGTCCAGACCTGCCACTACACTGGAAATCTGACTAAGCAGGAGGAAAATCAGGGGGCAAACAATCAAAATGAAATGGTCTGTAAAAATGCAGGGAGCTAACCTCAGACTCAGCTGTCCATTCGTCCCAAACTGTCCAGTCACATTACCCCACAGCCCGTGCGAGAGCCGGTGGTGGTGTGAGGCCATTTGCAAAAGCCCTCGCTGTGCCCTTCAGTCAGTTAGAAATCAAACTCAGTCACTTTCGATTGTTTCTAGGGCTTTGTTTTGGTTGGTTTCTTTGTGTAAGCTAGTGCATCTGACGAGAGATTGTGACCTAACATTAAATGAGTTCTTCGCCCGGGAATGTGAAATGGCACATGTGAATATGGCCACAAGCAAAGGGTGTGGGGATCAGCTGTTATTGCAATTTCCTGATGCAAACGTGCCACTGCTAGCTTTATAATTAATTATTAGGCCCATTAGTATTTTGAGGTGCAATGTTATGCTATGCTGGGAACAGTTATGGTCACAGTACTATAGATCAGGAGCAAGCTAGCTTATCCTCAGTGGGCCTGTGTGGCTGCTGTTTATGATCCGTGCAAACAGAAGCACACTGATTCCCAATCCTTACTTAGTTGGTGTCAGTCAAACTATTGATTAGCTGCAGCTACACGGACCCTTTGTGCATAAGATCCATATTTGCTACATATCATTACACAGAACCCAGGAAATTCTTCCATACTTTGCTTCTTGGGACCATTCTGCCTTAAAAATAGCCCAAGCTCTTTTCTGAGAGGCACAGATGAATTAGTGATGAGGTATTCACTGACACACGAGTGAAGGCACTTTTAGTCTTACGCTCACGCTGCCACTCACTGGACCCGCGATGGATGCCCCAGTTTGCTGCATCCTGAGCGAACTCAACTTAAACAGCTTTTAAGCTTTTACCATAAGTAAATACCGAGTACTCAGTACAACTTTGAATATTCTGAACGCAAACATACTGTTTGTTCATTCAGAATTTGTGAGCCATGTTAAGTTTTAATTTACCTTTTATAGAAGAAGATACAGAGAAAAACCTTATATTCTTCCAAAAGATACAATAGGCTAAAGTTGGACTGAGAAATTCAGAAGCACTTTGCTTGCACAGCCGATGAAGCACCACTATCGGAAACGTTCTGTTTTATGTTAGATTTTTTCTTCTCTTAGACTCAGCCAGACTTTTGCCTTGGCCTCTGCTTTAATGGTCTTTACTACAACACTACATCACATCTCTAAAATGCTCATGTGATCTGATCAAGACAGGAAACAATGGTAAACAATGGGGACCATCTCATGGGTAAACAAATGTCTCTTATCAGTGAGCAGCCACGCACTGTGCTGGTGTGCTTCTGTTTGAACAAGGAACGATGCTTTTCAAGGGCCAAGTGCATTTCTCAGCAATGTGACGCAAATGCATTTGCAAGTCACTCTATCACAGGTGATTTAAGACTGGATAAAGGGTCTTGTTTATGGAAAGAATGTTGTGCAATGGTCTTCATACCTTCTGTTCATTGATTCACATGTGCACATAATGCAGCTGAGTCAAAAAAGGTCTCATATTTAGCAGGACATCCCGCCGAGGCCGACGTTAATGAGGAAAGTTTAGGTCCGATCATGATCGTGAACCAGGGACAGGGGTTCAAGGTGAGCAATCGCAAGTTGCTCAAAGATAATCAGTATTAGTCATTAAATAACAGTCACTAGGCAACATTGGTGAGCTGTAGCCGAAATGCCGCAGGCACGCTGACCAGATGGTCAAGGACAGGCATGCTGACTCAAGCTGGCCGCACGCTCTCTCAACAGCAGTGGTGGGCGCTCCACCAAACACCTGCCTCATCTCGCCCTGCATGCAGCTTCTCAGGCCATATCTTAACAGGCTTTAATCCGTTTGAAGACTACGTGTGGTGGCACTACGAGGCCTTGGGATGTACGATTGGCTCTCTTGTATAATGCTGACAGAAAGGGTTAAGCATATTAATTGGCTGAACATGCTACCACAGCATTTGCTAGACAGTTTTCAAAGTGTATAAAGTTAAGCCCATTATTTTTAACTGCTATCAACCAGGACAGTCAAATTACAAATAGTGTCCAGTGACATCAAATGGGTTCAAATACTTAGGTGAGTCTTGTGAACAATAACTGAGTCTTCCCAGAAGACCAAGACCACTCATTCACAGTCTCATGACCTACAGTGCTAATTTGAGTTACACTGATATCCACATTCTCAAAAAGCCATTTCATTTGTATGAATCATTAAGGAAGCTATGACCCAGAGGCATGCTTGGATAGTCAGACTTTTTCTTTTTTAGAAATAGCGGATATGGTCTGTGTTACATAGGCATATTTACAGCAGCTGGGCCATTATGAAGCAGTCAAAGGAAGCAGTTTGATGACACTGCTGAGCTCTGGAAGGAAAAGGCTGAGGGGCGTTTAATCATCCAGATGAGAGCTACATTGGATATGGCCGCATTGCAGACAGCCATCCAAGAACCTTCTGCAGAACACATCTGTTGGAGGACACAGACTTTCCCAAGATGTTTGTAAAGGTCAGTATTCCCAGTGGGGTCCCATTGTAACAGTTGGACTCCCTGTGTTAATACTGATCATAGTATTTGAAATGTAGCCCTACTGAAATACTGAGGGTGTAAGAGAGATAAGTATTATGTATACATGGGTGATGCTTCAGGGTTTAGACTGATCAGTTTCTCAACTAAAAAAAATATGCACAAAACATTTTGATGTACTTACTGACTAATCAGTAAGACTAATCAGCTAACAGTTTGTGTGTGTGTGTGTGTGTGTGTGTGTGTGTGTGTGTGTGTGTGTGTGTGTGTGTGTGTGTGTGTGTGTGTGTGTGTGTGTGTGTGTGTGTGCATTTGTGTATGTGGGATAGAAATAGTTGAAGAGTAAGCATGACTGCAGTAAGTGTATTGAACCATACTCAACATCCTGCAAATCTGCCATTCAGAGACCTGTGCTAAACCTTCTCCAGGGCCATTAGTAATATACAGCACCTTCATTTCTTTATTAGTCTTATGAGGATGTTAATCTCTGGAGCAAGGCCATGATTTCATCTGCCCTCTTTACACCACAGACTACTACAAAGAGATGTTAACAAATGGAGGTTTATTAATGGCTCACATCCATCTGGGAGTAACTCTGGGGATGCTGAAGGCACACTGGATACTAAAGCTGTATTTCAGGCACTGTGGGTATCTTGTGTAGCTATGCGTTCATTTTCACACTGGAATTCTAGATGAAGTCAATGACTAGAAATGACTTCTAAACATGCTGTAGGAGACAGAGACTAAGCAGCATGGATGTAAAAGCAAAATATGTTGTGTTGTGTAGAGGAACTACACAACATGCTGAAAGCAATTAAGAGTAACACAGATAACCTCACAAAATACTCAGGATCAATGAACAGCACAACCAAATCCATAAACAGTCCAAAGAGGTAAAAGCAGTGAACAGCACGTGACAGACAGCAGGGGAAATGGCTCATGGAGGTGAAGCCTCACAAAGAGCAGTTGAAGAACAGGCGGTATTTTTGTAGTCCATATTGAGACATGCAGAGTGGACGTGTGGGAGTGGAGTGTGAGGGGTGAGACGGGTTGAGCAGAGCTGGGACAGGTGTGGCTGAAGATGGCTGACGCTAGGAGTGACACTGACTTCATTAGTTTTCTTTGTTGCTCTATGTACATCAGATTTCAAATGTATTCATGTAGGAATATATAGAAATTGATTAAATATATTCCAAATGAATTCCTAATGAAAATAATAGGAAGATAATACTGCTCTCCAATGATTTTTCTAATCATCAATATAAACACATACTACAAACTAAAAGAGTACTGATCATAACTTGCACTATGAGGATGGAGCAGATCATGTGTGTGATATCACAGCATTTACAAAAACAATCTCTCTTAACAAAACTAAGTGATTCCACTGAAAAAAGATGCTTTGCATGCCTTGATCATTTTAAGCCTGTCTGTTTTTTCCATGATGTCTAGTTCATATATCACAAAGGAAAAGACAAGAGTCTGTGATAGTTACATTTTACTGCAGGCTTTTACAGCATGTCATGATCCTTAATCTGGCAGTTTAAAATTCACAGATTGAACCTGTCCAGTACTACAATTCAGATGGAACCAAGGACTAGGTTTACTGTCTGATTTTAAGTAGTTTAAATTGATCCCATTTAGTCTCATCCTGACTCATCCACGTCTCCACTTGTATAGCCACTCACTCTGAGCTGGTGTAAGTGGGCTTGCAATTAGTCTACTACTCCATGAATATTCAAAGAAATTGATGTGGATCTAATATTACTGTGGACATTTAGGCTTGATCTTTGACCTGCCTTTTGTAAACAAAAGGACTGCATAGGGAATCTTATTTTTAATAGTTTGCTTCCGTAAAAGCAAAAAGATAAGAAGAATCATTTAAGTTAAATGTATAGAAAAAGTACAGATAGGAATAACTGTTTAAATTAAAGCAAATTAATGGTTAAATATTTTAATGTGTACCTTGAATCACGTCCTAGTTCACATATTAACTGTAATGTCAATGTATAGCAAATGCCAATTCTTGAATACCAGATATTCACTAGCTAACAGCAAAAAAGTCAATATATCAAGCTGTATATGTATTTTAGATTGTATCCATTAGCTAGAATTTCACCAGTTATATATAATTTAGGTTAAATTGCTAAATAGAATTTCAGTTTTTGACATTTAACCTAACTTCTGCTGATCAGTAGCTAACTTTCACCTACCATATAATAAATCACTTACCTAATTACCATAAATGTTTCTGTTAGTCCATAAAAATAAAAGCCATAAAATGTATTTGTGTCCTAAATGCATTTTGTATAGGTACCTCGGCGTAGAAATTTGACGCAAGACGACAATAGTATAAGAAAGTTTAGATTTAGTCCAGGGATTTGCCTTCCATCAAAATTGATTATATTTGAACATGCTTTCAGTATAAATGATACGTAGTTACGGGCTTATTTAGCGTTAACATACAAGGCTTTATTCTGCTGACCCGTGACAGTGTTCTCTAAGGGGTGCAACAACAGAGGTGCAGATATTACTAAATTACAGAATGATTGCGTGCACAGAAGGGCAGACAAATGTAGAAACAAAATAATGAGAAATTCAGTACTGTCATGATTCGGTAACGGGGACGAATTGGGACAGTGTGGCACGGAGAGCACACGGTAAACCGGGGTAGTGATACCCTGTTTACCAGAGAAAACAAGTGGCTGCGTCAAAAACAGCGGAAGATTAAAGGACTCTGTCGCTTTTGTAAGCCAGCGGTATCGGTGAGAACCAGACGCATTAAGCAAACACAAAAGCATGCGGTATCTCAACAGAAACCTGGATATTCAGTTATTATTATGTAGATCCTCCTTACTATCGGTGTTCGTGTGATTTTTTCATCGGTCTCCCCATTGAAGCGAGCTGAAATGCAGAACAAAAGTTGTAAACTAGCCCTTTTCTACGCTTTTGAGCAAAGAGAAATATAAAAATTCTTTGAGTCCAATGTTTCACACAGTACGAGCGGCAGAATAATGTGGAAGCCTTTAGTCTTGGTAGACTAACAAACGCTCTCAGTTTAGAGTACACGCGGTGCGCGGCATTTCACGGAACACAAATTATTTCCTAACCAGATTATCCTAAAAATACTAGAAGTCGATCTTAAGTAAACTGACACGAGGCGATGCTATTATTTATACACTATATTATGTAGTAAGGAATGCATACATATAATGGGTGTATAAACAGTTTTACTTGAATAGTAACATTACAGCACAATTACAGCTGTAATTACCTGTGTTTTGAAGGATTTGTAACTGTGTTCATGGTCTTAGCTGCACTGCAGGTATAATCTATCTTCTGATAGACAATGATATTGTCAGGGCAGGAATTCAACCTGGCAACTGCCTAGAAAAGTAATTAAATAAGATTTTTTATCTGTTTCTTGATGTCCAAAAAGTATATTGTCTATTTAAATAATATTAAAATACTAACTTATCATTTCAACAAGATAAGATACAAATAAATGCACCTGAACCCACAAACCGAGCATGGTAATTAAGAAAGGCAAATTTGTTTTGAGTATTTCACTCTGTAGTCCACGTGTTGCCTTGGCCATTGGGTGACAGCAAATCCAGATTAGCTGAACGTGTGATAAACCTGAAAGAGACAGGTGCTTGTCTTCTGCTCTGACTTTGTCATGCTCCAGTACAAATCCATCCCTGCTTGACTGATTGAGTATGATTCATTGATTGGACTGTTTACAACCCATTGACTTTTCCTGTCTTAGAAAAGCAGCAACATATTTGTGTCATTCACTCCAGATCAGGGCCTTGAGCTCCAGGGGCAGTAGCCCCAAACATTTTAATCCTCATGATGAGAGCTGTATCTGCAGCCATGCCTTCATTAGGCAGAAAGAAGACATTTCAAATGCATGCTCAGTCCTCTCTGGTGCGTGTTGCACATAGGTATTTTGTTATTTTATACTGAGGTCATGCTTGAATAAATTGTGAGGTCTTTAGTGTTGTCCCTACAATCGGCCAAACACAACTGAACAATCGATGCAGAAGATAACCTTATTACACCTATTTCCCCTACTTAAATTCTTAGGCCATTGCTGAAGAATAATAGAACAGACATCAGAACCGCATGCACTCCTACAAAGCAGAACAAACTTCTATTTGCAAGTATGTGTACTTACATGTAAATCTCTTCAGGAGTGGTGTTTGAGACCCGTGCTTTTTTCTGAAAATCCATCTGGGAGCCTCTTAATTAGTCATACATTAAGGTGGGGGGAAAAAACATTAAACATTTTGATGGTACAGCATCTTTCAGAAAGGAGCTCTCAGAATGAAGAAAG